>NC_042618.1:287709761-288028841 GCF_901001135.1 Rhinatrema bivittatum
TTCAGGGCTAATGGAGATTGCCACTGTTCCTCTCTTCTCACGCACCACTAAGCCTAAGAGAAAAATGTTGCCCATAACATAGTAATGACAACAGAAAAGGACCAAATGGTCCATCAAGTCTGCCCAGCAATCTTCTTATGGTAATATCTGTGCAGGTTACCCCCAAGTTTCTCTTAAAGGTAGTCCGTGCAGTTATCTATCCCAAAGCCTTATAAGGGTAGTAATATTTACAATAAAAAACCAAGCAACTGTCGAACCCATAAAAATTACTGCTAGCAACATTTTTACTGGGTGAGGTCATCAACTGCTTGCCTGAGATCCAAAGTAAAATGTTGCAATTTACTCTGGCCAGGGAGATATTTAGAGGAGGGAGTGTTTCAAGGGAAGGGTCAGAAGCAAGAGAGATTTGAGGGTTGGATCAGCTGGAAGGGTGATGCAACCGTCCCTTCCCAACTGCTTCACTCCACCTACCTTTCTTTCCTTGCATCTCCTCTTGCTGTTGATGGATGCCTAGCTGCTGTGGCGTCTGCCTGCCGTCCTCTCCGGCGTCCCCGGACCAGCTTGGGCGCTGCCTCCCGCCATGCTCCGTCTGTACCTTAGGGTGCACGCACCGCGCGGCTCTCACTCTTATTTCCTATTTGGCGCGAACCTCACGGGCGTCCCCCTGTGATGATTTCACGCTGCCCGGATATTTAAAGCCTACACTGCTAGCCTTTGAGTTAGCAAGGGGAATTCCTACAGATGGGATTCGCTCTCCGTACCCAGCTACTCTGCCTCCAATCTACTATTGGACTCTTAACGCTAACGGGGTACCCGCTCCTCGGGGGCCTCACTTGCTTTTCAGGTCGCTATCAGGAAACCGGTACTCACTCCTCAAGGGTCCATGTTCCCTGACTCGCTACCTGCTCCTACCTTCTCTTCTGCCTGGAAGGATTCACTATCTTCAATACCAGTGAGCACTACCATCTTCACCTCAGAGCTTTCCCTGGGACCAGGTACTCGCTCCTCAAGGGCCTGCCTCCATTCCCAGCCCTGGTGCCATCTCCTACGTGGAACCGCTGTGTGAGTACATCTCATTCTAGCCTCTCAGCTCTCAGGGATCAGGTACTCTCTCCTCGGGCCTGCTCTTCCTATCCTGGGGTTTTCCATACTGGGGCTTGTGCATATTCCACTGTACTCATTCTCAGTTCTTTCCACTACAGCACTGCTACCGGAGGAGTCGCTGTTCCAGCGCCTGAGGGATACTAGCCCAGCCGGGCTACTTCAACTACTCATCACTGCCACCTCTGGTGGCTTCACCACATTGTCTAAAAAAAGATCAATCTTTGTGTTTGTGTGTCCTCAGCTAAGCCTGACCTGTGGCCCCTCACAGGACTGCCCCCTGGGCGTGGTCAGCTGCCACAGTGTCCAAGGGTTCACCCAAACCTCACTAATTATAACAAAAGGGATGTTTGAGTAGTCAGCTGGAGAGGGTTTGGTTGTGTGGTTAGGGAGAGGACTGGCTGTGGAGGGTGAGAGTGAATGACAAGATTGACAAAAGGATGTAATGTGCAAGGAGATGGGCAATGAGAGGTAATCAGCTGGAATGGAGGGGAGGAGATGAGACTGGGGGATGGGAGGAGATGAGATGAGAGAAGGAGAGAGGATCAGGGGTTAATTTATACATTTATATTCTGCTCTATATAGTCTACAGACTACATCTAACATGGATTACAATATATTGCACATAAGATCAATTATACAAAATATACAATATAGCAATGCCCCTGGAGGGGGTGAAAAGGACTGGAGGGTTGGGGGGGGGGGAAGGGCTGGGGTATGTAGGAGGAGATAATCTAGAAGTATAGAGATTGAAAGAGGTGGAGGCTGAGACACAGAAATGTCTGGAGAGGGTGGAGATTGAGAGATGATCAGCTGGCGTGCAGGGAGGGTGAGAGAATAGAGTGATTGTTATAGGAGACCAGCCCCCGGCTAATTTATTTTGTTTACCATCAATGTTTGGGTGAATTTTCAGTTGCTAAGATATAAGATAAAAGTTTGGGAAGCCCTGGTGTAGAAGCTGCTGAAATGTAGAGAGTAAAGTTGTTGAAAAGAGTGTTCTTTTATAATTCAGGTGGATGCCAAAAGGTCCTGGTGATATGTTGCTCTTTAGTTCATCATTTTATATATTACATTTTCTATTATCACCAAACTCTATTTCAGTTGCTCATAATTATCACCATTAAAGTTGTAGGTGTGGGTATGTTTCCAACATCCTACTCAATAAACAACAAGGCAATATATACTTGTTTTCTTTTTGCTATTTACTTGTCCTTCCTGAGCACCCTTTCTACCGCTTGGTCATTTAGAAGCCCAACTGACTCCCTCATTGGGATTTTGCTTGAAATGTACTAAAACATTTTTATTATTAGTTTTTGCCTCACTGGCAAACTTCTCAAAATCTCTCTTGGTCTATCTTTACGTCTTACTGCTAGTGCTTATGTTCTTGCCTATTTTCTCATTTGGGTTTGCTTTCCTTTTTTTTTTTTGAACAATGCACTTTTGGCTTTCACTGCCTCTTTCCCTTCACCATTAAACTATACTGGCAGTTCTTTGGTCTTCCTTCAACTTTTATTAAATACATGGAATATATTTTATCTTGGCTTCCAAGATTGTTTAAAAATACTATGTCCACATCTTATGCAAGCTGCTTTGCAACTGCTCATTTTAGCTTTTTTTCAAAATTTCCTCATTCAGTCATAGTCTCCCTTTTTAAAGGTATATGCTGCTGCAGTAGTTTTACTTAATGTCCTCCCTCCAGTTATTGCCCTCAGAGAAACTACTCAATTTTGAACTACACTTTGGGGCGGATTTTAAGAGCCCTGCTCGCGTAAATCTGCCCGGATTTACGCGAGCAGGGCCTTGCGCGCCGGTGCACCTATTTTACATAGGCCTGCCGGCGCGTGTAAGTCCCGGGGTTTTTCGAGGGGGGCGTGTCGGGTGCATGTCGGGGGCAGGGCCGAGCGGCGCGCCGTTTTCGGGGTGGGACGCAGCGTTTCGGCCCGGGGCGTGGCCGCGCCCTCCGGAACCGCCTCCGGGTTGCGTCTAGGCACGCCAGCGGCCCGCTGGCGCGCGGGGATTTACTTCTCCCTCTGGGAGGCGTAAATCCCCCAACAAAGGAAGGGGGGGGTTTAGAGAGGGCCAGGGGGGTGGGTTAGGTAGAGGAAGGGAGGGGAAGGTGAGGGGAGGGCGTTAGCGAATTCCCTCCGAGGCCGCTCCGATTTTGGAGCGGCCTCGGAGGGAACGGAGGTAGGCTGCACGGCTCGGCGCGCGTCGGCTACACGAAATCGGTAGCCTTGTGCGCGCCGATCCAGGATTTTAGCGGCTACGCGCATATCTACTAAAATCCAGCGTACTTTTGTTTGCGCCTGATGCGCCTACAAAAGTACGCGAGGATGCCCTTTTTGTAAATCTACCCCTTTGATTTCAGTTGTTTTGCGAGGATGCAGATTGCACAAGCAGACTGAGGAATTGCAGAACGACTCTGTAAGGCTTGGGAACTAGGCATCTAAACAGCGGATGAAATTTAGAATGGACAAGTGCAAAGTTATGCACATGGAGAAAAATAATTCCAACTAAGAGAGCAAATTTTATAACCATCCGTACTGTGGCAAAGACTGTGTGTACTTTTTACTTGCAGGCTTTGCAACAGTTCTCAAAGCAAAAATACTTGCGTATTTTCAAACATACCGCACATACAAAGTACAGTCACTTGTACCTGCATATTCTGTGAGTATAGTTGTACTAGAAAAGTGCGTAGACTTGAACATGTAAATCTATGCATGGACTTTCCATGCAAAGATTTACATGCCTCCTGAGAATATCTCCTTTCAGTCCAGCTAAAAAGTATACATTTTATGAAGATGGAACTTTTAGCACACTGAGGGAGGGCAATTTTCAGAGAACTGATTAACACAGGTAAAATGTTTTTACCCACGTAACTCACTTTGATAATTGGCCTTTACATGTACAAAATGCTGGGTTCCACCTTAGGATTTACCAGTCAGAAAAAGGACCTAGAAATCATTGTGGACAATACACTGAAATCCTCAAATCATGTGATGCAGCGAGCCAAGCAGATGTGAGAGCTTTGAGAACCAATCCCTTTAAAGAGATTAAGGAGCGGACTAGGAAGGAATTTCCCTATACCCCTACCTGACCTTCCTACCCTTTCCCCCTCCCCTAACCCCTTCCTAGCTACTTACTTTTTTTTGTTCGATTACTTACTGCTCCTCGGGAGAAGAAGAAGCAGCAAACAGAATGTTGGGAATTATTAGAAAAGGAATGGTGAATAAAACGGAAAATGTCATAATGCCTCTGTATCGCTCCATGGTGAGACCGCACCTTGAATACTGTGTACAATTCTGGTCGCCGCATCTCAAAAAAGATATAATTGCGATGGAGAGGTACAGAGAAGGGCTACCAAAATGATAAGGGGAATGAAACAACTCCCCTATGAGGAAAGACTAAAGAGGTTCGGACTTTTCAGCTTGGAGAAGAGACGACTGAGGGGGGATATGATAGAGGTGTTTAAAATCATGAGAGGTCTAGAACGGGTAGATGTGAATCGGTTATTTACTCTTTGGAATAGTAGAAAGACTAGGAGGCATTCCATGAAGTTAGCATGGGACACATTTAAAACTAATCGGAGAAAGTTCTTTTTTACTCAACGCACAATTAAACTCTGGAATTTTTTGCCAGAGAATGTGGTTAGTGCAGTTAGTATAGCTGTGTTTAAAAAAGGATTGGATAAGTTCTTGGAGGAGAAGTCCATTACCTGCTATTAAGTTCACTTAGAGAATAGCCACTGCCATTAGCAATGGTTACATGGAATAGACTTAGTTTTTGGGTACTTGCCAGGTTCTTATGGCCTGGATTGGCCACTGTTGGAAACAGGATGCTGGGCTTGATGGACCCTTGGTCTGACCCAGTAATGCATTTTCTTATGTTCTTATGTTTCTTAAGTAACATCATCCATCTAAGATGGCCACTTAACTCTGCACGGTTGAAGATTAAAAATCGAACCCAAGTGATTTAGTGACTGTTGCATTCATCCATTGCATGCAAGGATACCGCATCGGAAAAAAATAGATTTAAAATAATTTTCTTTTATCGGTCCCATGGCGCCAAGAGGCAGGCCTGGAGCAAAGTGAAAAGCATGCGGCAGATCAAGCTGTGGCCGAGTGGACAGATGAGGTCTGGATCAGGCAAGGGGGACCAACAAGGGCTGACTTTTTAGCTTGGTTTAAGGACATAGAAACCAATATCATGGGGATGAAGACAGAGATTCAAGTTGGGGTGAAAGAGCAGCAACATGAAGTCAATGACCTGGGGCAGATAGTACTAGACTTGGAACAGAGGGCAGAGGAGCAGGCTGATGAAATGGTGCAGTAGAGAAAAGAGCTGCAGCAGCTAAGAAAGAGGAATGGTGAGCTCACTGATAGAATGGGAGATCTGCAAAAAGATCCCGCAGAAGCAATATTCACATCAGAGGGGTGCCTGAGGAAGAAGAATTCGCTGATCGGGTCCAAACTGTAAAGGACATATGTGAACTTATATTAAAACATGACTCCCCAGGGACGGAGCTTCCAGAAGTAGAGGTGAATTGGACACACTGGGTGCTGGGAAGAGCAAGTTGAAACAAGCCAAAAACATAACAGCATGCCTTCATCATTTTGCTATTAAAGATAAAATAATGCAGAAATGGGTTTGATTATCTGGAAAGATAAGCATATCCAGCTATTTAATGATGATTAGGCAATCACACTATAGTGCCATAAAGGCATGAAATACACAACTGATATACAGAGCTAAAAAGATACAATATAAACAGCTCTATCCATTTGGAATATTCTTTACCATCAGTCAACATACTTCACAAGCCCGCTCATTGGAAGCAGCAGCGAATATCCTACATATAGCTGGCATTATGATCAAGGAGTAAAGAAAGCATGGGAAATCTGCACCAAGGAGTGAAACATCACATTGGTAAAGAGTTGGCAAAAGTGGGAATACATTGCAAAGAAATTCTGATAGTGATCTACCTGCCCAAGACCCTGAAACATGACCTGAGGGATATATAGGTTCTGTGGAATTGGAGACTATTTAGTTCATCACTGCAAAGAAGTAAAGAGGGCTGGCTGATTGATTTGATTACTTCTGCCTTTTAAAGGCCTTTTATATTTATATTTATTGGGAGCTATGATGATATAATAGCTTAATCTTGTATCTTCTACTCATGTTCAGTTGTGAATTCACCAAATATGGTTTGATTTCTCAGTGTGGAGGGCTACTTTAGGAGACATTATTCCTCAGGGGAAATTGTGTGGGGATACCACACACTTGGCTATTGGGGAAGTTGGATGGGTTAGGGATGGGTGATGGGAGGAGAGGGAGGAAGGAAGGGAATGGACTATGGGAAAGTGACTTCTATAATTCCTATCTGGGTTAACTGGGCTGTTGATAAAGGGTTGATGTCACTCTTCTAATGTTTGCTATTAAGTTGATCTCTCTAAATGTAAGGGCCTGAACTCTGAGAAAGAGACAACTTCTGATTGAGGAGGCATGAGCTAGGTAGGCTTCGATTTTTCTTCTTAGAAGAAACTCATTTTAAGAAAAAATATGAGCATTTTCTTAAAAGTAAATATTTTCCAGTTATTTTCTTTGCTTCTAATACCCTACAACAAAAACATGGAGAAATGGGTATTATGCTTTCCAATAATCTTTGTTTTGAAGAGGCAAAGCAAAAAATGTCAAGAAAGGTAGATAACTGGCATTGAAAATCAAATTGGTTAACTTGGTGTTAACAATGGTGAATTTATATGCTCCTAATACTGGGCAAGGGGAGTTATCTGTGAAGCTTGAACAACTGAGTGATAGTGAGAGGTGATTTGGTATTGGCAACAGATAACCATCCTACACATGCAGATATGTTAAAGGTGAATAGAGCAAAGTTGAAGTGTCTTATTAACTCCTGGGAGGAGTTGTTTTTTTTATATATTACTGAATCCTAATTTATTAATTTCTTATATACCGTTAATCTGTAACAATCTAGACGGTTTACATTAAGAAATACAAAGACTTAATAAAAGAACACACAAAATTAAAATAAGTACAAAATAAAATTAATATAAAAGTAGTAAAATACATGTGACGAAAGAAAAATAAAATATCTTAAATAAAATGGAAATAAAATAAAAAGTAAAATATCTAAAAATGTTTTGTCGTAAAAGACAAAAGAAACACTTCTGACCATTATTTACTGCTAGCACCACTGCATTAAAGTGTCACAAGCATTTCTGGCTGCTAATTGCTGCTTAACCATTATTTTAAAAATATCACAGGCATATCTAACTGCTAAACATTATTCAAAATTAAGTTTCATAGGCTTTTTTACATAACCAAGTTTTAAGGGGTTTTTTTTTTAAATGTTAAGGATTATTCATTTTTTTCCATGGTTCATAAATCTTATTTGCGAACAGACTTATTTCTCACTAATAAATTATGAGTTTAGGACTGTAGAAGTACTGGATTTGGTCCCATTACATGGTCTGACTATGCCCATATTTTTGGTGAATTCTTACTACTACAAAAAAAGAATGGTCAAACATTTGGAGATTAAATAATTCTTTATTGAATGATGAACAGGTGTGTTTGAGATGACATACAAGAGTATTTCCAATTTAATGATACTGGTGATGTATTGGAACAGATGCTCTGGGATGCTTCAATGTGGTCTTAAGTGGTAGGCTGATCTCCAAAGCGCCATTTGTTAAGAAACAAAAACAAAGAGAACTGGAGTTGGTTGCCTTAGTTAAAAATTTAAAATTAAACACAGTGGGAGTTAGATGAGAACAGTGGGAGTTAGATGAGAACAGAGGTACACCAATGCAATCTTATGCAAGGAGATTCAATATAAAGTGGATATCTCTCACCAGATATCCACTGAATGGAGAAACAAATCCAGTAAACTATTGGCATGGCAACTAAAAAGCAACAGGCTCAGAGTCAGAGTTTAAAAATTCAAGATATAGGGGGCTCAATTATATATGATAACATAGGGAAGCAAGACCAGCAGCCAGCTCCCCTTTTACACCCCCCCCCCCCCCTGTACAAAACACAGGAGCATCAATATGGCTTTAAAACAAGGCCACAGTTTATTATAAAACACAACCCGAGCCCACAACTTATACATAACACCAAAACTTAATCCCCCACCCCCTCCTCCATCATGCCCCTCTTCACTTACCACCGCATCCCAATGGTAAGACTACTTCAGCACTCCCCATCTCTTACCCCACCACGGCACCAGCGAGGGTAAGCGTGTGGCCTGAGCATCGGCCCCCCTCCCCCCCTTGCTCTTTAGGCCTTCCCGTGTAGCAGCCCCAAACTACACGCGCATCCCCCCCCCCCCCAATGTCCTTCACAATCCAATAAAATACATTAAAACTTAGGGCTCTGGTTTTCCGCCACAAACAAAGGCAACCCATTTGCCTTTGTTCCCCCACTGCTACATTTGATGCTCGAATCCTTCCTCCAGGGCATTGTTAAATAAATCCCTGCCAATGTCCGAAAGATGTACCCCATCGCTCAGAAATAAACCCCCCAATATCTCCCATGACCAATTGTGTCGTACCCAAAAACCGCCCTGTTAAATCAACCATTTGCCGATTTGGCGATTCAATTTTTTTTATTTTTTTTTTAACACCGTTATGCCATAAGGCAGCGGTTCTCAACCTGTGGGTCGCGACCCCGGCGGGGGTCGAACGACCAAAACACAGGGGTCGCCTAAAGCAGGGTCCCCAACCACCGGTCCGCAGACCAGTACCGGGCCGTTGGGGTTTTTTGCCGGTCCGCGGCGCCGCGGCTGCTGCGGGGAGGCGGAACGAAGCTGGAGACCTGCCTCCTCCAACCCCAAAAGGGAAGAGACATGGCCCAAAAAGCTAGCGCGTCGCGGTGAAGTATGTTGCTGGAGCCGCGCAGGCAGGAAGGAGGTGTATCAGCCACTGCAGGTGCTCCTCCTACTTCCTTCCTGCCCACCCTGCCCCGGAAGACAAATGTTGCCGGAGCCGCACCGGCAGGAAGGAGGAGGCGCGTCAGCCGCGTGGGTAGAAGAGGCGCTTCAGCCGCGTGCAGAAGAGGAGCAGCGGGGCCGGGAAGTCTAGGGCCGCTGCAGAGCACATCCTGTGGCAACCCGTAAAGAAGAGGCCCAGAGGTGAGAGAGAGGTGTGTGCGAGTATGAGATGAGTTGAGAGATTGTGTGTGAGAGTGAGTTGAGAGACTGTGTGTTTGCAGAGACAGCATGTGAGAGCCTCTGTGTGTGTGAAAGAGACAGCATGTAAGAGTGAGAGCCTGTGCTTGAGCAAGGCAGCATGTGGGGGTGTGAGAGAGCCTGTGTGTGAGACTCAGACAGCCTGTGCCAGTGAGAGACTGTGTGTATGAATGATTGCATGAGAGAGAGAGCATGTGACAGTGAGAGCCTGTGTGTGTATGTGTGTGTGAGAGAGAAATGCATGTGAGAATGAGAACCTTACTGTGTGTTTGGGGAAGAAGACAGCTGGAGAGAAAAGAAATAGAAAAAAAGGCAATATAAAAGGAAATGGCAAAAAAATAAGAAAGGGAAGCAGATGTAAAAAAAAAAAAAATTACTTTTTAGTGATTGGCACATGTAATCTTTGGTAATGTGCAAGAGTAGCACTTTCTCTATGCGGATCTCACAATGTAGGAGATCAGCATGGAGGAAGTGGAAACCTGCGGGGCCTGCACAGAGGAGGCAGCAGAATGGGCTTCAGTGCCAATAGCAGCAATCAGCGCCTCCCCAATAGCCATGTGGCAGTAATTAGATTAATTGTTTGACTCAGCTGGAGGTGACAAAGTATGAAGTGGGATGTGAAATCAGTTTGATCTGGTGGAGAATTAGGATTGCTGTTACACATGAACTGTATTTGGCAAACATTAAAGGGAGCCAGGATAATCAATTGAAGCCTGCAGCTGAGGACTGATTCATTATGACTCATGTAGAAATTAGTGCATTTTCCAGATTAGTCTGCATAACACAATTCTCAACATTATTTCTGCTGCATAGAGTTTTATCTGAGAGGCTCTGAGGTTGTGAGGGAGCCAGTAAGAGTGAGAGAGCATGAGTGTGTATGAGAAAATCCAGGGGAGTAAGAGTGTGTGTGTGTGTGAGTGGGGGGGGGGGGGGGGGGGAGAGAGTGTCTTACACCCTGAGAGTGTATCAGTGTCTGTGAGAGTGAGAGGTTATGGTGGGTATAAGAGCATGAATGTGTATGTATGTGACAGTGTATGTGTGAGAGAGAATGGACATGTGAGTATGTGTGAGAGAGAGAGGGAGGATAACCTCCTAATCCTCGACAATATCAGGGTGACTGGAAATCAAGAGCTCCCATGTATGGACAGCAGGGGCTTTTTAAAATCAATATTAGTTTTAATTATTGGGTGTTATTTGATATATGTGCTGTTTTGAAATATTTTATTGGTGTTTGGGAAATTATAAAAATGTATATGATTTTAATGAATAGAAATTCTATTTATCAGTAGTTTTAAAATATTCTTTTATTAGTATGGTTTTACTATTATAACTGATGCTTTATGTTTCTTAATTTTATTGTTTTATGAGGAATGGTGGTTCTGTTTATAAATGTCATAATAAATAAGTATGCACTAAAATCCAACCCCATCCATAACCCCGCCCCCATATGACCAAAGCCCCGCCCTCGCCCCACCCCACCTTGCCGGGCCATGGAAAAATTTATTATTTTTTGGTTTGGGGTCACCGCAACATGAGGAACTGTATTGCGGGGTCACAGCATTAGAAAGGTTAAGAACCACTGCCATAAGGGCTCAGTAAAGTCTTTAATCCGAAGCATAATAATATCAGACCAACCCATCTTCGTACCCGGCGTTCTATTTATAATATTTGCCAAATCTTTTCGCATAATAGCCACAAATTCGCGACAGGACATCTTACCAATGTCATTTCCCCCCAAATGAATAAGTAGCCTTGGAACACCCCATATTAGCATTTTCCCTTGGAGGAAAGAAAGCAACTCCCCCTACCGCATGCCCCCTTTGCCGAACCAACACACAATCCACTTGCTGGTATTCAAATTCAAGTTTGCGCCGTAAGGCCTCTTCAGTATAACCAGACATGCGAAATTAAAGGAACCGATCAAGGATTGCATCTGCTTCAAGGTCACTTTCACCGATCCTCAGACCAATCACACCAAGTCTCTCAACTGAACTACCTTCTCATACGGTAACCGTGACACCATCTCCATGGGATCCAATTCGATTCCTAGGAACGTAAGCTTGGTGACAGGCCCTTCCATTTTGTCTTGCGCAATGGACACCCCAAAAGACCTAGCTACTTCCAAGAAACCAGTTAACTGACATACCCTTGACTCACTCAGCCCCACGAACAAGAAATCGTCTAAGTAATGTAGCGTCTTCACAACCATTGTACTGCATCGTAGCCCATTGGATGAACGTGCTAAAGGCCTCGAATAATGCACACGAAATCGCAGAACCCATGGGCAAACAGCGATCGACGAAATAACCTCCTTCAAAATAAAAACCCAATAGAGGGAAACATGACGGATGAATTGGTAATAGCCTGAAAGCAGATTCGATGTCCGCTTTGGCTAACAAAGCCCCAGGCCCGGCTTTGCACACCAAGGCTATCGCCTTGTCAAAGGAAGCATATTTCACCATACACTCACCTCTCGAGAAAGTCAACGACGATCCCTCGGGGTAAGATAAATTGAGGATCAACCTAAACTTGCCCGATACCTTCTTAGGGATGGACCGCCAATGGTGATAAATGCATCCTATCAAAAGGCCAAGCATAAAACGGCCCCACCCCCTCCCTAATTGAATTTCCGCCTATAACTTTTCTCGCGCTACATCAGCCATTCTATAAAACTGATCTGGAATTCCTCGCCCTCCCTCCACTCCCCAGACCCTCATATGGAATAAAAAGCCCAACGATAAATCCCCCACTCAGTAATGAAACAGCCGCTAAGTCTGGATAATACCGCAAACCCTCTTGTAAAGCAGCAAGCATGATCGGTGACTCCGCCTTTTGGTACAAGACTTCATAGTTTACTGCCCTTGTTAATGACAGCCCCTGTCCTTGCGGGCACTTAGTGGCTGGATGTGCGCCTCCGCATGAAGCACATGCGTGCCTGAATTTACATTCAGGAAACAAACATGTGAGCTTGTTAAAACTCCAGCAGAGGTCCAACCCACTTCCCGTGACATTGCTGCCTTGCTTGATCTTGCAAAAACTTCCAGAACCTCAAAAGGAACCACCCTTGCTTCTCCTAACCACATGACCCGCTGTACTAACACTCGCCCCCCCCCCCCGCCCCTATGCTTCAGCTAGTGCTTACTCCCTTGTTCGTCATCTGCGTCAGCCACAGATGAATGTCCTGCGAGCCCTAAGACAAATTTATTCCCTGCCATTTTGTCCCGGAACTTTTTGTCATAGTTGAGCCAAGCCCAACCTTCGTAATCCTTAAAAGACCCTAAAATGCTGTCAGCGTATGACAGCAAAGCACCATACTGGGTGGGATCAAAATGACTGACCAAGCTTGCCAAGCGTAAAAAAACCACAAACCCAGTTAACTATATTCTTGGAAATTTTTGGTCCCACCCCATCCCTTTTGTTCTTTTTGTCCTTCCGTCCGCCTTTTTTTTTTTTTTTTTTTTATTTATGCTTATTCAAAAACAAATAATATTCTTTAAGGATCATAGGTTATCGTTACAAGATAATCACAAAATACAGAAAAACAGTACATAGTAAATATAACATCTGAAATATCTAGGAAAATAACTAAGAGATTTAGCAGTTTAAGAGGAAAAAAAGAGCGGTTTAAGGACAATAAGGAGAAAACTCCTATTACAATTGAAAAACAAAGGTTTCATCTAGATATCTCTACTTTGCACTAGGCTCCATAACTACTATCTTGGGAGACTGAGAATCAAGGAAAGCTCGGAGTTGTGACACTTCAAAGAAAATGCACTTTTGATTATTACTTACAATTTCACATTTGCAAGGAAACTTTAACAACATTTTCCCACCCTTGGACTCAACCTCTGTTCTCAGGTCTAAAAATTTTCTTCTCCTATCCTGTGTCAATCTACAAAAATCAGGATATATACGTATTTTTTCACCATGAAACAAAGCAAGACGATTTTTCATATAAAACCTCAATACAGTCTCTCTATCTGATGCAAAAGTAAATGAAATATGCATATCATTCCTAGTTGAAATTACCATCTCTACAGAAGACTCGATTATTGCTGAGAGGTTAATCTGTTTTTCCACAATTTTGTTCTTATCATCTGTTTTATCTTTTGGTAACACATAATACATTTTTGATAAAACAGGTAATGTTTTTCTGGCATTTTTAATATTTGCACTAGATATTCTTTGAACATATCATAAGCAGAGATAAACTCTTGTCTTGGGAAGTTAAGTATTCTTAAATTTAAATATTTCAACGAATTTTCAATCCCTTCAAACTTTTTTTCATACAATATCTCTGCCTTAGCAAATTTTTGCTGCCAATTCTCTAATTTAACCAATCTAGTCTCCATTTGTTCAATTTTTTCTTGTTTCTTACCAAGAGAGCTCAATATTATCAAATAGTCTATTTGAATCTGCTGCAACTCTAGTTAAATTAATAATCGCAATTTCCAGAGACTTTATAGCAGTCCATAATGAATTCAACGTAATTTATTTAGGTTCATCCAGGTGTAGCCTTAACCCCTTATCTTCTCTTGTAGCCAGTTGCCCCTCAGTAGGTATGGTTCCCTCTCCAAGACCTTCTAAAGCTGATCCTAGTTTTAAAAAGTCTGATGGCATATTATATAGTGGGGGTGGGTGGCTTGGTGCACCAGGACTCAAAGTTATTTCAGCCTGAGGATCCGAGATCCGCTCTATATCGAGTCCTTCTGCGGCCAGGTCTCCTGGTATATAGCCAGAGAGAAGTAAAAAAAAAAACGGAATCTGCAACTGCGTAGGCGTTGATAAGGGTGGGGAAGAAACCATTTCCCTTATCTTTGCCTTACGCTTTGTATGAGGCATTTATACAGTTAAAGGCTTATAGATAGCAGTAATTTAAAGGTGAAGTGAAAAACCTCTCTCTTAGTTGGAGGCTGATCTTGGGAGATAAATAAGTTAAGTATTACTCACAGTACCGAGAAAAAAGTCTCCTAAATTGCGATGTTTCGACAAAGCCGCGCGCCAGCGTCAGCTGCGCGCCGCAAAGGGACCGGCTTTTTTTTTTTTCAATGTAATATTTTATTGGCAATAAACAGATAATATCATAAACATAAGTGCATCATGAAACAGTTCCATCAGACTACCGAAATGCAGGTACAAAAACCAGCACAGTACATACTAGTTATCACCAATTTTCAAACCATAATTGTCATCAGCAAGCATCCCACCCTCCCCAAACCCTTTTCACACAAAACCATCGTATAGTATCCAATAGTACAAGCATACAGTACATTAACATTATCAATAAGCATGTGGGTCAGAAAAAGTAACTACCAGCTCCAGCCAAGTAATACATCACTTATGCAGTGTGGGAGGCCAGGGATCCAGGAACATCTAAGAGGTACCAGCTGCCCTCCATTCTACATAGGGTTGCCAAATCTTATGAAATTTGTGTATCGTCTTATTCCTGTGCGCCGTTATTTGTCCCAAGGTATGAGTCAGGAGCATATGGCCCTGTATATCGATTATGGTGGGAATATCTGGACCCCGCCACCTTCTAGCCAATTCTCCCCTGGACACCGTAACAGCATATTTAATAAAACCATTGTGAGCAACTGTGAGTTCAGAATTGGCGTGATTAAGTAGGGCCTGCAGGGGCGTAAGCACCACCTCCAAATGGATGACTTTGGATATCCAGCCCGAGACCAAATCCCAAAAAGCTCGTATTTTTGGACATTCCCACCACAAATGGTAAAATGTACCAATACCACCACATTGTTTCCAGCAGAGATCTGAGTGAGCAGTTTGGAAGCGGTGCATCTGAACCGGGGTCCAGTACCATCGGAACCAGACTTTGTAACCATTTTCAATGTGAGTGGCAGAAACCAGTCCTTTGCCAAGGGCCTGTGATAGTCTATTCCACTTATCCAGGGGCCAGTTAATATCAAGATCCCTCTCCCAGGCCTCGATATGCCTCCCCTTATGTTTAGGGATCCCCACAAGCATGTTGTAAATAAGGGAAATGTGTTTGCGCACCTTCGCTGCCCTCATACACAGTGCTTCAAACGGAGAGATCCCCAAAGCCAGGTCCCGAACCTCCAAAGAATGAGAAACAAAGTGGGTGATTTGTAGATAAGCATACAAATCCTTGGGTACCAGGCCAAATCTCTCCTGCAGAACACCAAACGAAAGCAGCCCCCCCAGGTTCCCAAATGTGGGAGACTTTTGAAATGCCCTTCGACATCCAATAGAGAGTGCGGGTCGACTGCGCTGCATGCCGAAAGGATTGATGGTGAAACAAGTGGGTGCTAAGGAATGTTTGCCGAGTACCAACCAACCCTTTCCGCCACTTGAACCATACTTCCAAGGTACTCTGCACTGTCTCCGGGAGTTCCCCTATGGGGTACTTGGTGGACCTGTCTTGCAGAGGAGAGCCGCTAATGGAAACTCCCCCATCATAACCTGTTTCTAATAGACCCATGGTTTCACAGAGTTGGGGTTATTCCATTCTACAGCAGCTTTCAGATGGGCCGCTCCATGATACCCCCGTAAAGAAGGCATCCCAAGACCTCCCTGTGCCTTGGATAAATACAGGATTTGTTTCTTGATCCTGGGTCGTTTCGCTTTCCACAGGTACTTAAGTAGTCTATGTTGCCATTTGTCTAATAAAAGTCCGGGAACCAAGATAGGTAAAGTTTGAAACAGATATAACAATCTTGGTAAAATGTTCATCTTAATAACAGCTAACCGCCCAAGCCAAGATATATGGTAACGGTCCCACTCCTCCAGATCCTTGTAGATTTTAGCTAATAATGGGGGATAATTAAGCTGAAAAAGTCCTGGGAACCCCCTATGTATATACCCAAGTATTTCAATTTACCTTTAGCCCACGAAATGGATGGGATTGCTGATTATGACTCGTCTCGGAATCTGGAACACTAACATTCAGTAACTCCGATTTTTTCCCAATTAATTGTGAATCCGCGAAACCCCACTAAATGCAGAAATTTCCCTCCGTAAGGTGCCTTAAGAGATTCTGCCGGCTGAGTTATGGTGAACAGGACGTCGTCCGCAAAAAGGGACATCTTAGAGGAGAAAGAGCCCAGTCCCATCCCATGAATCGATGCATTGGCTCGAAACAGATTGTGCAAATGGTTCCAAAAAGATGGCAAATAATAAAGGGGATAGAGGACACCCCTGGCGAGTGCCTCTACCCACCAAGAATGGCTCGGAATAACCCCCATTAATCTTTAAGCATGCCTGTGGAGCCTCATATAATTTCTGTATCCACCGAAGAAATTTGTCCCCCAAATGAACGCCCTCATGGTATGAAAAAGGAAGGGGCCAGTGTACATAATCAAAGGCTTTTTCAGCATCGATTGCAAGGAGTAATAAGGGTACATGCTTGTCTCGTGCTATGCCCATGAGATTAACTATTTTTCGCACATTGTCTGAGGCCATTCTACCTGGTATAAAGCCCGATTGATCTGTATGTATCATCTGTGGGAGAAAATTGTTTAGTCTATTGGCCAAGATTTTAGCTAAAATCTTCATATCCAAGTTAATTAGGGAAATGGGACGATAGGAACCGCACTGTGTGGGATCCCTCCCCGGTTTAGCCAGAATCGTCACTCCCGCAAGTTTAGCATTAGAGGAAAGGGAAACATCCCCCTGCAGAGCATTAAAAAGGCGTACCAAAATGGGGACAATCAAGTCAGCAAATTATTTATAAAAAACAGCTGTGAAGCCATCCAGGCCCGGTGCTTTCCCCATTTTCAAACTCTTGATAGCCCAAGTTACTTCCACGGGGAAGATAGCCCGGTCCAAAAATTCCTGGGTAGCATCTGAAATAACAGGGAGTGGAATATGGGAAAGATACTCCTCAATCGATTTATCAGCGATGTTATTGTTAGTGGCATATAAAACGGAGTAAAACCTAATAAAACGCTGTCTAATATCTGCATTGGATGTGAGCATTCCTCCCGACTCATTTTTTATTTTGACTATGTTATTTTGGATCTGTATAGCCTTAAGTTTCCTAGCCAAGTGTTTCCCTGCCTTGTTGCCTCCTTCGTAATAAAGTTGTTTAGTGATGGTAAGTCTGTGCGCAATTTGGGCAGATTCCAATTTTTCCAAATGGTCCCGCAAATCATCCATTTGTTCCAGTAATAGATCGCCCCCTACCCGTTGATGTTGAAGCTCCAGATCATGGTAACTTTTGAAGGGTGTCATTTTTATCGTGCATACGTAATTTTTTTAAGTAGGAGCCCCGGGCTATAAACTTGCCCCTTACTACTGCTTTAAGACAATCCCACAATGTCATGGGCGAGATTCCCCCTGATCATTGGTATGCAAGTAGTCCCTAATATCTACCTGTATTTGCTGCACAAACTGGCCATCGTCCAACAAGCTCTCATTTAATTTCCAAAATTGAAGGCCCTTCTCATAAGAACTGAGCTCTAGGTGAATGGTAATCGGACCGTGGTCTGACCACGAAATGGGACCAATATGGGGTGAGGTGACCTGATTGACATAACTCTTAGCAATAAAAAACTATCTATTCTAGAGTATGTGTAATGCGCTCTAGAAAAGAAAGTGTACGCTCGTCCCCTAGGATTCCAGGTGCGCCACACATCTAACAAGTGCCATTGCGCAAGGAGGGACTTGAGAGCCTTCCTATCTTTACTAGCTGTAAGGACCTGCCCCCCCTGAATTATCCAGTGGAGGATTTAGAGTGAGATTAAAATCCCCTCCGAGTAGGAGATGGCCCTCTGCATAGTGTTCCAGTTCCCTCTGAAGCTGAGCAAAAAAGACCCGTTGACCCGAGTTAGGGGCATAGATATTGACCAGCGTAAATGTTTCCCCTCCCAAGACGAGAAAAAGAATAATAAATCTCCCCTCAGGATCCCGGTGACATGCCACCTCCTCAAACATTAAGTCCTTATTAATGAGAATACCCACTCCCAAATATTTATGAGTAAGCGGTCTCGCCGCCCAATATTGAGCTGGATAGGAAGGGTGTCTGAGGAGCGCCTCATGCCTCCGCTTAAGATGTGTTTCCTGCAAGAGGGCAATAGAGACTTGAGTGGAACTTAGTTCAGTAAAGAGACAGTGCCTTTTATAGGGTGAATTAAGTCCCTTTTACATTAAGGGATAGGATATTAAGACAAACCATCCTGCATCCACGTAATCAAGATTATGGAGCATCCCCTTCTAACCCTATACCCCACAGCTTTGAGAGAACCTGACTGGCGCTGAGCATGGTGAAAAGCCAACCCGTGATACCATTCTGTATGCGTACACCAGAAATTGCCCCATACCCTGTGTGAAGCCTCACCCTTGCTTGCATGATATTCCCCCCCCCCCCCCCGCTTTACCATCAACCCCCCCAAATTGGGGTGCAGCACCTTCCAATTTGATATGAGAAGAGAGGGAAGAATTCAGCCCAAGAAGACTGAGACCCATATCCACCCCTAGGGTCACAATATAACCATGATATAAAACACATATCCGGAAGTTAACTCGCATGTAACTCAAACAGCATAACCATCTTGTATTGCAATATAAACAAAAAACAACGTGCAACACTTTTCAAGAATGCCAGCGTAGAAGAACCCTCTGAAAAAGAGCTATCCAGAGGCCCATCGCTTCGCCAAGGCATTCCTCTGAGCACTGAGCCATACAGAACCAGCCTCCTTCCAGGACTCTGGTCAAGTGGCCCCCCGAGTGTCTACTTGCCGGCGCAGTCTTTTGTCCCCTTTAGCAACTCTCTGCCAGCGCGGGTATTCTGCATGGCGACTATTTGGTTTAGGATCCGCCTGGAGTTGAGCAAAGCCTTCATATCCGGCGAGATGTAGTACCCCCGACGCCTCCTTCAGGGTTTTGACCCGATGGCTCTCTCCCTTAACGGTGAAACTCAAACCGAACGGGAACAGCCACCGATATCGAATATTTTCTGCCCGCAAGCAATCCGTGACCGGCTTCATTTCCTGCCGCCTCCTGATGGTCATGGGCGAAAGATCAGGAAAGATCATGATGGCCTCACCCTGCCACTGCCACGTGGCTTGCTTTCTTGCGATCAACATGAGCTTGTCTTTTACGGCAAAGTCATGGAAGCAGGCGAGTATGTCTTTCGGTTTGTTTGCTACCCGGGGGCTCATCACACGGTGAGCTCTGTCGAGTTTTAAATCTCCCTCTGAAATCCCACTGACCTGGGCGTCCGCCGAAGCTATTAAGATGGCGCAGATCTGCCTCACTACTTCCAAACAGTTTTCAGCAGCGTCGGACTCCGGGACGCCCCGAAACCGGATGTTTTGGCGTCTTGAGCGATTTTCTAGGTCTTCTAGCTTATCGTTAAGCCTCTCCAATTCGGTTTGTGTATTTGCTTGCCGCTCCCGGACAGTTTTAATAGTGTCACTATGGGCATCCACTCTAGTCTCGAGCTCAAAGAGTCGGCGCCCCTGGTCGGCCATCTCAGATCTGAGGTCCTCAATCAATTGCATAATGTCCTGGGTTTTACTAGCAATTTCAGTTTTTAATTCCGCAAACCATATTTTCATTTCCGATTTCGTCGGAAAGTCCCCTGCAGCCGCAGGGAGTACATCGCCAACGCTGTCCGTCTCGGAGGACGCCGCCTCCGCCATTTCTGCCGCACAGCTCGATGTCCCTTCCTCCTCCAATTTCTGATAGGAGAACTTGCGGAAATCAACCTGTTTTCGCCTAGTAGACATCTGTAGGGATTCGTGAAGGGAATCCTGTGTTGGCGCACTTATTTTTTATTCTCGATGATTAGATTAGACCGGGATTGTAGGAGTAGGTGGCAGAGCTCTCGAGTCAAGCGGCCATTCTCAGGCGTGACGTCACTTCCTCCTCAAAGGGACCGGCTTTTATATCTCAGAGGGTCCCTCCCCGATGACATCATAAGCAGGAAACATTGAGCAGGAAATTCACCAGGGCTGGTTCGCTCTCCCCTTACCCCAGGTCTGAAACAAGGTAATGTTCAAGAGGTAAAAATACTCTCCCACTTCTCGACCTCCCCATCCGCCTCTTCTACCCTCTAACAATTTGAAAATATTTACAAATTTACGTCTTCGAATACGCTTAACTAATCGCTTGGGCACCTCTTCCCACAATTCGGTTAAGGAAGCCAAGGCCAGGTGCTCCATGTCATGCCTGGGACCATCTTCTAACGCTGTGCGTAGACCCGGCCCCAGGTCACTCAAGCTCGTAGAGAGGAAGACGAGCCCAAAGAACTGCTAACCCGTGACCTCTTTTTCTTCCTAGCATATCCTCTACCTTTGCGCACTTCCCCCTTTTCCATAATACCTGTTCCCGCTCCCGATGCACTGCTTTCCAGAACTTCAGATGCGCCGCTGCTCCGTAGTTCCGCTGCACGCCCCTTCAACGCCATCAGCCTGTGCCTCGAGTCATCCCTCCGCGCTTGGAACTCCCGATCTCTCCACGCCTCTTGTCTAGATGTCCCTGGGACCACATCATCTTCCGCACCTGTGAACGACCCCCCACCACCCCAGCCACCCCTTGCGGAACCACTGTGGCGCAATCCGGAACCCTGAAAAGCCGCCTGGGGGGGACCTCAAACCCTACCACCCCTCCTGGGCTCGTCCCTCAACCACTTCTCTACTGGAAAAACCTCCTCCCCAGAGAGGCCTCCCGCTTCCTGTTGCCAACCCCCGATCCCCCTCTGCATCCCCCCCCAAACGGCTCCTACTGTATCCTGAAAGCTACTGTATCGCGAACCCACCAAGTGGCCCAAAATGTCCGCCATCAGTGCGGCTGAAGGGACTCCCATCTCCCCACAGAAGCCTAAGGTGTGAGCTGGGGGGCCGGGGCGAGAAGGGGGGATTGGACCTTCTCCCGCACAGAGTGCCATAAGCTCTCTCACCCCCCCAGCCTGCCTCCGGGCTGGCAGCTTACCCTTCCCGCCTTCCCTGCTCTCTGGCTGCCATGAACGCTGACCCTCCGGGCATGCAGGGCCACGGGAATGCTGGTGCTCTCCGAAAAAGGGCATGTCACGCCCCTATGGTCGCAACTCCGCCCGGCCTTGTGTGCTTTCGGCTCGCTCGGAGGGACCGCGGGGGGCTCGGGCCTGTGCTGCCCATGCGCTGCCCGCCTTCTGGGGGCGGGAGCAGGCGGTGAAGGGGCCAGGTATGCACAGGCGGCTTGTGTCTCCCATGGAGAAAATGAGGCATGGCTTTCGGGGGCTGGGCCCGCTGAAAGCCCGGCACATTAAAATAAATCTCGACGGCCTCCCCACTCGGTGGCGAGGTAGGGAGGGGGATGGCAGGGAAAGGGGAAGGCAAGGAATCGGCCGGCTCGGGGCCGCTCTCACCCGAGTCGGGGGCGGGGAGGAAGGCAAGCCTGCGTAGGGCTCCGGGCCGGAGGGGCGGTAGGCTGACCACCGGTGGCGGCTGCTGCGCTCAGCAACGCCCCGGGCCAATGCGAACTTACCGCTGTCTGCCCAGGGGAAGAAGGCCGAACCCGGTGCCTGCACCTCACTGCCAGCAGCTGCCTTGGACAGGGCCGGAGTCACCCCAGCAGAGGGGTACACTGGCTTGGCTCTAGCTCTCCTCATTTCGCAGGAGAAAACCGTGCGTCCCGCCGCAAGAAAAAATTCAAAATCGGCCGAAAATAAGGCAGTCAGGGATCTCCAACTGAACAAAAGCAGTCACCTGCCGCTTGCTTCGCAGCTTTGCGCCAAAACTCGTTTGCTATGTAGCAACCAATGGCAATGCAACAATTTCAAATTGCTGCCATTGCCGGTTACCTCAACTCCCCCCCTCTCTGCCTACACTCCCTGCTGCTCGTGCCCATGTTAACTTCAGCGGCCCAAGACAAGCTCAGTCCGCCTTCTCTTATCAGATAAGAAACAGTTTGCTCAATTTTATCAGAAACTCTAATCAGCTGAGCATTCTATTAAGGAGGAGGATATAGAACAATATTTGGGGGGAGATATCCATTCTGAGTATACCATAGGATATAGCACAGATGTTAGATGGGGCGATTACTAGTTTAGAAATAAATATGGCAATTTCCTCTCTCGAACCAAATAAATCCCTAGGACTTGATGGGTTTATGGGACAATTTTATTTATTTATTTAGTCCCACAACTCCAGAAACTCTATACCCGAAATGCCTTACGATAGGTGTTATACTATATAGATTCCAAGTGTCTTTTTTTAAAGGCTTTTCTGGTTAGCATCACAGCAGTATGTGTAAACATAGACAGACATGTTCTGGTATTTTTTTTTTCATGAGACTTTACTCTGAATGCTCTTTTGCATGTAAAATCTTCTACTATAAATGCATCACTTTTAAACTGTGTGTTCAGATGAAGCCAAGGGTGGAGGCGCAAGGTTGTAAGGTTCACCTAGGGCAGCCAGTGCCCTTGCACTGGCCTGGGCAGAGTGCATCACACACAGACACTTACCATTTACCCATCTCCCATTTCTTATAAATACAAATGCTGGATAAGAGTGGGAGGCAGGTGATAGGTTTGCTGGGAGTATAGCAGAGTTGCCAGCTTCCTAGAAATATCATCACTGACACTATCTGCCACTCCTTTGGGAATCCTGGCCCCTGCCTCCTACCTTCCCTAGGATGTCAAATCACCAAAGGGCCAATCTCGAAGGGGGACACCTCCCTTTTACCCCCTTGCTGATTGAGCCTGCACCTTGATGGAGCACCATCTCTTCCCTCATCTCAGGCAGCAGATTGTCCTGTGCCATCCCTAAAGGCAGTATTCACAATACCTGGAAGAAGAGAGTCCCACTTATTGCACAATGATGACACCTACTGTCCAGACTTAGGGTCCACATTATTTGTGTTTCAGCTGAAGCTGCAGTTTGTGGTCGCTGGTCAGGACTTTCACTGCAATGGGTGGGCAGAGTTGGAACAGGGATATAGAAACAGGAGGAGAAAAGATCTGGTTAATACTGAATTAAGGCTCATGGCATCATAGCCCAAGACATGCTCATTTGAATTGAGCTGGAAATTTAAAGGAATAAGAGGAAACTGGTGGGGTAAAAAAAATACTGACAAAACAGCAAGGAAGGCTGCTTAATAAAGCCGTGGAAGCAGAAATACGCAATAAGCAGCCAGATGTCCAAAATTAGAATTCCACATAATAAATTCTAATTTTGGACATCTGGCTGCTTATTACGTATTTCTGGTAAAAAAAATACTAACAGATCCTCTCAATGTAATAAGCCACCTTAATTCCCCTTGTGAGAGACAGCTCTGTGGGCGGGGCTCAACAGGGGAGGAATAAGAGCTGGGACTCAGGTGGGGATAGTTAGACCAGGCCCAGCTCTCCAGGAGGAAGGCAGCTCCTATAGAATATAGATATCTAAATACTGACCTATAACAAAGCTGCACTGCGATAAAAGACTGAAAGAAACATCGCGTGCGGTGCTAATGTTTTCGCGAATGGCGAAAACATCGCCGCACGCGATGTTTCCCCACTGCACAAAAGAAGCCTCATTTGCATTGGTAACGCCCCCTAATGCGTTACCAATGCGATATTGGAAAATGAGGCCCTAAGTCTCATCTCAGAGATTTTTTGATGCAGAATCAATACCATTTTGGTAATCATTCTATCTATCCTTCCACATCTAAGACCTCCAGAATAGGACTCAATATTCTAGGTGAGGTCTCACCCACAAAGGAATCATCTTTTTTACTACTGGTTATATCCCTCCATTTCAGGCCTTGTTGCACTGTTTCCTAACCTTGAAATCTCTGGATTTAAATCACTCAGAAGTCTCTTTCCTGCTTTGTAGATATCATGTATCTGCAAGACTGTCAGTTTTAAAACATAATCCATTTAAGATATGGAGACAGAGGAAAACCATGTACAAATCAATCAACTATTTTCTTCACACTGTTTAGTTGAATGCAGTAAAGTCTCCCTGTTGACAGACTCACCCATTTAAAGACAACCATAATTTTAAAAGCTTGATCCCATATCTTTAGCACATTGTTTTCTGAAGAAGAATACAGTAAGTCACCAAAAATATAACTGACCAATGAATAAATGTTCTTTAAATATGTTTAGGTAAAGGCTAGCAAAATTCAATATTATTCAGATCAGTGTTTTTTCTTTACATAAAAGTCTCAACACCCATAGTACCCTTGGAGAGCAAATATGTAAAAAAGAATCAACTTATCTACATGTAAATGAAATTTGACATTCATATAACAGCTATTAAAATTATATATAAATCAAATTTGCTACATCATGGATACCTCACAGTAAGAGAAAGAAGTCATCAATTCCTCTCTTCCAAAGTAGGAACTCATACATATGGAATGTGAAGGGGTTCTTTTAATTATTAGAAATGGATTCAAACAACAGCTGTGGGAATATTGTTTATTTATATCTATAAATCTCTCATATATATATATATATATATATATATATATATATATATATATATATATATATATATATATTGTAAATAGATATAAATAAGCAACACTGAGTGCCATAACCACTAACATATGCTCTCTGAATCTATTTATAATAAAAAAAAATACTCCAATTTCCAAATACATATCACAAAAGAATGTAAGTCATATTAAGATATATTGAATTGAATGCATTATCCCTATTTGTTAGTTTGGCTTCTAAAAGAATTTTTTATAACTTTGACAATTTTTCTTCTAGGTGATTTTGTATAAAAGTTGTCTTCTAGTATGATTTATGTTTAAATACTGATGTAATTAAAAAAAAATAGGGAAATTATTCTAAGAGGAAGGGATAAAGCTATACAAGTTATTACTTTTTTTTACTTGTAAAATTTTTCCCATTACATCATGACTTTTGTTTTGGTTAGCTTCTTTATAAATATTTGGAAAATGTTGGGTACATCCAATAAGCAGTTTTAGTAGCTAGTCAAGGGGCCTTGACCTGTGTTCGGGGCATATATGGTAACAAGAGTCAAAACCTCGTCTCCGGTGCGAATCTTCAACAAGACATATCAGCCTTGGGGGTCGGAGATAAAAGCAAGAACCTCATGTGTGAAGTCTCTAGCCAACAAAATACCCACTCTGGCAAATTTGGTGTCTTTAGTGCTCGCTGCTAAAAACTTATGTGGGAATTGCCGATATGTCAAGAGGTGTTCATACCGCCTACGTAAGTGGGTTTCCTATATGAACCCCACAGTGGCATTATTGGCTACTAACTCTCACTCTAATAGGGACCGTTTGTGGTGGTGGTTAAGACCCTTTACATTAAGGGAAATGACCCTCAATATCCCCACCATACCTTATAGAATAAAGGGTCCCTCAGCTGACTATGGCCTCTGATCCCAGCAGCCCAGGGTCCGACCCCGGGAACATAATCCTGTAGATATGTATTCAAAGAAGAGATGCCCCCTATCCCCACCCCCCATCCTCCACCCTCCACCCCCGGCCATTCATCAAGGCGATGGCATAGACCATAAGCGGGAGAGCCTTAAACTCGGTCAGTGATGGCCACCGACATCGCCTCCCCTCCCCAGATCAGTCACAAACGTGTTGCATACCATCAACCTGGAACTGTTTGTGGTAAACAAGCTTAACCCCACAAAAACAGGCCCTTGCCATATGCATCCCAAGAAAATACAAAAGGAAAGGAAATAACATGCACATAGGAACTGTAGTAACTTTACAAAGGAACACAATGTCCAGTGAAAGAAATACCCTGATGAGTCAATAAGCAACTGAGCTCTCGCCAGTTCAGCCTTGATCCGACAGGGCCGCTCTCGATTCTTCTGAGTGCCTTCTTAGTCGCTTGCCGCCCTTGCCTACTTCTATGCCATCTTGGTTGATCCACTAGCTTCCGAGAGTCAGAGGAGGGCTTAGCAGTAGCTATAGTGAGACTGTATCCAGCTTTCTCCAGTGCCTTGACGGCTGCATGCAGTGTCTTGATTCTGTAGGTTGTTCCTTTAATAGCAAATTGTAGTCCAAACGGGAATGTCCATTTATATCTGATATTCTCTTCTCTCATAAAAGAGGTGACTTTCCTCATTCCGTACCTCCGCTGCAACATTGAAGAAGCCAAGTCTTGGAATATGGCGATAGAGTTGCCTTCCCACAGCCAGTTATTCTGCCTTTTAGCTGCGTCCATAACCGAGGCTTTTTGAGTATAGCTGTGGAAGCACAGCACCAGGTCTCAGGGTTTAGCGTCGGACCTGGGTCCCAGGGCTCTGTGGGCTCTTTCCAGTTTGATGGCCATTTGCTGATCAGGGGTCTCATTGCTGGATGCATTCCCATCGGTTAGAATAAAACGGCAGATCTTCTCAGCGACCTCAGCAACATTAGCATACTCAGATGATTCAGGGACACCCTGGATTCGTAGGTTACACCTCCTGGTGCGATTTTCAAGGTCCTCAATCTTATCTTGTAGCGCGGTGAGCTCGTTAGTCAGGCTGCCCTGCTGTTTATTCAGGGTATTAATAGCTGTAGCGTGGCCCTCAGTCCGAACATCGACCTCATCTACTCTCTGCCCCAAGGCTGCAAAATCCTCCCGTAGGTCAGAAATAGAGGCCAGTAGATCCTTTTTATAATTTTTAAGGTCTGAGCGAAACTCGACAAACCAACTACGGATCTCATCCCGCAATTGAGGAATACTCGCCGGGGCCTCGAGTTCCGCGTCCGCCGCGCTGCCAGAGGTGGCTCCAAAATTTACTGCAGCGTCTTCCAAAGCGGCCCAGTCCGGCCTGTCAGCAGGAACCTCAGACATCTCCGGCGGTAATTTAGAGAAAGAAAACTGCTTCAAATCAGCAGTTTTTCTTTTCGCTGCCATAATGATTGCTGTCCGGGTGTAAGATTCTTTTCCTTGTGTAATTGCTACTTCGCAGAGAGCAGTTTTGGAAGCGCAAGTGAGATCGGGGAAGGAGAGCTCAAATTTATGCGGCCGCCATCATCGCCGGCAGAACAGCGCCCCTATAAATCCATTTTTATGTGCATTGCATGTTATTGTAAAGAGGACACATGGGACGGGGATGCTGAGAAAGTCAAGCTGCCTCTATTAAGCCATCATAGCGAGCTGCAAGAAGACTCGAAACCTCAGTAGAGCATGGATTAACAAGTTTTTTACATCATCATCCCAGAGTTCTGGATAATAAAATGCCTTGAAATGTGCAGCATGAGCCCTGAATTGGTCAAGAACATGAAATTGTAGCAGACAATACTTCATCTGTATTATGAAGATAACATTCTTAACAGCAAGAGCCAGAGGGAAATATTTCAGGGAGACTCCCGGATACAAAATAAGATGAGTATGGCACTGAATCCTAGTATTCTTAACAACTCTTTGGACTATGGACTTAACCAAATTCCTATAGCACTATTAATGAATAGATAATGAAGTTTTCAGCTTCTGTGATTACTTAGCGGAACCAGTCTGAGTGGTGAAGAGCTTCTCAGATGATATTAGCACATTTCTCGAGACTAAGGGCCTCATTTTCCAATATCGCACGGTATCGCATGCAATACCAAAAAGAGGTGTTACCTTATGCTAATAAGCATTTGTATCGCAAATTGCGATAACAGCTATGCAACACGCTCTTAGCACAAATCATGCTATTAACCCAATTTGGGCTACATTGCAAGTATATATCGTGGTTCATGATGTTTCTGGACAGCCTGTTTCAGAGAGAGAACGAGAGAGGGAGAGAGAGAGACTTGCTATAGTGTCTCTTCCCTAGACAGGTATTTGTATCCCTATGAGAGGCCCACCTAGTAACTCGAGGTGGGGATTAGGTATTAGTGTAGGGGGTTGGGGGCCACTTTCACATTCAACATGAGACGTACGAACAGAACAGTGGTCTCTTGTGAAGATTTGATGGCCTTCGGAGTGAGAAAACTCACTCCAAGATGAGATTTGGACAATGTTCTCTCCACCTAGCTTGTTGTTGCCTAGGTAGAGTGTCCATCAAGCTAGGTGGAGAGAACATTGCCCAAATCTCATCTTGGAGTGAGTTTCCTCACTCCGAAGGCCATCAAATCTTCACAAGAGACCACTGTTCTGTTCGTACGTCTCATGTTGAATGTGAAAGTGGCCCCCAACCCCCTACACTAATACCTAATCCCCACCTCGAGTTACTAGGTGGGCCTCTCATAGGGATACAAATACCTGTCCAGGGAAGAGACACTATAGCAAGTCAGTCTCTCTCTCTCAACATCGTGAACCTCAATAAACCTTTACCAGCCTCTAGCACACAATGTACCACAAATGACAGAGGTGTAGCTATTGGCCATGTTAGGAGCCGCGCTAACACTGCGGCTGTTTCGCGGCACACGATAACTCTTTCCTACTTTATATATGCTCCGCCCCCTGAATACAAAATTAAAAATTTGCATTCGCAAATCACGTTAATGGCTGTTAGCGCGATTTGCGGAATTATCTCCTGCGGTAACTCCTTGGAAAATGACCCCCTAAATGTCATCCTAAGGCAACCTTCCTTCAAGTAAACTAACTAAAACAAAGAACAACTGTTTGATCAACAGACATAAAAGAACTAGAGGAGGAAAAGTGTATATAAATATTTTGTTTAAAATGATCTACCATCACTCCCACAAATGTGGCAGTTTAAAAATTAAACACATCTAGAAGAGAAAGATAAAATAATCCAGCACAATTTACTGAGAGATAAGATCAACAAGGACTACTACAAAAACAGTGGCATAGTTATGGGTGGGTCTGGATGGACTGTGGCACACCCAGTTTAGGATCAGGCCCACTAAATCAGGGATGCCCAACACTGGAAGATGACTGCGGGAGCAATTCCATCAGGGGATCCCATCCCCACGGCAGCAGAAGGTATGCTCCAGCAAGGCTGAGCAGGATCCCATCCCCGAAGAGGCAAAGAGTAGGGTGTGTTGCTGCAAGACCTTCACAGGATTCCACTCCCAAGATGGATTTAAAAGAGGCCCTTGTGTGCATGTGAGAGAATGTGAGCCTGGGAGTGGGTGGGTGTGTGCGTTTATATGAGGGAGAGAGAATGAGAATGGAAGCCTGGATGGATGAGGGTAACTGTGTGCATGAAAGAGACACAACGGAAGCCAGGGTGGTGTGTGTGTGAGGGACAAAAGAATTGGAGACAGGGTGGTGCGTGAGTGTGTGTGAGAGAGACAGAGGGGGGGGGGGAACCCTGGCTGAGAGAGAGAGAGAGAGCGGGAGCCTGGCCAAGAGAGAGCGGGAGCCTGGCCAAGAGAGAGAGCGAGCGGGAGGCTGGGAGTGTGTGTGTGAGAGAGAGAGAGAGAAAATGGGAGGCTGGGAGTGTGTGTGTGTGTGAGAGACAGAGAGAGAATGGGAGGCTGGGAGTGTGTGTGTGTGTGAGACAGAGAGAGAATGGGAGGCTGGGAGTGTGTGTGTGTGTGAGACAGAGAGAGAATGGGAGGCTGGGAGTGTGTGTGAGAGAGAGAGAGAATGGGAGGCTGGGAGTGTGTGTGAGAGAGAGAGAGAATGGGAAGCTGGGAGTGTGTGGGAGAGAGAGAGAGAATGGGAGGCTGGGAGTGTGTGTGTGTGAGAGAGCGAGAGAATGGGAGGCTGGGAGTGTGTGTGTGTGAGAGAGCGAGAGAATGGGAGGCTGGGAGTGTGTGTGTGTGTGAGAGAGCGAGAGAATGGGAGGCTGGGAGTGTGTGTGTGAGAGAGAGAGAGAGAATGGGAGGCTGGGAGTGTGTGTGTGTGAGAGAGAGCGAGAGAATGGGAGGCTGGGAGTGTGTGTGTGTGTGAGAGAGAGAGAGAATGGGAGGCTGGGAGTGTGTGTGTGTGAGAGAGAGAGAGAATGGGAGGCTGGGAGTGTGTGTGTGTGAGAGAGAGAGAGAGAGAATGGGAGGCTGGGAGTGTGTGTGTGTGAGAGAGAGAGAGAGAGAGATGGGAGGCTGGGAGTGTGTGTGTGTGAGAGAGAGAGAGAGAGAATGGGAGGCTGGGAGTTTGTGTGTGTGAGAGAGAGAGAGAGAGAATGGGAGGCTGGGAGTGTGTGTGTGTGAGAGAGAGAGAGAGAATGGGAGGCTGGGAGTGTGTGTGTGAGAGAGAGAATGGGAGGCTGGGAGTGTGTGTGTGTGAGAGAGAGAGAGAGAGAATGGGAGGCTGGGAATGTGTGTGTGTGTGTGAGAGAGAGAGAGAGAGAGAGGGGAGGGTGGGGCTGGGAGTGTGTGTGTGTGTGTGTGAGAGAGAGAGAGAGAGAGAATAGGATCCTTCCAAGAGTGTGTGTGTGAGAGAGAGAGAGAGAGAGAATGGGAATTTGGGAACTATTACATTCGCTGTTATATTCACCATTCCTTTCCTAATAATTATTTGTATTCTATTTGCTTTTTTGACTACTGCAGCACACTTAGGGGCGGATTTTAAAAGCATTTACTCGAGCAAAACTTGTTTTTGCTCGAGTAAATACACTTTACTCAAGTAAGTGGGCTTTTCAAAATTGCTACAATATATGCCATTGAATTGTCCATAGGATTTACTCAAGTAAGTGCACTTTACTCGAGTAAATAGCTTTTGAAAATTGCTACGATAGTATGTCACATTTACATGCGTAACTCCTTTGAAAATGACCCCCTTAGTGAACAATACTTTGAAATCATCAGCTATTATGCCCAGATCCTTTTCCTGGGTGGTAACTCCTAATATGGAACCTAACATCATGTAACTACAACATGGGTTACTTTTCCCTAGGTGCATCACTTTGCACTTGTCCACATTAAATTTCATCTGCCTTTTGGATACCCAGTCTTCCAGTCTCACCAGGTCCTCCTGCAATTTATCACAATTCACTTGTGATTTAACACTCTAACTAAATTTTGTGTCATCTGTAAATTTGATCACCTCACTCATAATTCCCCTTTCCAGATCATTTATAAATATATTAAAAAGTACTGACCCAAGTTCAGATCCCTAAGGTATACTGTTTACATTTCTCCAGTGAGAAAATTGACCATCTACCTTCTGTTTCTGAACTTTTACCCAGTTTGCAATCCACAAAAAGACATTGCCTTTTATCTCATGACCTTTTAATTTTCTTAGGAATCTCTCATGAGGGACTTTGTCAAAAGCCTTCTACAAATCCAAATTCACTAAATCTACTGGCTCACCTTTATCCACATGTTTATTAACCCCTTCAAAAAAATGTTGCTGATTTGCAACGCTAGACTTCCCTTGAGTAAATCCATGCTGTGTCCCATTAAAACATAGCTATATGTTCTGTGATTTTGTTTTTTATATAATAGTTGCCACACTTTTCCCCGGCACTGAAGTCAGGTTCACCAGACTATAGTTTTCCGGATCACCCTAGAGCCCATTTTAAATATCGGGATAACATTGGCCACCCTCCAGTCTTCAGGTACAATGGATGATTTTAATGATAGGTTATAAATTTCTAGTAATAGATCTGCAATTTCATTTTTTAGTTCTTTCAGAACCCTGGAGTATATAACCATCTGCCCCAGACGATTTGCTACTCTTCAATTTATCAATCTGACCTACTACATCTTCTAGGTTTACCATGATTTGGTTCAATTCATTGGAATCATCACCCTTGAAAACCATTTCCTTAACAGGTATCTCTACAACACCAAAGCAAAGAGTTTTAGTCTTTCCACAATGGCCTTATCTTTCCTAAGTGCTCCTTTTCGACGACGACAAAGAAGACGAAGAAGAACATTCCTTCAAATATCTAATGGTCTAACCAACTGCCTCACAGGACTCCTGCTTAAGATATAGTTTAAAAATTGTATTAAGAGTTTTTGCATCAATGACAAACTTCTTTTCAAATTCTCTCAGTTTTTCTCACATTTCACTTGTTAATACTTGTACTTTTTCTTATGTTCTTCATACAGATCCTTCTTCCAGGTTTTGAAAGAAATTATTTTGGCTAAAATAGCTTTCACCTCACCTTTTAACCATGCTGGCAGTCATTTGGCCTTCTTTCTCCCTTTAACGTGAGGAATACATATGGACTGCGCTTTTAAAATGCTATTTTTAAACAGTGTCCATGTCTATCGTGCATTCAACCTCTGTAACTGCACCTTTCAGTTTTTCCTATTTTACTCATTTTATCAAAGTCCTCCTTCTGAAAGCTTGTGCTAGAGCTGTATATTTACTTATTGTTCCCCTTTCAATCATTAAGTCAAATTTGATCATGTTATAATCACTATTGCCAAGTGGCTCCACCACTATTACCTGTCACAGCAAATCATACGTTCCACTAAGAATTAGATCTAAAATGGCTCCCCCCTGGATCAGTTTTTGAAGCATTCATTTATTCCATCCAGGAATTTTAGCTCTCTAGCATGTCCTGATGTTACATTTGCCCACTCAATAATGGGGTAATTGAGATTTCCCATTATTACTGTTCTGCCAAATTTTTTAGCTTCTCTAATTTCTCTTACCATTTCATCATCTGTCTGATAATTTTGGGCAGGTGGACGGTAATATACCCCTATCACGATACTGTTCCCCAACAACATGGAATTTCAACCCATAAATATTCTACTGTACATTCAGTCTCCTCTGTGAGAGAGAGAGAGAGAGAGAGATGAGAGCCTGGGTGCGTGTATGTGGGGGTTTATGTGAGAGAGAGAATGGGAGCCTGGTTTCTGTATGTGTGTGAGAGAGAGAGAGAGAATGGGAGCTTGGGTGCATGTGTGTGACCTTGTGTGTATAAGAGAGCATGTGAGAGTGAGAGCTTGTGTGTATGTATATGTTACAGCATGTGAAAGTGAGTGTGTGTCTGAAGGAGAGTATGTGAAAGTGAGTTTGTGTGTGAGGGAGTCAGAGAAAAATGAGCCTGTGTGTGAGACAGTCTGTGATAGAAATCATGTGAATGTATGTGTCTGAGGAAGAGAAGATGACAGGAGGAGAGAGAAGAAACAGAAAGAGAAGAGAATCAGGAAAAGATTGACAAGTGGAAAAAAAGGCAACCGAATAGAAAAATAAAAAAAGATCAGAGAAAGATAAATTTTAATAAGTTATTTTCCGTTTTTGTCAACTGAAATACGATATCTTTGGGAATGTACATTTGGATAACGTACAAAAAAGTTTAAAAGACTGCTGAAAGATCTTCTACTCCATCGTGCTTTTTATATTTTTTGAAAATGTGATAACTCTATGAAGGCCAGAAGCTTAGTTCCAATTTTGGGACACCCAGATTGAGTTCCGCTCCAAGGCCTGATGTATGGTATATTTCCAGTCTTGAAACATCTAGATTGAGTTTTGCTCCGAGGTATTAAGTATGGTACATCTCCAACTTGTAACATCTTGATGGAATTTGTATGAACATGCGTGAAATTGTATGGTTTCCATGAAATTTAATGATTGTTGTTAATGACAGTTGTTTGTCAAGTGTTCTTTTTTATTTTTCTTTTAATATTATGTATGTTTCTTGTAAATCGCCCAGACTTTGTTTGTGAAGGGCGTTTAATAAATTTTAATAAAATGAAATAAAAATGAAAAATACTTTTATATTTGGCTTATTTTTTAGTTCCACTGTTCAGAGTCGGGTTTCTCATGGTATATCAATTTTGTCTGCATGTTTCTGGTTTTTAATATGTAGTCCATTATTTCTATATTAGGTAAGGGTCAGTCTGTGTTCTGTTTGTGTGTAAGTGAGAAGCAGTATTTCTGGTATCATGTAGTTTCTACGTAGAGATTTGTAGCAGGATATTCCAGGTACTTGTAACCTGGATTTGGCCACTGTCTAAAACAGGATGCTGGGATTGTTGGACCCAGCATAGCACTTCTCATGTTCTTAAGTCCGGCTTGTTCTGTTACCCCAGTAGGTATTGTATTAATGTTCTAGGGCCTGGTATAGTATTTAAGAACGTGCCATACTGGGTAGGACCAAGGGTCCATCAAGCCCAGTATCCTCTTTCCAATAGTAGCCAATCCAGGCCATAAGAACCTGGCAAGTACCCAAAAACTAAGTCTATTCCATGTTACTGTTGCTAGTAATAGCAGTCAACTCAATTAATAGCAGGTAATGGACTTCTCCTCCAAGATCTTATCCAATCCTTTCTTAAACACAGCTATACTAACTGCACTAACCACATCCTCTGGCAATAAATTCCAGAGTTTAATTGTGCGTTGAGTGAAAAAGAACTTTCTCCGATTAGTTTTAAATGTGCCACATGCTAACTTCATGGAGTGCCCCCTAGTCTTTCTATTATCTGAAAGAGTAAATAAACAATTCACATCTACCCATTCTAAACCTCTCATGATTTTAAACACCTCTATCATATCCACCCTGAGCCGTCTCTTCTCCAAGCTGAAAAGTCCTAACCTCTTTAGTCTTTCCTCATAGGGGAGCTGTTCCATTCCCCTTATAATTTTGGTCACCCTTCTCTGTACCTTCTCCATCGCAATTATATCTTTTTTGAGATGCGGCGACCAGAATTGTACACAGTATTCAAGGTGCGGTCTCACCATGGAGCGATACAGAGGCATTATGACATTTTCCGTTTTATTCACCATTCCCTTTCTATTAATTCCCAACATTGTTTGCTTTTTTGACTGCCACAGCACACTGAACCGACGATTTCAATGTGTTATCCACTATGACGCCTAGATCTCTTTCTTGGGTTGTAGCACCTAATATGGAACCCAACATTGTGTAATTATAGCATGGGTTATTTTTCCCTATATGCATCACCTTGCACTTATCCACATTAAATTTCATCTGCCATTTGGATGCCCAATTTTCCAGTCTCACAAGGTCTTCCTGCAATTTATCACAAACTACTCTGAACAATTTTGTGTCATCTGCAAATTTGATTATCTCACTCGTCGTATTTCTTTCCAGATCATTTATAAATTTATTGAAAAGTAAGGGTCCCAATACAGATCCCCGAGGCACTCCACTGTCCACTCCCTTCCACTGAGAAAATTGTCCATTTAATCCTACTCTCTGTTTCCTGTCTTTTAGCCAGTTTGCAATCCACAAAATGACATCGCCACCTATCCCATGACTTTTTACTTTTCCTAGAAGCCTCTCATAAGGAACTTTCTCAAATGCCTTCTGAAATTCCAAGTATACTACATCTACCGGTTCATCTTTATCCACATGTTTATTAACTCCTTCAAAAAAGTGAAGCAGATTTGTGAGGCAAGACTTGCCCTGGGTAAAGCCATGCTGACTTTCTTCCATTAAACCATGTCTTTCTATATGTTCTGTGATTTTGATGTTTAGAACACTTTCCACTATTTTTCCTGGCACTGAAGTCAAGCTAACCGGTCTGTAGTTTCCCGAATTGCCCCTGGAGCCCTTTTAAATATTGGGGGTTACATTTGCTATCCTCCAGTCTTCAGGTACAATGTCAAATGTCTTACATTTAACTTGCCAACTTTTATGCATTATCCTATTTTCTTTTGTTGATCCTTCTTCCAATTTTTGAATGAAGATCTTTTGGCTAAAATAGCTTCTTTCACCTCCCCTTTTAACCATGCCGGTAATCGTTTTGACTTCTTTCCACCTTTCTTAATGTGTGAAATACATCTGGACTGTGCTTCTAGAATGGTATTTTTTAACAATGACCACGCCTCTTGCACATTTTTTACTTTTGTAGCTGCTCCTTTCAGTTTCTAACAATTTTTCTCATTTTATCAAAGTTTCCCTTTTGAAAGTTTAGCACGAGAGCTGTGGATTTGCATACTGTTCCTCTTCCAGTCAGTAATTCAAATTTGATCATATTATGATCACTATTGCCAAGCGGCCCCACCACCGTTACCTCTCTCACCAAGTCCTGTGCTCCACTGAGAATTAGATCTACAATTGCTCCCTCTCTCGCTGGTTCCTGAACCAATTGCTCCATAAAGCTATCATTTATTCCATCCAGGAACATTATCTCTCTAGCGTGTCCCGATGATACATTTACCCAGTCAATATTGGGGTAATTGAAGTCTCCCATTATTACCACACTACCAATTTGGTTAGCTTCCCTAATTTCTCTTAGCATTTCGCTGTCCGTCTCACCATCTTGACCAGGTGGACGGTAGTATACTCCTATCACTATAGTCTTCCCCGACTAGTTATGATCTTTGTCTTTCTGGAAAGAGGACTCATGAAAGAAAAATTTGTTTTATTACATGGCTGAGTTCTTTGCTATTTACCTAATAATATTCTTCTGTATTTATAAACTGCAATAAATTTAAAATATTTTACCTCAATTATTTCAAGCACTTACGAACATTAAAAATGTCTTTTTAATCTGTATTTATTTTATAAGCGTCACTCATAATGCATAACTGCTGTTGCAGACCATTTAGAACCAATTGCAGGGTGCATGCTAAGGCATTATTTATCAATGAGTACAACTAGTGTGGCTCAGACCTGTATACCTACAGCCCACCCATGTTAACCTTGCGCCCCCCCCCCCATAAAATCAGTTCTAGCTACGCCACTGCTACAAACGACTGGCATGGAATAAGATACAAGCTATCAATTTACTTGTAATCCCTGTACTCTCGAATCTCCTTCCCTTTTGGAATCACAGACTGGCCCCACAAAGATCTTGAACAGATGAAGAAAACTCCTTCATGTCTACCAGCTAATCTATAAGAAACAGTGTTCACAAAGATTGTACATCCCAACAGCTGAAAGCCTATAGAAATAGATTACACATATATCACTGCTATAGTAGGCATCCAGGCATATCTAACAGCACCAATAGACCCAAATACTCAAAAAGTACTATAGTATAAAAATGAACAGCCAAAATTGGTCTCCATTCTTAAACTTGGACAAATGTTAGAACAAGTAGAAAGACTGAGTAAGAATCTAATAGCACATGAGATAAAAGTCAAAACAATATGCAAAATGGGGGGGGGGGGGGGAGTGTCAGTACTGAGCGATTACCCTGTACAGCATATGGAGAGAGAGAGAGAGAGAGAAGATGCTCAATTATCAATAAACGCCATCTGAGACCAAGTAAATGTGGCAGAAAGATACTGAAATAGTACCAATTGCACTGGGTGCCACTGGCCCAATCAAAGGTAAATTCCAAGCATACATTGTGTTACTTATACATATTACATCCTATGAACTCCAAAAGAAGGCTCTCTCACACAATGCAACTGTTGAGATGGGCATTAGCAGTAAATTTGAGAGTCTGAGATCATATCCAACATACCCTTACAAGTGAGGTTCACAAACATTAACCTATTTACATACATTATCCCTGAAATCAAATACACTCACCTGGGAAGAACTAAATGGGATAATCCACAAAGAATACTGTAAACTATTAGAAAAGTAATTTAATTACAAGTTATTAGTTATCCTAACAACCTTGATTTATCATACCCAAAACAAATTTAATTAGAGAAAAAAATAGCACAATATCACCTCAGCAAAGAAAACAAATGTTCCTAAAAACAAATATGACACTTCAGCCCAACAACTACAATCTCCAATCAGAGACTAAAACAGATGAAGTACGGAGTATATGCCAGGAAGTGTTTTCTCTGACAGAGCTGCATATGCTGGACAAGCCAGGCTTTGTTTATACAGCAACAGCCTCCCTCATGTTTACTTACCAAACAATTACCTCTGAGGGTTTAAAGTGTCTAGAGATAAAAGTCACTTTAGAAAAATAAGACCTTGAGGTTGCATGCATGTGGTCTATACGATTTTCAGTTGAAATTTCATTCTTTTACATTCTCCAGTACTGCACATTGAACTCCCCAAGCAAGTCAAGCAGTTTTTATCCAGGTTCATAACATCAGGTGATTACCAAACCGCACATTTACATATGAGAGAATAAACTGAGGATATAAAACAAGTCTTTATTTCCATCTAGTAACCTGGACAACAAAGAGCAGATACACAAGGGCAAGGGACATTTCAATAAAGGTTTATCATAATTTAACCAAAATATTTTGTTCTTTATTTTTCCCTGGAAAATATCAGGGTTTATTATAACAAGGAGAAAATCAGTTGAAAAAACTGACTTTTTGGGTAGTTTATTTTGGTGGACAAAATATAGGACAATAAAATATTATTAAGCAGATTCCCCCACTCATCCACTCAGTAGCATCCCATCCCCTACCTAGTATGTCCCTCTCTCTCTCTCCCTCCCCTGTCAAGAATCTCCCTCGTCCCCCCCTCCCCCCACACTGCAAACAGCATTTATCACTTATCAGTGGTGGCTCCAGGCTTCTCCTCCCTCCTTCTGCAAGATACTTACTGAGGCTTCTGCACTCTGCAGAGCCAGGAAGCCTGCTGAAAAGTGGTTCTGATGGACATGGCCTGCTTCAAATGCATTTGCAGAACTAGAAAGCAGGTATTTTGGCTGCTTAGGGGGTGGGCCTTGAAACATGGCATGGGCAGCACTTGAAACGCAGCATGTGCTTTGGCCTACAATGGCTTCAAGCTGTGGCTGGAGGTCTTGAAACGCTGCTTTGGAGCAGCTTTTAATCAGCCAAAATTAGGGTTTACACAGATTGTCACCTTTGAAAAAATCCAGGAATTTATGGGTAGAAATTGGTTTAAACTGAAAACATAGGACCCCATATAAAAAGGACTGAGGTTTCTTGGTTCTGTTGGCTGCCCACCTATACATAACCTCTATTCTCCAGTGAAACTGAAAGCATCAGATTGTGAAGGTGAAAGTCGTTAAATTATGTAGGCAAGAATAATACTATTAGAAGGTTTGGACAAAGGAAGTCTACGGTTCCTAGCAACCGAACCTTTGCTCCACTTCCTTCCCACACAAATACATGTGTGTACTTACAATTTTATGAATGAAAATATATTTTTAAAAAGTATAAATCAGTCCCAAACGTGCCTTCTAGAAAGTAACTTTTAAAAATCTACTTTCAAATATTTGTCATCCATGTAGTCAGAAAAATACATAACACCTCCTTAATATACAGAAAACATGCATAAAGGAAGCTTAAATGTCTCAAACTTTTAAGCATGCCAACACCATGCTGGCAAAATTAAAACCTGTGCTAATCCAAAAGATTTGGGGTATGAAGGCAGGGGGGAGGTGAAGTGAGAAGGGCGAGGGCACACATTAGAATCACTAAATGTGCACAGCAAAAGCCTCTGCAATATAACTGCATCTAGCACATGAATGGGGCAAATAAAGACAAGGAAGGCCTGCAAAAGGGCTGCCCAGCGCCCTTGTCCAAAAACAAGTAGTGTCATTTGGAAAGAAGTTGGAAAATAATAATGCTGCTCCTTCTGCCCCTCCCCTACAGCTTTTCCTGTTTCAAAAACTCTGCAACAGCTGCAAAAACGTATCTAGTCTTCCAGTAACTGCACCCCGCCGCTAAAAGTCCTAGCCAAAGTCCTAGCCAAGATAGTGCAGCGGGTAACGTCAACGAAACAAGTAAAAGGCTTGAAAACGATATTTTACAGCTTGTTTGGAAAAAGATATTTTTTTGAAATATATAAAACCTGTTAGCTTGCATGACGGAAAACGACAAAAGAAAATGAGCAACACACCAAAAGGCTTAGTATATAAAATGCTGTTCCGGTGTTGCAGATACTCGACGGGCCTTTCCGCGAAGTTTTGCCTCACTTCCTACTTCTGTGGGCTGCCCGCACACGGGAGCTGGTTAAAAAAAACAGTAAAGGAGAGACGCCGCTCTCCGCTTCCTGCCCCGTTGACCTCCCGGCCAGAAGCCGATAGCACCGCCAACCACCAAAGAGCAACAGAGAAAGGGAAAGAGAAAACCTTACCCCAAGGTGCTGATGAACCCGTTCACGGAACCTTCCGCATACAAGGAGACGATGTCCCCGATGTACAGGAAACTGGACATTTTGTCAGTCATGTTTGTTCATTTTCCCTCAAATGTGCATTAAAAGTGAGAAACTTTAAATGTTACGAAACAAAAACAACATCTACCGAGGCGCAGCCTCATAACAAGAGACACGCAAAGGCAGGCTTGAAAGTGTCTGCACAGCATGCAGGGTTGCGAGACCTCGAGTCCCCTCCTTTCCGCCCTCGCCCTCAGACAGGCTGGTGCAGCGCAGCTCGGCTCAGCCTTTCCAGCAACAAGTCGCTCCCCTCCCCGGAGAAAAGACGCTGACGAGTTTACTCCGCCTACACCAACTTTTCCAAAGTTAATTAAAGTTGGAGTTATCACTTCAGCCGGTCTTCTATGCCTTCTGCCTCTTTCTGCAGAAATGGATCTCTCACATGCAAGGTGCTCAGCATGGGCTCACCGGTTTGTGCTGTGACTGGATTGGACGCCGCCAAGTTCAGGCAGCAGACTAAGGGGCCGATGCAATACGGTTGGCTCAGCCGAGCGCACTGTTAACCTGCAGTCCGACGGGGGTAGAATAAGCGCTAATCAATGCATTAGGGGGTAGATTTTAAAGAAGCGCGATCAGCCTACTTTTGCTTGCGCATCAGACTCAAGCAAAAGTACGCTGGATTTTAGTAGATACGCGCGGAGCCGCGCGTATCCACTAAAATCCTGGATCGGCGCGCGCAAGGCTATCGATTTTGTATAGCCTGCGCGCGCCGAGCCGCGCTGCCTCCCCCCGTTCCCTCCAAGGCCGCTCCGAAATCGGAGCGGCCTCGGAGGGAACTTTCCTTTGCCCTCCCCTCACCTTACCCTCCCTTCCCCTACCTAACCCACCCACCCGGCCCTGTCTACACCCCCCCCCTTACCTTTGTCAGGGGATTTACGCCTCCCGGAGGGAGACGTAAATCCCCGCGCGCCAGCGGGCCTGCTGCGCGCCGGGCCGCGACCTGGGGGCGGGTACGGAGGGCGCGGCCACGCCCCCGGGCCGTAGCCACGCCCCGTACCCGCCCCCAAAACGCTGCCGACACGCCCCCGGAACGCCGCGCGCTCCGGCCCCGCCCCTGACACGCCCCCTCCGAGAACCCCGGGACGTACGCGAGTCCCGGGGCTCTGCGCGCGCCGGGAGGCCTATGTAAAATAGGCTTCCCGGCGCGCAGGGCCCTGCTCGCGTAAATCCGCCCGGTTTTGGGCGGATTTACGCGAGCAGGGCTCTGAAAATCCGCCCCTAGGGGATTAGCGCATATTCTTCAAGCATCCAATGCAGAGTGAATCTAATAGCGCTCATCACATGCAAATGCATGTGAATGAAGCTATTAGACATTCACTCCTGATGCAAAAAAAAAAAAAATGTGCATCTCGGACGCACATTTGGAAATAACTTTTTATTGTTTTGTTTTTTTAAAAAGACATAACCAACACTCCAGTGGGGAATGGACTTTGTAGACCCCACTAGCAATGAACAAAGCATAAATTGTATAACAAAATTAGTTCCCCATATCCCCCCTCCCCCCAAATAGCTCCGAGATGGTTAAGCAATACAGAAACACAGTTCAAGGCTCCAAATCATGTAGAGCAGGTGGATTATCCAACCAAATAGGAGAGTCTGGACTAATCATACATTGTTTAGAATTAAACTTCGGGCTCTGTGTGGCAGATATTGCAAAAACGGTTCCCCAACCTTTAGAAAACTCCTCTTGCGCGTGGGAGGAGAGTCATGTAGAGAGAGATTCCATATGCATCAGGCGGTGAAAATGATTGCGCCATTGCCAATAGGAATGGGGAGTCATTTCTTTCCACTGCAGTATCTGTTTCTTCCCCACATAACACGCCTTTTGAAACAAAAGACATATGGAAACTGTCCATATTGTCGTCAAAGGCAGGTAGTCAAATAATAAAGTGTGTGGTGAAAAAGGAACAGAAACAGCCAACAAATCATTTAAGTAGTGCAGCACCCGCCCCCAGAATTTCCTAATACATTTATAGTCCCAAAACATATGTGACAGTGAACCCGCTTGTAAATTACACTTCCCACAGATTGGAGAGGATATTAACTGAGAGCGGCAGGCTGTCTGAGTGGAGACAAATGCTCGCCAAAGAAATTTAAATTGCATTTCTCGATAGTATTGATTGGAAATCACAGCTGTGATATGTTGAAAACCCGCTTTAATCATATTACCAGTTAATTGGAAGGGGTGATCCTTCTCCCATCGATCCTGCAGCAACGACCACAGATCTGACCCACGATTCAGACTCAGATGTTTATAATGTCTAGAGAGGGAGGGAGGTTGAGTTCGATTTAAAGACAGGAATTGTTCCAGTTTGTGAAAGATAGCAGCCTGCCAACTCTTAGCAGACAAGGAGGAAACATGTTGTTGCAATTGTAGATAGAAAAATAGGTGACCTGGAGATAAACCATATATATCCTGTAATTCCGGCCATGGTAATAGCTTACCGTGAGAGTCCAAAACATGGCCCAAATGTGTCACCCCCTTCAACACCCATTGTTGAAACCCGGATGACTGAGAATCCGGTAAGAACTCCGGATTCCCCTTGATGGGAAGTAAATAGGCACAGTGCCGTGAGATGGCTAGAGATCGAGTCAGGAAAAGCCAGGCTTGTCTTATAGGCATTATCAACAGACCTCTTCTGTAGTTAAAAGTTTGGTGCGTGCACATACAGCGGTCTCAGTTGTAGTGTACATCAAGGCACTGCATCGTGCATCTGTGGGCAGTTTTTTCAGACTCACATATATTGGGACAGCAGTGTTCTTTTAAGCCAAATCCCCAGTAGGCCTCTTTTGTAGTTACAAGACTTTTGTAGTTACAAGACTTAGTTTTTGGGTACTTGCCAGGTTCTTATGGCCTGGATTGGCCACTGTTGGAAACAGGATGCTGGGCTTGATGGACCCTTGGTCTGACCCAGTATGGCATTTTCTTATGTTCTTATGTTCAAGTTTGGTACGTGCACATACAGCGGTCTCAGTTGTAGTGTACATCAAGGCACTGCATCGTGTGTCTGTCGGCAGTTTTGCAGACTCACATATATTGGGACAGAGGTGTTCATTCACCATAAAGAAATAATTCTTTTAATTGAAATCCCTAGTAGGCAGTGACATTAAATCCATGATGTCAGGGAAAGGTAGACGTGGTCGATTTATTAGGACTGGCAGAGGAGGCACTTCAAAAGGCAGTGCCAGTCCCCCATTAAAGTTAAAAAAGGACCTGTTCCAATCTAAAATCTCTTGAGGGGCAGGCAGTTCCATCTGGAAAAAACTGAAATTTAAAGATAATGCACTGCCACCACCTGTTTCTGACCCTGTAGTTTTGGAGGTGAGGGAAGGGGCTGCTGAGTCATGCAAGACAAAAGGGCGAGACCCAAAAGCAGCAGTGCGACAGCAGATTCGACTTAGAGTTGAAAATGTAGTGCAGGCACTGTTTGCTTCTGATTCCGATGAAGAATCAATTTGTGTGGGATTCCCATCATCAGAAATGGAAGAAGTAATAGCTGAAGAAGGTTTATGAGTATTAGTTGTTCTGTCTTAGCCTCCACTTCAGTGCTGCAGGGGAGAGATGAAACTGATGATGATGATGAGGAGGAGGAGGAAGAGCAGTCAGCACAGGCACAGAGTGTGACTGAGGCCCCTGGCATTGCTTCTCAGGGTGCAGCCACTACTTCAACTCCAGTGCCAACATCCACCACGAAGGCTATTGAGAAGGGATAACGAAAGAAATCTGCGATCTGGAGCCACTTTAAAGTGACGGAGGACCCGTGTTTTGCTCAGTGTAATTACTGTGCCAGGGCTATTAGCAGAGGCAAGCAAATGGGATATCTAACTAATTTTGGCATGATGCATCATATGCAGAAGCATCTGCCATTTGGGGATGGTGGCAGTACCAGTCAGGGAACCCCTTTTTCCAGGCAGCATAAAGTGGTTGAAAAGGAGCAGTCACCCCATGCCCTCAGCCCCTTCCAGCAGTCAGGTGGCAGGCCAACAGCCCCCTGCCAATTGTCAGAAAAGACGGAGGAGAAGGGAGCTTGCTCGGACCCCTGTGGCAGAAGGATTGTTCTTACCTTGCTGATAATTTCCTTATCTGCCTTAATAGGCAGACTACTTTTGCGAATTCTGCCTGGGAGGGGTTGGCAAGGAGCCTGCCCCGACGAAGCCGAGGGAAGCCAATCAGCTGCTGCCACGTCATTGGAGGACCCGGAAGGGAGCCTAAACAGCTTTCCTACGGCGCGTAGCTGCCGAGGCCCGCCTATCAACCGCGCCGTCTAAGCCGCGCATCCAAGGGGCGCGTGGCTTTGGCTGGATTCGCCTGGGAGCCTCTAGGAACTTTTAAAAATTTTTGCAGACATATCCGTAGAAGATGGACTTCTCTTAAAAGATCTGCTGTCTGGCTAAGGTAGGCTAAAATACTTTAATATTATGCTCTCCTACTCCTTCACGAGAGAAGTGTAATTGAATTTGTAAGGTTCTCTCTGCTAGTTCAGCTCTTAGCACTATACTCCATATTTAATGAAGTAGAGATGCCCATACTAAAAGAAAGGCTAAGGTAAGGCCTTCATCTTCAAGTACACCAAATATGGAATATGGGCAAAGGACTGTTGCAGAGTGGCTTAATTCCCCTCAGATCACTCCTGTTGAGGGGCTGCTATAGGAATAGATTTGGAGCATAATCGAACCTATTGGCTGAGGACATCTCGCTAAGTCCAGGAGCGCCAGAAATACCAACACCACCTGGTAAAGATGGGGATTCGCCCCATAATTTACTAGATACCAACCAGAGTGACTCAGAGAGGAGGGAACGAATCAGTATAGTGATGGAAGGAACAGAAAAAACACCTAAACGATGGACTGTCTACACCTGAGAATCTTAAGCAATTAACAGGTCGATCCAGTAAAGTGTGCTCCGTCGGAGCGCACTGTCACCCTGCTCTGGACGCGTGTTTTCCCTTACCCCTTATTCAGTAAGGGGAGGAAAACACGCGGCCCACCCGCGGCACCTAATAGCGCCCTCAACATGCAAATGCATGTTGATGGCCCTATTAGGTATTCCTGAGCGATCCAGTAAGTAAAATGTGCAGCCAAGCCGCACATTTTACTCTAAGAAATTAGCGCCGCCCAAAGGTCGGCGCTAATTTCTTCCGGCGCCAGGGAAGTGCACAGAAAAGCAGTAAAAACTGCTTTTCTGTGCACCCTCCGACTTAATATCATAGCGATATTAAGTTGGAGGTCCCCAAAAGTAAAAAAAAAGTAAAAAAAAAATAAAAAAATTTTGAATTCGGCCCGCGGCTGTCGGGCCGAAAACCGGACGCTCAATTTTGCCGGCGTCCAGTTTCCGAGCCCGTGGCTGTCAGCGGGCTCGAGAACCGACGCCGGCAAAATTGAGCGTCGGCTGTCAAACCCGCTGACAGCCGCCGCTCCAGGCCAAAAGGAGGCGCTAGGGACGCGCTAGTGTCCCTAGCGCCTCTTTTTCATCGTTTGCACCGCGTCGCCTAATTAAATACTGGATCGCGCGCACCGGCGAGGGGCCGGTGCGCGCGCCGGGAGAGCGGGCGTTAGTCCGCTCTCCCACGGACTTTACTGGATCGAGCTGTAAGAGAGCAGAAGGATATTCCTTCCTCTGTGCAGGATAGTAACCAAAAACAGAAAAGATCATTCAAGAAGTGGTTGTAAGACCATCAATTATCACTTTGGAAACTGTTTGGAATTTTCTGATAAAAATGGATTCCTCTATTAAAAACCTAACTGACAGCTCGATCCAGTAAAGTCCGTGGGAGAGCGGACTAACGCCCGCTCTCCCGGCGCGCGCACCGGCCCCTCGCCGGTGCGCGCGATCCAGTATTTAAATGAGGCGACGCGGTGCAAACGAGGAAAAAGAGGCGCTAGGGACACTAGCGCGTCCCTAGCGCCTCCTTTTGGCCTGGAGCAGCGGCTGTCAGCGGGTTTGACAGCCGACGCTCAATTTTGCCGGCGTCGGTTCTCGAGCCCGCTGACAGCCACGGGCTCGGAAACCGACGCCGGCAAAATTGAGCGTCCGGTTTTCGGCCCGACAGCCGCGGGCCGAATTCAAAATTTTTTTTTTTTTTACTTTTTTTTTACTTTTGGGGACCTCCAACTTAATATCGCTATGATATTAAGTCGGAGGGTGCACAGAAAAGCAGTTTTTACTGCTTTTCTGTGCACTTCCCTGGCGCCGGAAGAAATTAGCGCCGACCTTGGGCGGCGCTAATTTCTTAGAGTAAAATGTGCGGCTTGGCTGCACATTTACTTACTGGATCGCTCAGGAATACCTAATAGGGCCATCAACATGCATTTGCATGTTGAGGGCGCTATTAGGTGCCGCGGGTGGGCCGCGTGTTTTCCTCCCCTTACTGAATAAGGGGTAAGGGAAAACACGCGTCCAGAGCAGGGTGACAGTGCGCTCCGACGGAGCACACTTTACTGGATCGAGCTGTGAGGTAGTAAAAGAAACTAATAAAGTAGCTAAGGGCAATTCGGATATATTGATGGCTCAGCAAAAACAAATTAAGGAAGTAGAACAACGTCTATTGAAAGTTGAAAAGATACAAGTGGTGCAGATAAAAGTGAGAATGAGTTACAGAGAAAGATGGAGAATCTAGAGAATTACTCACGCATATTAATTCTACGAGTAATTAATTTCCCTATTATTGGAAATATGAATGCATTAGAACTATTTAGATCTTATATTACTCAAATATTAAATATGCCGGATCAGATTATGCCTACTATAGTAAAGGCTTTCTACATTAATACTTCTTTAAAAAGTAAAGAACAAACTAAAGAAGGGGAAGTGCAGATAATTGAATCTGGGTCATCAATAGATCTAACTGCCCTTATAGAAAAATCCCAAGATGAGCTAGTGATAGAGAAAAGGGGGAATATATTGGTTACACTAGCTTTTGTATCAGATAGGGACAACATATTGAAATATTTCTTTAGGAATATGTCAAAAACATTCTATGGATACAAAGTTTGGATTTATCCAGATCTGGTGAAGGCTACTCAGACTAGGAGGAAGAGCTTTTTAGCACTCAGAAAATATGTTCTTGAAAAAGGTGGACAATTCACACTTTGGTATCCTTGCAAATGTGCCATAAAGTTAAATGGTCAAAAATATCAATTTACTGATCCAGAACACCTTAGAGCACTTATGGGGGTTGAGAAGGATGGCAATAAATAATAAATAAAGGGAATTATTCTACAAATTTTCCTTGAGTTAATGTATGTAAAATGCTCCTAATTATACACTTCTTTCATTTACTTGTTTAAAATACAGAATATGTTTAAAGGAAAAAATTGCAAAATAATTGTTTTTCCTATTTTCATTTTTCTTATACATATCTGTAATTTCAATTGCAAGTTACTGCTTGTATAATTTGTAAAACTCAATAAATAAAGAATTAAAAAAAAAAAAAAAGAAAAGACAAGACAGCCCACCATGGAGGAAATGGGATGGTGTTCAGTAACGCTATCCTGGGAAAGGAGGCATGCAGCCTCAAAAGTTGTTACCAGGAGCATCGAGGAAATGATTGCCCTTGAAGACCAGCCCTTGCAGATAATGGAGAATGTGGGTTTCAAGCATTTGCTGAAGATCTTAGTTCCAAATTACAAAGTCCCCTCAAGAACCACATTTAGCAGAAAGCTCATCCTCAACCTGTTCAATCAGTGTCGCAGTCGCATCCAAGCGCTGCTAAGGCAGAGGGGGAGTGTGCATTTCACCTGCGATATCTGGACCGCCATGAATGCTGCACACTCTTACCTCTCCCTGATAGCACACTGGTGGGACCTGGCTGAGGCAGGGGCAGGCAGCAGCTCTATTAGTGAACAAGTATCAGAGTGGAGGTGGGCTTTACTGCACACCCACCTGACGGTCGATGCCCATACCTCAGCCAATATTCCAGCATGTATCAGACAGATGCTGGAGGGCTGGCAGCTACACCAGTGAGACAGGAATCTTCAGGCAGGGTTCTTTGTGACAGACAATGGTGCAAACATGTTAAAGGCAATATCCGATGGGGGCTTTCAGAACATCCAATGTTTTGCACACACTCTGCACCTGGTAGTGAAGTCAAGTCTGGGGTTGGAGTCCAATCACCAAGAGAATGAATACCTGCATATGTTAATACACAAGTGCAGGAACATAGCAGCGCACTTCCACAGAAGTGTGAAGGCAGGGTAGGTTCTCCGTGAAAAGCAGACTGATTTGAGGATGCCTCCAAGCGTCTCATTCAGTGGAATTCCACCTATATGATGCTGCAGAGGTTAGTGGAGTAGCAGACACCCCTTCATGAACTTTCTGCGGAAATGAACATAGGTGTGCAGAGTCCCCCAGGGCATCATAATTGGTTAGTCATGAGTCAGCTGGTAAAATTCCTGCAGCCCTTCAAGGATGCCATGGAGGAGCTGAGTTCCAGAAGTGCCACCTTGGCTGACATCATCCCTATAGTTAATTTTCTGGAGGAAAATCTGGAGGGCTTAAAACAGGAAAAGGGAATGACAGCAGAGGTGCTGCATTGTGTGGACTTGTTGCAGAAGCAGGTGCAAGAGAGATTATGACCTTTCACAAAAGACCACAGATACATATTCACCACAGTCTGCGATCCCCGTGTGAAAGGGAAACTCGCCCTATAGTCCAATTGTCTCACATTTGTGAAGGACCTGCTATTAGAAAACGTCTGTGAACAGGAGCGCCATAGGCAGAGAAAGATTAGGCATGAAGCAGAGGAGGAAACAGCGGGTACTTCAGAGAGTAGTACAAGCCCAAGCAGGAGCAACACTCTGTCAGCGACAGCTAGTACTTCCTCCTCCACCTCAGTTCACCAAAGCCATGTTGTGCCTAAAAAAAGCATCTTTTCTGGAATGGGCTAGAGAGAAAGCAGCTGGCAAGAAGGACTCTCAGCCCACCCAAGCAAAGGAGACACCAGCACAAATATCAGTGACATGGTATCTCCAAGAACCCATAGAGGACATGCAGACAGATCTGCTGGCCTATTGGGCACACAAGTCCACTGTCTGGCCACACCTAGCCAAAGTGGCTCAGCGATATCTGTCATGTCCACCAACCAGTGTGCCCAGTGAACATGTATTTTCAATGACAGGGGATATCATGAGTCCTCATCGCTCAAGGCTGGCACCAGAGTTGATGGAAATGCTAGTGTTTTTGAAAATAAACATGCCTTTGCTTGGGTTTCCAGATTTTCCCTGTGAATGGCAAGATGAATAAAAGCAACTGAAAGCCTTGCAGCACATCCAACTGCCTCCTATGCTCCAGATACTATCAGCACATGTACCTGACCTCAAACGCTGTGCCAGTCTGTCCACTGTCCAGGCCATACATCCCTACAAGGGCTTGACCTCAAACGCTGTGCCTGTCCATCCAGCTTGGAGCTTGGATATTTCATATGCTCAATAGTTTTCATGACCTTCATAATATGGGCCATTTTCCTAAATCTTTCTTAGGTGCCAACATTAATGTTTCTAGTACTATAGAAAACTGGTGGTAGTTGTACTCTAGTTCATCCTCTGTGTTCCGACAGTTTACAGAGGCACTGTAGGATACAAAGTCAACATAGGTTGATATTCCAGATTTGGACTTGAGTAGCAGTTTTCTTATTTCTGAGAGCTCTTCAAGTTCCTTTGTCATCAGCTGAAGTGCATAAGTACAGTTAATAGCTTCTGGGTATTCACTAGACGCCAACAGAACCACCACACTTTCGGGGCCAACTCATTCCAGGGAGCCCTTTCCTGCGCAAAGGAAAGGTAACTCTCCCCGGGTGTAGCCAGCCTATCTCTTAGTACCCATCGACCCATGTTGAACCAGAATTGCTGTTCACATGGAAACCTCCTCCACGTCGACTCGCGCTCCACACTAGGGGCCAACCCATTCTAGAGAGCCCTTTCCTGCACAAAGGAAAGGGCACTCTCCCCAGGTGTAGTCAGCCTGTTTATACCTGCCGACCCATGTTAAACCGCTGTTCACATGGACACCTCCTCCATGTCGACTCGCCATGCTTTGAAGGCTTGTGCCCCACTCTAGGGGCCAACCCATTCCAGGGAGCCCTTTCCTGTGCAAAGGAAAGGGAACTCTCCCCGGGTATAGCCAACCTATCTCTTAGTACCCGTTGACCCATATTGAACCAGAACCGCTGTTCACATGGAAACATCTTCCACGTCGACTTGCCACGCTTTGAAGGCTCGTGCTCCACTCTAGGGGCCAACCCATTCTAAGGATCCCTTTCCTGCGCAAAGGAAAGGGAACCTTCCCCGGGTGTAGCCAGCCTCTCTCTTAGTACCTGTTGACCCATGTTGAACCGCTGTTCACATGGAAACCTCCTCCGCCTCAGTCATCAAAATTCTCATTTGTATATCTGCTACCTCCAGCAGATTTTAAAAGACCAGCGAGAGCTCACTAGATGCCAACGGAAACATCCCACTCTAGGGGCGAACCCATTCTATGGAGCCCTTTCCTGCACAAAGGAAAGGGAACTCTCCCTGGGGCCAGCCTGTCTTGCCCCTATCAAAACCACAGGGACCAGACTACTTCAGCTCTGCCAGCCTGTCTTGCCCCTATCAACTTTCTGCCAATCTGTCTTGCTGCCATACACCAGACGACTCACTCTACTCCTGTGGTGTTCTTGCAACTATCATGGTTCCTCATTGTGTTGGTGCTAGTCTTTCTGCTGCTTTGTCCCTTTATCGGTACCTTGTGTTTTTTTCTGACACACTTTCTGCTTGCTATGTTCCCCGTTCATTGTGCTGTAGGATGTTGATGACACTTGTCTTGCCACTTTGCCTGTCGTGCTGCCTTTGAGGGTTCATGCAACTGTTATCAGTGCTCTCTTTTGAAGCTGTGGTGTGTTTTGACACTCTCGCTGCTGCTTTGCACCTCTGTTAAAGCACTCTTGCCACTCCTGGTACCCTTTTGCCCCTTTACAATGCCTTAGGCAATTCATACCACTTTGCCACAGTCTAAGTACCTTGGAGCTCTTTTCTCGTTCTGATGATTGCTCCCCAGACGTTTCATCAGAATTGATAAGAAAACCCCAATTCTGCAGCCAACAATAGGCTGCAAATACTTCCCCCATTGACTTTAATAGGAAAACGAATAAAACTAATCAATGAATTGGGTTTTCCCCCTATGAAACTAATGCAATGAATTTGGGTCCCGGCGAAATGAAAAACGAATCGAAACAAATGTTTTCCTTCTGCACATCCCTAGTTAAAACACAAGGTGAAAGAGGCTATTTTAGCCAAAAGAACTTCCTTCAAAAATTAGAAGAAGAATCCATTGGAAGAAAACAGAATACTCATTGGCAAGTTAAATGCAAAACATTGATAAAACAGGCTAAGAGAGAATTTGAAAAGAAGTTGGCCATAGGTGCAAAATTCATAATAAAACCTTTTAAAATATATCCAAAGCAGGAAGCCTGCGAGGGAGTTGGTAGGACCGTTAGATGTTTGAGGGGTTAAAGGGGCACTTAGGGAAGATAAGACCATCGCAGAAAGACTAAATTAATGCTTTGCTTCGGTGTTTACTAATGAAGGTGTTTGCACACTGAAATTCCCCAGGGTTTGGTTTTATCGCCCATTTTATTTAATGTTTATTTACAGCTGTTTATTTTTTGAGACATATCATCTCTTTTAAGTTGTAGATTCCCATCATTCCTCTTATAAATGAAGGGATAGAGAAGATTCAGATATGTTTGAATAATATTTTTAATTGGATGTGTAACAATAATGTAATTTTAAATATGGAAAAAAACAGAGGCAATATGGAACTGTAGGAAACTTTGTCCAAATACGCTGTCTCTGGACCTAAATGGAACTCCAGTCATTTTAAAGGATTCTGTTAACAAATTGGGTTTTAATTTTGATGAGCAACCATCTTTTAAAACACAAATACATTCGATTCTAAGAGCAGTTGTTTACAAATTGAAGTTATTGAGATATATTAAACTTTTTTATCCACAGATGATTTTTGTACATTAGTACAGTCTTTTATATCGCCAACCTTAGATTATTGTATTGACAACCTTAGATTATGTGGATTTACCTAAAATGTATTTACAGGCTATTTAAGTACTACAAAATTCTGCAGCTAGATTGGTGCTAGGAGGCCATCAGTGGGACCATATTACCCCCATTATTAAGATCATTGCATTGGCTTCCAATTGAGCAACAAGTAAAATTTAAATTCCAATGTTTGGTTTATAAATTAGTCTATGGGAATGCCTCTTTAATTTGGCTTGTCTATTTCATACATCCCTGGATGGACATTAAGGTCTGTTGGTCAGGGTTTGTTAGCAGTTCCAACTGCAAAGCAGGTTTGCTTGGTTAAGTCAAGGGACTGAGCTTGTTTGGTCATTGGGCCAGAGTTATGGAAAGCCTTGCGACCTGATCTTCGAATCATTTTAGATTTTTAGAAAATATTTGAAAACATACTTTTAATGAAGCTTTTAACCATTGTTGCTAACTTAAAATTATAAGTTTTGTATTTATGAAGATGTTTGATATGTTATATTATTGTAAGTCTATTTGTATGGATTTATAAATGTTTATATGAAAGGCACCCAGCGAGTTAGAAATATTTTAAATAAATAAATATGATGTTGGAGATATCTGTTCCGGAAACGTTTTTCAAGGGTGATAATTCAGATGAACTGAATCAAATCATAGTGAACTTGGAAGATATAGTAGGCCAGATTGACAAACTGAAGAGTAGCAAATCACCTGGACCAGATGGTATATATCCCAGGGTTCTGAAAAGAACTAAAAAATGAAATTTCAGATCTATTACTAGTAATTTGTAACATATCATTAAAATCATCCATTGTACCTGAAGACTTGAGGGTGGCCAATGTAATCCCAATTCTTAAAAAGAGCTCCGTGGTGATCTGGTAAACTATAGACAGTGAGCCTGATTTCAGTGCCAGGAAAAATCTGTTCTAAAGAACAAAATCGCATAACACATTGATAGACTTGGTTTAAAGGGACACCGCCAGCATGGATTTATCCAAGGAAAGTTTTGCCTCACAAATCTACTACATTTTTTTGAAAGGGTTAATAAACATGTGGATGAAGGTGAGTCAGTAGATGTAGTGTATTTGGATTTTCAGAAAGTGTTCGACAAAGTCCCTCATGAAAGACTTCTATGAAAATTTAAAAAATCATGGATAAGAGGCAATGTCATTTTGTGGATTGGAAACTGGTTAAAAGATAGGAAACAGTTTTCTCAGAGGAGAGAAGTAAACAGTGGCGTGCCTCAGGGATCTGTACTTGGACTGGTGCATTTTAATATATTTATAAATGATCTGGAAAGGGGAAAAATGATTGAGGTGATCAAATTTACAGATGATACAAAATTATTCAGAGTTGTTACAACACAAGCAGATTGTGATAAATTGCAGGAGGACTTTACAAGAATTTAAGAAAGCTATAAACTCAATTTATTTAAACAAGCTTTCAAAAATCATTTATGATTTTACCTTTGCTCGGTTATGTTAGTTGTTTTAGCTTATTATGTTATTGTTGCGCTGGTGGACTCTTGGACTAGTTGACGCTACCTATGGGGAGGAGCCCCACAGGTCCCCACCGTTGGTAGGCGAGCTTAATGACAGGCAGAGACCCATCAGGAGCTTCACCATTACCAGCCCATGTTCCCCTTAGGTTGAGCCCTCGGGTGCCAGGGCCGGCTGGACTTATGTGGGGTCTCTGTGATGGTGGACGTCCAGGAGAAGGAGAGGTGCTGAAGAGTAGTCACTGGGCAGGCTCCAGGCAAGGGACAAGGCAGGCAGCAAAACTCATGATCAGATTCCAGGCAGGGGTTGAGGCACGCAGTGAAACTCATAGTAACTAGTCCTAAGTCAAAGCCAGGGCAGTCCAAGGAACTCAGGAACAACACGCAGATCGCAGGAATCGAGGAGACCTGTTGCCAAGGCATCGGATGAAGGCAGGGACTATCCTTATATAGTCCCTGGAAGATGATGTTATCAATGGGACCTGCGGGGCTTTTCCTGCCACAGGCCCTTTAAATCCAGCATGGCGATGCGCACGCCTAGGGTGTCGGAGGATGAATCTGAACATCAACGGCGTTCCAGCTGCGAGAAAGTACCCGTACTGGAGAAGGTTTTCATGGGTAATGATTCAGATGGACTGAACCAAATCACGGTAAACCTAGAAGATGTGGTAGACCTGATTGACAAACTTAAGACTAGTAAATCACCTGGACCGGATGGTATACACCCCAGAGTTCTGAAGGAACTAGAAAATATGAGGTTTCAGACCTATTAGTAAAAATTTGTAACCTGTCATTAAAATCATCCATTGTACCTGAAGACTGGAGGATAGCTAATGTAACCCCCATATTTAAAAAGGGCTCATGGGGCGATCCGGGAAACTACAGACCGGTTAGCCTGACTTCAGTGCCAGGAAACATAGTGGAAAGTATTCTAAACATCAAAATCACAGAACAGAACATATAGAAAGACATGGTTTAATGGAACAAAGTCAGCATGGCTTTACCCAAGGCAAGTCTTGCCTCAGAAATCTGCTTCACTTTTTCGAAGGAGTTAAACATGTGGATAAAGGTGAACCTGTAGATGTACTGTACTTGGATTTTCAGAAGGCATTTGACAAAGTTCCTCATGAGAGGCTTCTAGGAAAAATAAAAAGTCATGGGATAGGTGGCGATGTCCTTTCGTGGATTACAAACTGGCTAAAAGACAGGAAACAGAGAGTAGGATTAAATGGACAATTTTCTCAGTGGAAGGGTGTGGGCAGTGGAGTGCCTCAGGGATCTGTATTGGGACCCTTACTTTTCAATATATTTATAAATGATCTGGAAAGAAATACGACAAGAGAGGTAATCAAATTTGCAGATGATACAAAATTGTTCAGAGTAGTTAAATCACAAGCAGATTGTGATAAATTGCAGGAAGACCTTGTGAGGCTGGAAAACTGGGCATCAAAATGGCAGATGAAATTTAATGTGGACAAGTGCAAGGTGATGCATATAGGGAAAAATAACCCATGCTATAGTTACACAATGTTAGGTTCCATATTAGGTGCTACTACTCAAGAAAGAGATCTAGGCGTCATAGTGGATAACACATTGAAATCGTTGGTTCAGTGTGCTGCGGCAGTCAAAAAAGCAAACAGAATGTTGGGAATTATTAGAAAGGGAATGGTGAAAAAAACGGAAAATGTCATAATGCCTCTGTATTGCTCCATGGTGAGACCGCCCCTTGAATACTGTGTACAATTCTGGTCGCCGCATCTCAAAAAAAGATATAATTGCGATGGAGAAGGTACAGAGAAGGGCGACCAAAATGATAAAGGGAATGGAATAGCTCCCCTATGAGGAAAGTCTAAAGAGGCTTGGAGAAGAGACGGCTTGGAGAAGAGACGGCTGAGGGGGGATATGATAGAGGTGTTTAAAATCATGAGAGGTCTAGAACGGGTAGATGTGAATTGGTTTTTTACTAGGGGCACTACATGAAGTTAGCATGTGGCACATTTAAAACTAATCGGAGAAAGTTCTTTTTCACTCAACGCACAATTAAACTCTGGAATTTGTTGCCAGAAGATGTGGTTAGTGCAGTTAGTATATCTGTGTTTAAAAAAGGATTGGATAAGTTCTTTGAGGAGAAGTCTATTACCTGCTATTAATTAAGTTGACTTAGATAATAACCACACTATTACTAGCAACGGTAACATGGAATAGACTTCATTTTTGGGTACTTGCCAGGTTCTTATGGCCTGGATTTGCCACTGTTGGAAACAGGATGCTGGGCTTGATGGACCCCGTATGGCATGTTCTTATGAGAAGAGATGAATGAAGGGGGGTATGATATAGGTGTATAAAATCATGAAAGGACTAGAATAGGTAAATGTGAATTGGGTATTTAATCTTTCAGATAATTCAAGGATTAGGGGGGTACTCCGTAAAGTTAGCAAATAGCACATTTAAAACAAATTGGAGAAAATTCTTTTTCACTCAACACACAATTAAGCTCTGGAATTCATTGCCAGAGGATATGTTAAAGGCGGTTAGCATAGCTGGGTTTAAAAAAGGTTTGGGCAAGTTCCTGAAGGAAAAGTCCATTAACTGCTATTAATCAAGTTGACTTAGGGCCAGATATTCGTACCTACGCCCGATTTTATAACATGCGCGTGCCGAGCCCTAGGGGAGCCCCGATGGCTTTCTCCGTTCCCTCCGAGGTCGCTACGAAATCAGAGCAGCCTCAGAGGGAACTTTCCTTTCACCCCCCCACCTTCCCCTATCTAACCCGCCCCCCAGCCCTACCTAAATTCCCCCCCACCTTTATCTTTTTTTATTTACGCCTACCTCTGGACAGGCGTAGGTTGCGCACGCTGGCCAAATGCCGGCGCGCAATCCCCGGGCCCAGCGGCAGTGGAGAGGCCTCTGGCCACGCCCATTTTCCAAGCTCCAAGACTTACACGCGTCCTGGGGCTTGCGCGCGTCGCTGGGCCTGTGCAAAATAGGCTCGGCATGCGCAGGAGCGGGTTTTCGGGGATACGCGCGTAACCCTTTTAAAATCCGCCCCTTAGGGAATAGCCACTGCTTGTTACCAGCATTAATAGCATGGGATTTATTTGTTTGGGTATTTGCCAAGTACTTCTCGCCTGGACTGGCCACTGTTGCAAACAGGATGCTGGGCTTGATGAACCCTCGGTCTGACCCAATAAGACAACTTTTTATGTTCATATGGATAAGAGGTGAGCTGTCTTAACCTTTTAGATTAAATTGACGTTTTCCCCAGGCTCCCCGCTATTGCCTTTATTGTTTAACTTGTTTCTGCAACCTTTAGGTTATTCAGTATGTAGGATTTATACGGTTTATATATGCGGATGATGTCCGGTTGATGGTTTCAGTGGGGAAGGATCAGGGTGAGTCAATTGGGAGAGTCAATGAAGTGCTCGGATTGTTTTTAAAATGGTTTGAGTGGAGATACCTCATGATGCGGTGAGTCGCATTCACTGGAGCTCCGGGTGCCACTCCCCAGATTAAGTCTCTATCTCATCATTAAAATTTTAACAAATTTTGAAAAGTCCTGAACATATAAGCAGTGAGCGTTTCTATTTTGCTTCAAAGCCTCCCAGGAAGGAGAAAGGAAAACTGCCTGATTCTAAGATGGCGGATAAGTGAGAATCACTTGGTGTAAGTAATATGGTGGAACAGACAGTTCTCAAATTGACAGGCAGTGGTAGTAGCCCTCGAACATAAATTTGATGCCATTACCGCAAACTTTTCTGAATTAAAAGAATCAATAGTGACGACAATGAGAATCGGATAAAAGAAAGCCCTTTATTAAAACGCCCGACTCTGGCCGAGTTTCGCTCTTTTTGCACAGAGCTGCCTCAGGGGCAATTCATTCAAGCAGGACTTGGAAAAGTCAATATCGTATTGATTATCCTACAGCGCGGATGATTTCACTCCAAAGCAGTTAGACTTTCATTTGTTCACGTAGCGATGCTGTATAGTATGAGCAATGGAATTGAATGCATTCGATATATATTGAATCTACATAACGAGCAGTCTCAATCAGCTGTAAGACTGCTCGTTATGTGGATTCAATATATATCGAATGCATTCAATTCCATTGCTCACACTATACAGCATCGCTACGTGAACAAATGAAAGTCTAACTGCTTTGGAGTGAAATCATCCGCGCTGTAGGATAATCAATACGATATTGACTTTTCCAAGTCCTGCTTGAATGAATTGCCCCTGAGGCAGCTCTGTGCAAAAAGAGCGAAACTCGGCCAGAGTCGGGCGTTTTAATAAAGGGCTTTCTTTTATCCGATTCTCATTGTCGTCACTGCTACACAGCTCACTGGATCGGTTACTGATTTGTTTTTTGGGTCCATCCCTATTAAAAGAATCAATGGCAGATATTGGGAGATGCATGGATATTGCAGAAGGGAGATGATCAGTAGTAGAAGATAACTTGTCTCTTATGTCTCATATGTGCACGCTGGAAAAATCTTTGGCAGTGAGTGAGGCAAAAGTAGAAGATTTGGAAAACCATTCATGCTGTAATAATCTAAGATTTCTAGGAATACCTGAAAATGTGCTTGATGACATTATGGTAGATTTGTGGGAAACCTGGCTACTGAGTGATTTAAAATTACCGAATCTTACAAGTAAGCTCATTATAGAACGAGCACATACAATTGGGCCTAGGCAAGCTTTGGGAGCAAAACCGCGCATTGTTATCGCTAAAACTGTAAACGCTTTGCAAAAATCAATGGTATTTGCAGCATATAAGAAACACAAAGACCTTAAATATAAAGAGCAGAAAATTCCTATGTTTCAGGTTTTCTCGGCTGGCATTTCTGCTCAATGCCATGCTCTCTCAAATATATGCAGCAATTTGATAAATTGAAATATCAGATTTGCCATGATGTCTTCTGCAAAGTTAAAGGTGTGGAAAGATGGAAAAGTCCTTATGTTTGACACCCCTGATCAAGCGAGAGAATCGCTGAAGACATAAGTAAGCTCTTTTACAAGCAGTGTGTTGCATCCATCGGTCTTCAACAGCTTCGCCCTGCTTGTTGCACCCCTTTCTCGGCTCCTCCCACTTACCTGGGCAAGATGGCTACCGCAGTGTCGTCAAGCCGACTTCTCTGGCGTCCCCGGAACGGCTATGGTGCAGCCGTACGCCATTGCTTCTCCCAGGCACCTGCTAGGGTGTGTGCGCGAGTGCAACCCATGTTTAAGTATGCCCAGTGGCGCGAACCTCGATGGCGTTCCCTCATCTGTCATCATGCCAATCTGGGTATATCTACTTCTCAAGATTGCTAGCTCATTGAGTTGGCAAAGAATCGAATAGACTCGAATGGACACGAATTGTTCCTGTCTGGGCTACTCTGCCGCTTCTCTGCTGCCTGCAGGAAGCTTTCCTTCTGCCCTTCGGGGTTTACTACTAACTTGGGTACCTGCTCCTCGGGGGCCCTCTGTTCTGTTTTCAGGTGCCATTCAGGGAACAGGTACTCGCTCCTCAAGGGCCTGCTCTCCCTGCCTCAGTGCCTGTACCAACGACAACTATCTGGTAGAATCGCATCCATAACAGCTAACACCGAGTGAGTACTCTAATCTCTCATTTGTCTCATCTGCAGTAACTCCTTGCTGCAGAACCTCCTGATGTCATTTAGGAGAGAAGTGCTCCCTCTGCTGAGGCCCCTGGGACTACAACTCACCACTGCCACCTGGTGGCTACTTCAAGCTGTATAATAAAAGAGTTCAATTCCGGTGTTTTGTGTATAAGAGTCTAGCCCAGTGCTGTGGCTCCTCACGGGGCTTCTCCCCGTGGGCATGGTCATCTCCACAGCACCCAAGTATCCACTAAAACACACGTAATAACAACAGATTGCCAACTCCATGGATCCAGCTCAGCTCACGGCATTGCAGGCCATTCCGGACCTGGCCCAGTGGGTCGCCGAACAGCAGACTGCGCTGGAAGGACCGACCGCTGCATTTAATTTGTTACACAAACAGATGAACTCCCCTTCCACCTCAGGTAAAGAGGTTAAACCATCAGAGGTGACGGTCAAGACAGCTGTACCGCTAGCAGCTCCTACCCGCTTCTCGGGAGAAGTATGGAGATGCAGAGACTTCATTAACCAGTGCTGCATGCACTTTGCGTTACAACCTGGACATTTTCCCACAGCTTATGCAAAGACTACGTATATACTGTCATACCTAGATGGACGAGCCCTGTCCTGGGCATCTTCGCTGTGGGAACACGAGGACCCGATCCTTCACAACATTGAAGGATTTCTTGAACTGTTTAAATCAGTTTTTGATGACCCTGCCCGATATTCTGTTGCAGGATCTTCTTTGGTTCACTTAAAGCAAGGGAACAAGACCCTAGCTGACTTCGCTATCGAATTCAAGACACTGGCATCTGAATTATCCTGGGACCCAAGATGCCTGAAGACGCTGTTCTTTGAAGGACTGAACACTCGCAAGAAGGATGAACTCTCAGCTAGAGAGATGCCTGAAACCTTGGCTGAACTGATGAAACTGGCAACTAAGAACATAAGAACATAAGAAATTGCCATGCTGGGTCAGACCAAGGGTCCATCAAGCCCAGCATCCTGTTTCCAACAGAGGCCAAACCAGGCCACAAGAACCTGGCAATTACCCAAACACCTAGAAGATCCCATGCTACTGATGCAATTAATAGCAGTGACTATTCCCTAAGTAAACTTGATTAATAGCAGTTAATGGACTTCTCTTCCAAGAACTTATCCAAACCTTTTTTGAACCCAGCTACACTAACTGCACTAACCACATCCTCTGGCAACAAATTCCAGAGATATATTGTGCGTTGAGTAAAAAATAATTTTCTCCGATTAGTCTTAAATGTGCTACTTACTAACTTCAAGGAATGCCCCCTAGTCCTTCTATTATTCGAAAGTGTAAATAACCGAGTCACATCTACTCGTTCAAGACCTCTCATGATCTTAAAGACCTCTATGATATCCCCCCTCAGCCGTCTCTTCTCCAAGCTGAACAGCCCTAACCTCTTCAGCCTTTCCTCATAGGGGAGCTGTTCCATCCCCTTTATCATTTTGGTTGCCCTTCTCTGTACCTTCTCCATTGCAACTATATCTTTTTTGAGATACGGCGACCAGAATTGTACACAGTATTCAAGGTGTGGTCTCACCATGGAGCGATATAGAGGCATTATGACATTTTCCGTTTTATTAACCATTCTCTTCCTAATAATTCCTAACATTTTATTTGCTTTTTTGACTGCTGCAGCACACTGAGCTGACGATTTCAATGTATTATCTACTATGACGCCTAGATCTCTTTCTTGGGTGGTAGCTCCTAATATGGAACCTAACATCGTGTAAATACAGCTAGGGTTATTTTTCCCTATATGCAACACCTTGCACTTGTCCACATTAAATTTCATCTGCCATTTGGATGCCCAATCTTCCAGTCTTGCAAGGTCCTCCTGTAATGTATCACAGTCTGCTTGTGATTTAACTACTCTGAATAATTTTGTATCATCTGCAAATTTGATAACGTCACTCATCGTATTCCTTTCCAGATCATTGATATATATATATTGAAAAGCACCGGTCCAAGTACAGATCCCTGAGGCACTCCACTGTTTACCCTTTTCCACTGAGAAAATTGACCATTTAGTCCTACTCTCTGTTTCCTGTCTTTTAACCAGTTTGTAATCCACGAAAGGACATCGCCTCCTATCCCATGACTTTTTAGTTTTCGTAGAAGCCTCTCACGAGGGACTTTGTCAAACGCCTTCTGAAAATCCAAATACACTACATCTACCGGTTCACCTTTATCCACATGTTTATTAACCCCTTCAAAAAAATGAAGCAGGTTTGTTAGGCAAGACTTCCCTTGGGTAAATCCATGTTGACTGTGTCCCATTAAATCATGTCTTTCTATATGCTCTACAATTTTGATCTTGAGGATAGTTTCCACTATTTTTCCCGGCACTGAAGTTAGGCTCACTGGTCTATAGTTACCCGGATCACCCCTGGAGCCTTTTTTAAATATTGGGGTTACATTGGCCACCCTCCAGTCTTCAGGTACAATGGATGATTTTAATGATAGGTTACAAATTTTAACTAATAGGTCAGAAATTTCATTTTTGAGTTCCTTTAGTACCCTGGGATGCATACCATCCGGTCCAGGTGACTTGCTACTCTTTAGTTTGTCAATCTGGCCTACTACATCTTCCAGGTTGACAGTGATTTCGTTCAGTTCGTCTGACTCATCACCCCTGAAAACCAACTCCGGAACTGGTATCTCCCCAACATCCTCACTAGTAAACACGGAAGCAAAGAATTCATTTAGTCTTTCTGCAATGGCCTTATCTTCCCTAAGAGCCCCTTTAACCCCTCGGTCATCTAATGGTCCAACCGACTCCCTCACAGGTTTCTTGCTTTGGATATATTTAAAAAAGTTTTTATTATGAGTTTTTGCCTCTATGGCCAACTTCATTTCAAATTCTCTCTTCGCTTGTTTTATCAATGTTTTACACTTAACTTGACAATGCTTATGTTTTATCCTATTTTCTTCAGATGGATCTTTCTTCCAATTTTTGAAGGATGATTTTTTGGCTAAAATAGCCTCTTTCACCTCACCTTTTAACCATGACGGTAATCGTTTTGCCTTCCTTCCACCTTTCTTAATGCGTGGAATACATATGGACTGCGCCTCTAGGATTGTATTTTTAAACAATGTCCAAGCCTGTTGAACACTTTTAACCTTTGCAGCTGCACCTTTCAGTTTTTTTCTGACTATTTTCCTCATTTTATCAAAGTTTCCCTTTTGAAAGTTTAGTGTTAGAGCTGCAGATTTACTTATTGTCCCCCTACCAGTTATTAGTTTAAATTTGATCATGTTATGATCACTGTTGCCAAGTGGCCCCACCACCGTTACCTCTCTCACCAAATCCTGTGTTCCACTAAGAATTAAATCTAAAATAGCTCCCTCTCTTGTTGGTTCCTGAACCAATTGCTCCATGAAACAATCATTTATTACATCCAGGAACTTTATATCTCTAGCAACTAGAATATCTCTAGCAACTAGAATCGATTGCCGGCTTTGAGATAAAATTCAAGAAACCAAGACTTCCAGGAGACCCTTTCTGAGTGAAGTCCAAGTCAAGACTGCATCCAGGGCTGCCCCTATGGTCTCAGCAGCTGGTGAAGAGGAACTGATGCAATTAGGCCACAGCCACCTGATGTCAAAAGAGATAAGAACGTGGAAGAAATTAGGGCTGTATATGTACTGTGGACAAGCTGGCCATGCTGTCCAAAATTGCCCTATATATCCGGGAAACGGATAGACCTAAGTCCTACGGGAGGACTCTTCTTAGGTCTCACCACTCCTTCTCCTCCGCTCTCTCTTCCTGTATCTCTCATTTGCGGTCCTCTACAGTACCAGACTCTTGCCCTAGTGGACTCAGGGGCAGGAGGCAACTTCATTATTTAACGACTAGTGGAACATCTACGGATCCCCACTTCCACCTTGTCACCTCCTCTACTTCTTTCATCCATCCATGGAGAACCCTTGCCGGGAAAAGTAACACTACTTACCGAACCAGTGTGTCTACATGCCGGTGCTCTCCATATGGAGACCATCTCCTTCTTTGTTTTAGAGAAGGCTATGCACCCCATAGTACTGGGATTACCTTGGCTACAACAGCATATGCCTCAATTCGATTGGGTCACTCTAGAACTGTCAAGTTGGGGTCCAGACTGCCATACGCGATGCCTGACTGAGGTTAAGCCATTACCTTGTATGCCTACCACCCCAGTAATGCCGGGCTTGCCGTCTCAATACGCATCTTTTCAAGATGTCTTTTCAAAAGAAGCTGCAGATATATTTCCACCTCATAGACCCTATGACTGCACCATTCGTCTGAAGCTGAATACGGAGCCACCCAAGGGCAGAGTGTACCCCTTGTCTGTGGCAGAGAACAAAGCCATGTCTGAATATATTCAGGAGGATCTCAACAAGGGCTTCATTAGACCATCCAAGTCTCCTGCGGGCGCAGGCTTCTTCTTTGTGGGCAAAAAGGACGGTACATTGCGTCCTTGCATAGATTACAGAAGCCTTAATGAAATAACTATTAAGGACCGATATTCCCTGCCTCTGATTTCAGAACTTTTTGATAGACTACAAAGAGCCCAGATCTTTTAAAAACTGGATCTGAAAGGAGCATACAACCTACTTCGCATTAAAGCTGGCGATGAATGGAAGACGGCCTTCAACACTCGAGACGGTCACTTCGAGTATTTAGTGATGCCGTTCAGCCTGTGCAATGCTCCAGCTGTCTTTCAAAATCTAATGAACGACATCTTCCGAGACCTCCTCTATAAATGTGTTGTTATCTACTTAGATGACATCTTAATCTTCTCACAAGACGTCACCAAGAGGATGTCAAGAGAGTACTACAGAGGCTTCGTGAGAACCATCTCTACGCCAAGCTATCTAAATGTGAATTTCATAAGGAATCAGTGCCTTTCCTAGACTACATTGTGTCCAAAGAAGGTTTTCAAATGGACCCACAGAAGCTGGAGAGAATCAAGAAATGGGTACAACCCACCGGGTTAAAGGCTCTCAAACGCTTCTTAGGTTTCACCAACTATTATAGGACCTTCATCAAGAATTACTCCTCACTCATAGTACCGCTGACCGCTATGACAAGAAAAGGCGCCAACGTGGCTAATTGGTCTCCCAAAGCGATTGCTGCATTCCAAAAGCTGAAGGATGCCTTTTCAACCAAGCCATGCCTTCGACATCCAGACCCCTCAAACCCTTTCATCGTAGAGGTTGATGCCTCAGACCTTGGCGTAGGGGCAGTACTAAGCCAGGCTGGCGATTCTAAGGTCCCACATCCATGTTCATTTTTCTCCCATCGCTTTTCTTCTGCCAAGAGAAATTACAGAGTTGGAGACAAGGAACTTCTGGCTATAAAGTGCTTTCCATGGCGGGTTGTGCCACCATGCTCCGCGGCGGGCCAGCCGCCGCTACTGCCTTCTAAAGTGGCACGCGGCAGGAGCCGCACTACTCTGTCCAAGCAGCTCAGAGGCCGCCCGCGCTCCTGCAGCCTCTGTAACCCGGACGCTGTCCCTGCGCTTCTATCGTGGCAGGAGCCGTGTTGCTATTTCTATACGGCTAGGAAGCTGCCGCCTGACTTCCCCATGTGGCTTGGAGGCCAACAACCTATCTCGGGCCCTCCGTGGGGAAAGGGTCTGCATCCCCGGGCTTGCTTAGCACCCAGAGCCGCCCTCAGTTCATCTTCAGTGGCAGGGAGATGTCCCTGATGCTGGGGCCTGCCTTGAGGCCTAATTCCAGCTTCAGTTCTGCAGTCTTCCATCCAGCAGGGCCGCTGTCCAGGGCCACTGTCCACTGCTTCCTGCTTCCTCCTAGGGGTGGACCCGCGTCTCTCCTTCGGAGTTAAAGGGCCAGGAGGGAGTGGTCCCTCTGGTCCCACCAGCAAGCTCCTCCCTGGGTGTTTCCTGCTTCAGCCTACAAAAGGCTTCCACCGTCAGTCTTTCCTTGCCTTCACAAGGAGCAAGTTCCTTCCTGGAACTGTCCTCCAAGGAGCTGGTCTTCTTGGACTTCTGCATTCTCCACTCTTCTGGGCATTCCTGTGTTCTTTGTTGGATCCTTCATCATGCCTCTCTTTCCGGTCTCTTCCTTGGAAGTTCCTTGTCTTGTTGTCTATTCCAGCCTTGATGTCTTCCAGTCGTGATGTTCGTCCCAGCCTTGATGTCTTCCACTCCTGATGTTCCTTGGCCTAGTCATTGTCTGATGTCCGTCTTATCCAGATGTCCAAGGCTTCGTCTGATCCCTCCCAGCGTGGTCCGCGACCAGCCCGGCTGGATTGGTAGGGCACGCTGCAGCCCAGTGGTCCGTGACCACCCCGGCTGGGGTGTGTAGGGCTCTGGTGGGTCTTCTTCATCGTCGGAGTCAAGGATCTTCATGTGTTTGTATAGTTCTCCGATGCTCTGGACTCCGGCTACACCTAGCCCCCGGCGGGCAGTGCTCCAGTGGATAGCCTGCGGGTCTTTCTGACCACTGCAGCCTCCTCCCGGCCTTCGGTGTTAGTGCTCTAACCGGAGTCTTCTCCATCCTGAGTTTTATTGATGATTTTAGTCGCCTTGCCAGAGTTCATGTCTTCGTCCATGTCTGACCTCATTCCACGTCTGACTTTCGTCTACGTCTGAGCCCTCATCTTGTCCTTCAGCATCTGAATCCTGACATCATCAGCATTTGTTCCAAGTCCTCCGTCACACCTGCTTCATGCCTGGCCTGCTGATCCCTCCAGCAGGTCCGAAAGGGCTGGGAATGGTCGGAGGACCGTTCAGAGACCACCATTGCATTGGTGGCCTCCCGGAGGCGTGCAGGTCTGGTGGAGGTCCCTGGTTTCCCGGTATCCAGACTTGGACCATCTTGCCGCAAGGGCACACAGTTTACGTTCTGCGCTGGAGCGCCCCCTAGCGCTCCATTCCATTGAAGCGCAACAGATGGCTGGGAGCTTGAGCACTGTTGAGGGCTGGGGATTGAGAATCACTAGGGTAAGGAGGACAAAGAGGGTAGAGAGACAGGTGTCCTTTTTCTCTATCCCCCTTCTCCTTCCTGCCCATGGGATCATAGTCCTCCATTCCCAGCCCTCCACCCTATGAATCCCCCAGTGTTCCTTAGGCTCAAGGTTTCACTCCTCATTCCTGGTAGTCGAGTCCCCTGAAAATTACCCTTCTTCAGCAATTCCTTTCCCTCCTTAGCCAGCAAGGCATAGCCTCTTTGATATACCAACTTCAAATCCTCCTCGTCTACGCACCGCCAGGTCTTCTTGAATCAGAGGCCTCCTCCATCGTAGAAATTATTGCAAAATACATGAATCTGCACTCTCCAGCGATGATCCTAGGTGACTTCAATCTACATGTCGACAGCTCCACTCTCACAACCAACTGTGAGGCTATTCTCACCACCCTCTCAGCTATGGGCTTCAAACAGATCATCAATAAGCCCACCCACAAAGCAGGCCACACTCTGGACCTTATTTTCATTAACGCTGGCATTACGCACCCCCCCCCCCCCCCCGGAATGTACTCAGGTCCCCTGGTCATATCACTCATTAATCTCCGCCACCTTCTCCATGACACAATCACGAGCCACCCAACCCACTCAATCGTCGTTCCTTTACAGAAGAAACTGTTCCTCAGAAGTCCTCAGCAACCATTTGGCTAATGAACTTCCACACATTGACCTGTCAGACCCCAACTCAGCCCTTCGATCTTGGAGCAACATTACAGAGACAGCAGCAAACAAATTATGCCCTCTAGCAACAAAAAAACCCAACCCCAACTCCTCAAAAAAACAACCGTGGTTCACCAATGAACTCCGTCAACTCAAACAAAACCTCAGACGGAAAGAAAGCAATTGGTGCAAAACCCCATGCTCCAGCACTCTATCCGCATACAAACTAACTCTCCACCACTATAAGAACTCCACCCTAAGGGCAAAAAAGGACTTCTACGTGCATAAGATTCACAACCTTATTTTTGATTCCAAAGCATTATTTTCCTACGTAGCTGAGCTAACTCAAGCTAATGCCCCTATGATCCCTAACGACCTAGCACAATCCAAAGCCGACGAACTAGCACTGTACTTTCATAACAAAATCTCCAATCTCTTAACTATGTTACCCCACAACCCCTCCTCGACTACCAGCTCCTACCATCTCCCTAACAAGAACATCTCGCTTGAATCATTTGAACCCACCACAGTTTCAGAGATCCAATCTCTAATGAAGAAAATGAAACCCTCTTCCCATCCACTCGACCATATCCCCACAAAACTGCTACTGCTAATACCTGACACAATTTCCAAAACCTTGGCTGACATCATAAACTGTTCCTTATCTCAGGGAATCTTTCCAGACACTCTAAAACTGGCATCCCTGAAACCTCTCCTAAAGAAACCAAATCTTGATCCTAAAGACTCCAACAATTTCCTCCCCATTTCCAATCTTCCTTTTGTGGCCAAGATAATGGAAAAATTAGTCAACTCTCAACTTTCCGATTACTTAGAAGATCATAAAATACTGCATCCCACCCAGCACGGGTTCCGCAAGGCATTAAATACCGAAACTCTTCTCATTTCGCTAACGGATCACATCATCATGGGCCTGGACAAAGGCCAATCCTTTTTACTAATTCTCCTCGACCTGTCTGCGGCCTTTGACACTGTCAACCATTCCATCCTCCTGAACCGTCTGGCAGATATCGGAATATCAGGAATGGCTTATTCATGGTTCAAATCTTTCCTTAGCAACAGAGGTTACAAAGTCAAAATTAATAGCAAAGAATCCCTCCGCTACGACTCCTCGCTGGGAGTTCCACAAGGCTCCTCCCTCTCCCCCACCCTTTTCAACATATACCTCCTTCCACTCTGCCAGCTGCTAACTAACCTCAAACTAAAACACTACCTTTACGCAGACGACGTGCAAATACTGGTCCCCATCAAAGAATCCATTACTAAAATACTTGAGCACTGGGAAACCTGTCGACGAGAGATTAACCTTCTTCTCTCTAATCTAAACCTGATACTAAACGCAGCTAAAACAGAACTCCTACTCATCTCCTCGGAAAACAGCAATATCACATAAAGCGCACCATCTAATATATTTGTCACCCAAGCAAGAGACCTTGGAGTTTTAATTGACAACAGGCTGAATTTAAAATCATTCATTAACCGCACCACCAAGGACGGCTTCTACAAATTGCAAGTTCTAAAAAGAGTCAAACCACTCCTCCACTTCCAGGACTTTAGAACAGTTCTCCAAGCAGTGATCTTCTCTAAGATAGATTACTGCAACTCCATCTTGCTAGGTCTCCCTTCCTCCTACATTAAACCTCTTCAGATGCTCCAAAACTTGGTAGCTAGAATCCTGACAAACACCAGAAGAAGAGATCACATCTCTCCTATTCTCAAAAATCTGCACTGGCTACCAATACATTTCAGAATCCTCCATAAGTCCATTACTATCATCCATAAAACCATCCATTCCCAAGCCCCTCTTAGCCTTCAAATCCCGCTCAAATTACATTCCTCATTCAGACCCATCAGAGAAGCCTACAGAGGATCGTTACATGTCCCCCAATCCAAAGCGACACACCACCTCACCTACAGGGAACGAGCCTTCTCCACGGCAGGACCATCTATCTGGAATGCAATTCCCCCGGACCTCAGACAGGAACCTTGCTTATTAACATTTAGAAAAAGACTTAAGACTTGGCTATTTAGACAAGCCTTTCCTAAACCTCACTGACTCCGCCAATAGACCCAACGGGTTGACTGCAACAATCACCAAGTTACATTCCAGTACTATGTAAATAGTTGTCCTTGTTGTTTTTTATTCTCATTCCTAAAAACCATTCAAGCCTCTTGTCTTCTCCCAGTTCCTTCTTCCCCTGTTTTATTGTAACTTTTTTGCTTCTCATCACCTGTTAATTGTTCTAGGTTATCACCCCCCTTGTTACTTGTAAACCGGCATGATGTGATTCTATCATGAATGCCGGTATAAAAAAAGCTTTAAATAAATAAATAAATAAATAAAATATAGAATCAGCTGGCTTTTCTCAGTTTTGGACGATAAGGGCATATTCGTGTGTACCACCTGCTCTCCTCAGCTCCTTGGACTAGGGGGAGGCCTAGAATTAAAAAATGTGATTTGTTCTTTGCCTTCTTGGGAAGAAAAAGGAAGAGAGAGGCACCACATGCTTTCCTGCTTCACCCTTTCAGCCCCCTTCTCTCATTTACTCTGTTCCTAGCCAAATGCTCACACCTCAGACCCTCTAATTCTCTCACTTCCCACAGCACCTTCAATCCCCTCACTCTCTGTCTTTCCCCCTTATTCACACAACCAACAGCTCCTCTGATTTGCTCACTCACTTTTGCTGTCCCACATCCCCTCACTCACTCGCCCTTCCCTCTCTTCGATACCCTTCCCTCACTCACTCTCTTGTCTCCTCTATAAGCCCTCACTCACACTTATTTATTTATTTTATTTAACATTTTTTTATCCCGGGATTCATGTAAAATTTTACATATCATCTCGGTTTACATTGTAACTGAAAAACAGGCATGTGAGAATGCAAATTACAAAGAACATGGCATAAAACTTGGATAAGAATACATGGGGAAAAAGCTTGGAGCATAATAAGGGGTGAAAACGCATATTTTTAATATTGGGCGCATATATTTAATATGAGAGACATAAAGCTTTGGGGTAAGCTGATGTAGAGAGGGTTATTGAATTGTAAGGGTATCATGATTGAATAGACTTAATTTAGGGTGATGGATAGTGTGATGGTGTTGAGGTATGTTGTTATCATAATTGGAACGCTTGCTCTTGGCCTTCCTCCCACCCTCTCTCCTTTCCCCTCCCTTTGATTACTAACTCCATCCCACATTGTAGTCACCAGGATCAGAGAGAATGGGAACCAGGAAGCAAGCATGATAAGCAGCAGTGGGGCCAATAAATCAACACACCAGTAGCAGCAGAAGCAATGGGACTGACAGGCTTTCACTCCATGATGTATCTTCAATCTTAGCTGTTCTCCCTTACAGCTGCCTTAATTGTGCTGGGAAATTGCACAAAAATCAAAGTCATGTGGGTGTTTTTGTTTCAGGATAAGCAGTACCAACACTCCCTGTACTATTTGCTGCAGGAGTTAAGGGCCAGAAATGATCCAAGCTGCTACTAGCTCTGTTCAGTTTTCACAGGGGAAAAGGAACTGATTTATCCTGCCAGTTCTACTCTGCTTCCTTGGGTCCTAGAAAAAAGGTGGCAAATGTTTCTGGCTTGGGGGTCAGTGTTATTGCAAACTTTGGCCTGGATTTATCAATATTGCATGGTTAACGCATGCGTTAGTAAAAGGGGCATTTCCATGCAAATGAAGTACTTTCCACATGGCAGCAAATTTTTCACGATCTGCGATTTTTTCACGAATACATTTTCGCGATTCGTGCTGCAATTGCACTTTGCGAAAAGAAAACACCGTGGTTCACGATGTTTTCGCAGTCAGCGAAAAAAAAATTTAAAAATACCACATACCACGATAATGTGACATGTATAAAAGGTCACTTCCTGCCCCTCCTCCTTTGAGGGTTTGGAAGGAGTTTTGTAGTGGAGGTAGGTTTGTGGCTTAGGAGGTGTTGGTGGTTTAGATTTATTGATTACAGAGTGCAGAGTCGTGTCTTCTGTGTTTTCATCTGTTTCCCTTAACCTGTGTCGTATATCATTATCTGTTGGAGTGAATGGTGGTTTGTTACTTGTTTGTCCTTATCGGTGTGGAGGAGGAGGAGGAGTATGGTGATGATAAGGAGGAGGAGGAGTGAGGTGGTGGTGGTGGTGAGGAGTGTGATGGTGGTGGTGAGGAGGAGTGTGGTGGTGGTGTGGAGGAGGAGGAGTATGGTGGTGGTGAGGAGGAGGAGTGTGGTGGTGAGGAAGAGGAGGAGTGTGGTGGTGAGGAGGAGGAGTGTGGTGGAGGATGGAGCATGACAGGAGTGGGAGGAGAGGACAGAAGAGGGGAGTTGAGAGTAGGAGGAGGAGAAGGAGGAGGAGGGAGAGGGGAAGGAGGAAGAGGGACCTAGTGGTGGGGGTATGAGGAGTAGGAGCAGGGACAGGGCTAGTGGGAGGGATAGGCAGGAGGGAAATGATAGGAGGGTGGGGGTGGGGGAAAGGGTAAGGCAGGAAAGAATGGTGGAAGGAGGTAGGGTTAGGCAGCCAGGCCAGAGGGGAAGGGAGCTGGAAGTGCAGGGTGAGGTGGGTGGGGAGGAAGGGAGTGGGGAATCAGGTGGGTCGGAGAGTGAGAGTAGGGAGGAGACTGCTCCGGAAGTGGCACCCCAATCAGGCAGCCAGGCAAGGGTGAGGCAGCGTGCTATCCGCTTCAGCCAGGAGGACAACGATCGGCTCATTGAAGGAGTCCTCCGCCATTATGCCCATCTGTTTGGCAACCTCTCAGTGAAGACCTCTAAGGCAGCCAAGGCACAGCTATGGGCCAGCATTGCAGCGGACATCAGGCGTCAGAGTGGGATCCAGCGTACTGGGGAGCAAGTGGCCCACCATTATCGGGACATCAAGGCCCAGCTGAAGGGCAAGATAGCAGAGAGGAATGAGTACCTGCACGAAACTGGAGGAAGGGCCCCTTGCCCAATAAGGTTCAGTGACATGGAGAGGCACCTAATGCAGCGGCTGGGACCAGACGTGTTTGAGGGGTTGGATCCACGCCTTGACACATCCTACCTCGAAGATGGTAAGTTGGCCTGTACCCCCCACCAAGTCCTTAGCTGTCCTGTTCAAGGTTCTTACACAATGCTTAGAAATGTGTGTTTTAAGTTCCCCATGTGCTCTCCTGACCAGTCTTGACCCTCCCACCATACCCCAGGCCACAGACTGAGAGGAGCAGTGTGAGGTGTAACCCAAATGCTTAGAACTGTTTTGTGTTTAAGTTCCCCATGTCCTCTCCTGACCAGTCTTGCCCTCCCCCCCCCAGGCCACAGGCCATTAGGTACAGAAAAACAACATACCTTTATAAGCAGCATGACATGTTGTTCAATGAAAATGTGTCCCTGTGTCATGCTACTGGAATGCAACAAAATGCTGTGGTACTGATGCTGTATATCCTTTTTTCCCCCTGTTTCCACAGAGCACTCTGGTCGCAGGCAGGAGAGTCCAGGAGACAGGTGGGAAGGCCCAGGCACCAGTCATGATCCACCTGGGACAAGGCGGCCACCAATGTTCACCAGGCCCTCTATATGGATGCCATGACGCAGTGGTCAGATGACGAGGAGGAAGAGGTGGGCTCCATGATAGCACCCGAAGGCAGCCCCCTCAACTTGTCAGCTGCCCTTAGCAGTCTGGAGTGGAAGGGCTCCACCATTGCTTCGCAGGCAAGCAACCCACTCAGTCTGGAAATAGGTCCTCCCATGACGCTCACCCAGCTAACCCCAGTAATGTCACCACACAGCCCTGCACTTGTGGCACCAATACCACATCCACATCCACCAGCACCAGAACCAGCAACATCAGCCCCACCCTTCCTACTACCCCAGGACCCTATGACTGGCACACAGGCAGAGCAATTGCGGATGGAATTGCACGGCATAAGGAAATCCCTAACATGGCTAACCCACCTCCTCCAGCTCCACACGGCAGCATCCACCCAGACATCCACCAGCATGACTGCAGCGATTGGCACACTTAACACCATAATGCTACAAATCCTGCAGCGGATGCTGGACCAGCAGTCAACCTCCTCAACAACATTTACACCCCAAAGCAGTCCCTCAGGGTCCCAAAGCCGCAGGGGACATCCCCCCAAGATGATGCCACCTCCCACAGGACCTGCACGACTTGGCAAAGGGCCCTGAGGGGAATACAAGAAAGCCTAAACTGGCCAGGACAGAATCTCATAACCACCACTGGGATGGCCATCCCACAGAGCTGCTGTGCCGTCGAGATGGAAGTAACAGCATCGTCGCCTGCTCCACGCAGAGTTGCCATGCCGTTGAGATGGAAGTAACAGCGTCATCGCCTGCTCCACGCAGAGCTGCCGTGCCGTTGAGATGGAAGTAACAGCAACACCTGCTCCACGCTGAGTTGCCGTGCCGTCAGGATGGAAGAAGATGCATGATCCAAAGCAGATGAGGCGCCACCTCCCACCCTCCTGGTCACCTGGGCCATCTGCATCCGCTGCGCCACTCTGCTGTGTGCCATCTGCATCCGCTGTGCCACTCTGCTGTGTGCCATCTGCATCCGCTGCGCTACTCTGCTGTGTGCTGTGGGGTGCCTTCAGTTCTCAAGGGCTGAAAAATCTGGCTGTGTGCTGTGGGGTGCCTTCTGTGCTCCAGGGCTCCAACTGCCACTTGGGATGTCTCGTCCTGGTCCTTCACCGCTGTTGCCACACCCTTGATGTGTTCCCTTGCTGCCTACATGCTGAACTGTATGCTAACTTGTCTGCTGCCTGGACTTTCATTCTGCTGGCGGGCCTCTCAGACTCTCCCCTTTCAGTGCACTCTTTCAACATGGACTGCCTGGGCCCTATGCCTGTCTACACATTGTATACTGTCCAGCAATAATCTTTGTATTGCAGTATCTGAGCTATTGGAGTGCCACTTCCTGTTTCTCTGGTCCTAGCTAATCATGCTTTGCCAGTACAGATAACACCCACTACCTGCATATGTGTGTGCAGTATACTCTTTATGTGGGAGTTACATCCAACGATATGTGATGTTGCACAGAATTAGCCCATTTGGGAACAATTAGTTATCTAGTACTTGCAGATAATGACTACCTATGAACGTCTAATGTATGGTTAAACTGCTGATCTAATAAATCACAATACCCTGCACAATGTTGTCAGGAATAAATATCCTGTTTAACCTACCACCTTTTGTGTCCTCTTTATGTTCGTATTGTGCCCTTGGTTTACACCCACCACACCTAGTATGCTGCATCACACCCCTTAGGTAGCACGTTGGACCAAATGCAGAGCTTCCTAAATGCCCCCTGTCTGAGATTCAGTACAGCAACGTCTGCACCTGCTATTGACATACCTTACAGTTAGGTTCATGTACAAGGAGGGTGCTAAGGAGCACCCTGCAGTGTAAACATAATGGGAGTACATGACATATTCCTCACAGTAGAAAAGGTACTGTCCCTCAGTACAATCAATGCACAGTCAGGGAGCATTCTGAATTATGCATGTTAAGATCTGTGAGGAAAGGGGAAGGGGTGGTCAGCAGTCTATTCTAATTGCAGTGCTCATTTCAGCCACTATTGGTGGTGAGGACTCTAAACAAGAATTTCTTAACAGTGTTCAGTGTTACAGCTATCTCAGCCTGACAAACGCCACGTATGTGAGCCAAACCTATGCTAGGGTACAAACCGAGTTTGCTTCCTATATTGGTCTCTCACATGTGCTGGTAAACAGAAGATGCCTTCCACCAACTCTGGGTGACTGACAGGCAGATTACCAACTTCTAGTGCCATGCAGGACATCCATTATAGTGGTGGATCATGCATACGCTCAATGTCCTGGTGCTATAGGCATAGCATAGTGTGTAGCCATTCTCATCTGCACAAGCTAAGCATGTATCCTGTGCATACTGACATATCACTGTACATACACCACATGCCAGCTTGTACATGGATTCCTTGTGTGGCAGAGAAGGATTCCTATAGTTACTGTCTTAGCCTTAAGGTTGTGGACCACTGAAAGGTGATGCATGGGAATGTTTATGTAGCTACCTGCATGCCGTTTATTAACACAGGTGCACAGACTGTCAGCGGACAGGTTACAAGGCTGATGCTAGTCATAAGGAGAGGTTAATATAATAATGCTAATGTGTCATACCCATTTACATGGTGCAACCTGTATAAGGAATGTTCAACAGGCCTTAAGAGTGTCTATCTGGTGTCCATGTGCACACAGAAGTGGTGACTGCTGGTGTGCAGTCAGTGTTAACTACCAGTATATTAATTGGATGGCCAGACCACATATAATGTTATGTTATCAGACACAACCATTCCTCCAGAAAAGGCCAAATGTTGCAAGATTTGGTCACCATCCGTTGTGACACGCATCCCTCCGGTGGTGTCTCCCAGCTGTGGGGTATGCATGCACCCTTTATAATATGGGCCATGTCCAACATGTGAACACTGTCTGAAGGGCAACAATGTGTAGTACACAGTCCTACATTCTCTTCAAAAATATTACATCGCCAGACATTGATATACGAGCCACTATCCATGGTTAATGACATTGTTGATAGTGCATGTTTGGAAATCCAGTACAGTCCACTGACAAGTGCGATAATAAAGAAATATTGGGGCCATCTGTTTACTGGGGAGAAAGATATTTAAGAATGACCAAATTCGATCACAAATTAAGTCAGGCTCTCAGGCCTACGAGACCCGACTTCCTTATGCATAAGAGATATATATATAATAAATAAGAAGTAAGAAATAAAGGCTATTATTCATAAGAAATACACTGTCTATGTTGTCCTCTGTGTCCTTGGTAAACTTTTTTATTGCACAAGTATCTGTCTGTGTTGTTAAATATTAGGTATACATTAATTACTATTAACACAACAACATACAGTTACATGATGCAGAACCCCAGTGGACTTTCCTCCCTACAGGTCTGATGTTCAAAAGGTTACAGGTAACGAATGTTGCTCACACATCATTATCAGCGGAATATTAGTGTTTGCACACACTGTATGACCTAATCACATAATATACCCTCTTCACCCCTGTTCTTCTACATACTCCGTCTTGAAGCTCCTATTCCTGCAAGACTTTCTTGAGGGATATCATGTGAATGGGATGCATTTCCTACCAACTGAGGGATATGGGTGCATCTATCTGAGTTGGAAGGAGATGTAGGGCCATATCTGGTCCATATTCCCTCTATTGTTGCACACAGCTCAGTTAGCACTGACTGGGATAACCACTGTCCTGCAGCTCCTGTGGAATACATAATTGGGCAGCAAGCTAAAGGGGTCATGGCCACATATAGGCTTTCACGCATTGCCATGGTCCTAATGTCTGAAGTTTTATGTATCACTGTGTGGCCCACACTTCTGTACTCCTTTATGAGTAGGTTTGTGCAGCCGTGGAGGACACAATCCTTGACAGATAGTCTGCCACTGTAATTGGACATCCAGCATCTCAGAGCCTTCTACCTCTTGGCATACATGCTGTAAGGTGTTGCCTAGATGTCCAGCCCACTGGGTGGCCTGTGCATGTAGTACTTCACAGTCCAGATGCAACACTGAACACTGCAATGCTGTTTATCAGCCTCCTTAGGCTCAGCTTGGTACCCTGACACATTCCACCTCAGGAAGGACAGGTTGCCATGTCCAAGAATACAGCATGTATCGTCCTGCCTGTTTAACGTATGCACATCCAGCTAATGGAGCTCCAGGACCACATAACTGTGTCGCTGCATGGTGCACAATTGTTAAGGATGCACATGTGCTTGGCCAAGTGGCAGGTATTATCACACTGTAGCCTAGAATGCCAGGGGCTCATGCCTAGTTTGGCTTTCCTGATATCTCCTTGTGGAGACCATCTCCGGGTGCAGGCATGTGGCCTGCTGGCAGAAGGGTGCACCCTTACATGGTACAGTACATAAAGGCTCTATGTGTAAATCGGCATGGTATCATGGTTGAGGAGCTAACCTGAGAGCGGTAGGTGCAGAGGAAGGGTGTGTTACGCAGAGGCTAGGTACCACCTGTACCCCGATATGCCATCTTGGTATTGGCTGGTGCTGTGGCCAGCAACATAGTTGCCATAATGGCTGAGACACACACCGACCTGTGGCATTTACAGAAGCTGGGTGGGATGACCTCTGATATATTGTGGGCGGACTGGGTGGAGATTGGGGTCTGGTCACAGTGCAGAGCTAACATCATCCCAACTGTGCACCTTCCAGGCCAGCCTACCATTGTACTGTACAGTATGAAGGTGACAGTGCAGTTAATTCAACATACCTTTTCACCCACAAATGGGTCCAATATTGTGATAGTGCAAGACATTAGTTTGGCACCCTGTCTGAACCCCTGTCGTCCTCATCACTGCAAGTAGCAAGCGTGGAAACAGCTGTTGCTGTACAGTTATGTGTGTCAGCTAGTGGTTTGTCACTGACACCCATCCACGTGCAGGTGTTCCAGAGAACTCTGGAATATGTTGTCCACATGGTGTGTGCTGATAGGCTGGTACCCTCTATCCAGACACCTAGCACACATTCATTGTTCCAGCTCATTGATCACCTATTCATCCTATACCACCACTTGTTTGCTGCCGCACAGGAGTACTACACATTTTTAGGAACAGGGAGTGGGCTGTACACCAATGTACCTCTTTCAATGCATATCCAGCATAGCTCTCTGCTTCAACAGCAGGGGTGAAAGTCTGATACTTCACTTTCAATGCATATCCAGCATAACTCTCTGCTTCAACAGCAGGGGGAATGAAGAAAGTTGGATCTATATACAGACAACAACCAACAAGGACTGAATTATTTAGTCTGGGTGGTCAGGTGGGTGTGGGTGTGGCTTGCTTATTGCGGCGGTTGCTACCCTAACTAATTGGGCTAGGTATTTCACTTAAATGCAGTTCCAACACTGCTCTCTCATTAATGGTTGATTCCCTAATTCAACTGGAAGAGATACAGCAGGTAATTCATCAGGCTCCACTTTTGAAGACGCCTGGACCTGATGGGTTTTTCGGGGAATTTTTAAAGTTAATTGGGGAAAAGTATTCTATTATTCTTGGGGGAGAGGTATGAGGAACTTATAGTGAAAGGATACTTCCCTTGGACTCCTAATTTGGCTTATATTGTAGTTTTACCCAAGCCAAGTTGTGATCCCTTACTGCCTGGATCATATCAATCTTATCCCTTCTTAATTTTGAAATTAAGGTGTTGTAAAAAATCATGGCAGACAGACTGTCTGACTTCCTACCGAGTCTGATCGGCAAAACGCAGATGATTTGTCCGAGGGAGAAATTCAGTTTAATGTCAGTAAAGAGGTGGCCTCTATGGAATATAGTAGCTTGACTGACCTGCCCTCTTTCCTTCTTAGTTTTGATGCCGAAAAGATTTCTTTTATTTATTTATTTAAAAACTTTTCTATACCGTCGTTTAGTGATGCACCATCACAACGGTCTACGTTTAATTGCAATTTATGTGGGAGGTGCTTACAGACGTGGGTATTGATTGCTACTTTCATGCAGTTCTTCAGTTGCTTTATAGCAACCAGACTGCTTCTATTTTGGGGAATGGCATTCCTCAGAGAGTTTTGCCTTAAAGAGTGGCACCCGACAGTGTTGCCCGTTTTCTGCATTATTATTTCTTCTCACTTTGGAACTGCTATTACCAACGATTAGGAATAATGCCATTCTTAGGGATATATCCTTGGGGCATTTTCCAATGATATCTTAGTCCATATTTCAGATGTGCACACATTTTTACCAGCTTTATTAGCAGATATTGGACATATGAGGCTTTATCTAAGTTTAAAATTAATTTGGATAAAATTGAAGCTTTGCCGATGACAGACGCAGTAAAAGCCCTATGTGGGACTCATTTTTCTTTTAGATGGGTCTTGGATTCTTTCAAATACCTGGGAATCATGTTATATAGGGAGGTCCCCAGGATGCAAAAGAAAATGTTAAGTTGGTACTCTCTTCTACCTCTACACTCCTAGACTCCTGGATGGGCTTCCCTTTCTCTTTGTTGGGGTGGGTTAATTTATACCAAATGTTGATCCTTCTGAGGTGGCTATATATTTTTCAAATGATGACATGCTGGTTGATGAGGGGGGAGCTAGCCGGGATTGAGCGACAAATGTGTACATTTTTGTGGCATAGAGTTCGGCCTTTGTTGTGTTTAAATAGGTTGATGAGACAGAGGGAACATGGCAGTTTAGGCCTCGCCAATTTGAGATATTACAATGGGGCGTGTAATCTGTGGCATGTGGGGGAGTGGTTGATGGGGATCACTTTTTTATGCCATTGCCAATGGAAGCGGGTTTTGGTTGCTCCTCAAACGTTGCATTGTGTTTTACATAGATCACATTTGGCTTTGCCTTCACACCTGCAACGCAGTGGTCTTATAGTCCCCATTATAAAAACATGGTACTGGTATTATAGGCTTACTAACGTCGATTATAGGGTTTCTCATTTTTGCCCCTTACTGGGAATACTGATTTTAGCCCAGGTTCCCATTCATGCTTCTTTCGAGAATGGGCACATAAGAAACCTGTGAGGGAGTCAGTTGGACCATTAGATGACAGGAGTTAAAGGGGCTCTTAGGGAAGATAAGGCCATTGCAGAAAGACTAAATGAATTCTTTGCTTCTGTGTTTACTAATGAGGATGTTGGGGAGATACCAGTTCCGGAGATGGTTTTCAGGGATGATGAGTCAGACGAACTGAATGAAATCACTGTGAACCTGGAAGATGTAGTAGGCCAGATTGACAAACTAAAGAGTAGCAAATCACCTGGAACAGATAGTATGCATCCTAGGGTACTGAAGGAACTAAAAAATGAAATTTCTGATTTTTAGTTAACATTTGTAACCTATCATTAAAATCATCCTTCAGTTGAATAGGGATAAGTCCGAGGCATTGGCGTTTCTGCCTGCTCTGCGCAGTGGCTGGCGAGGCCAGTTTCCATTGCTTTGGGCTGGGAACAGCATGCGTTACCTGGGCATTTACTTAACTGCTGATTTGTCTCAACTTTATACTTTAAATATAGGCCCCTTGGTTACCTCCACCTTAGATTGTATGCAGCGCTGGGGCTCCCTACCGTTGTCCCTGGCTGGTCACGTTAACTTGTTTAAAATGACCATCCTGCCTAGGTGGTTATATGTATTCCAAAACTTAGTTATCCGGCTTAAGGTTCGAGATATTAAAAAACTTGAAAGTGGCATGCGGAGGTTTTTCTGGCGGGGAAAAAGGTCTAGAATCCCCCTGAAACAACTTCAGAGCAGATGGGGTAGGGGTGGATTGAGCGTCCCAGACTTAGGTCTTTATAACTGGGCTAGTAATTTACGATTGGCCCGGGAGTGGTTACTTGGCGAAGGATACTTTGTTAATTTAGATTCTGAACGGGAGGTGTATGGGGCTACCGACCTGCGGTACGTCTTACAGGCTGCCTGGGATAGGTTGACCATTCCCGACCCTTTGGCTGCCTTGCTACGACCAATACGAGGTGCTTGGCTCCGGTTGCTAAAACTGTTGCAGCTTCCTCAGGGTTGTGCCTTTTTGCTCCCCCTGAAAGGCAACCCAGATTTTTCTCCGGGGTCGACCTCTGTGGTTTTTCGCCGCTGGGCAGCCCGTGGGATTACTCAGGTGGGACATGTTTTGGATAATGAAGGGCACTTATTGCAGCCTCCTCAGTTATCAGCTCTTTATGGGTTTGGAAATGTTTCACTGTTTTCATATTTACAAGTTGCCCACTACATACGATCCCTCTCCTCGGCAACTCTGACGCTTCTTGGACATCTGGGAGCCGTACATTCAAACATTACCGCACCGAGCATGTAGTTTGATTTTGAATAATTGACACTTTTGCTTGGAACTCTGGTAGCCTGAGTCGCTATTTTTCATTTCTTTGCATCACAGTATGATTGATGGGGTTGTTTGTTTGTGGGGGGGGGGGGGGGGGGGAAACGGGGGAGGGTGATTGGGGCTCATTAGTCCTGTTCTGTTCAGAAAAGGCGACTTATCTGTTCTATGGTCTGCCAGGCTCTGAAGTGTAACTTTGCCTGGCCGATCCGTTTCTGTTCTGTCATGTTTTCAACCGCAATAAAAAATTGTTTATCCTGAAAAAAAATCATCCATTGTACCTGAAGACTGGAGTTTGGCCAATGTAACCCCAATATTTAAAAAAGGCTCCAGGGGCGATCCGGGTAACTATAGACCAGTGAGCCTGACTTCAGTGCTGGGAAAAATAGAGGAAACTATTCTCAAGATCAAAATCGTAGAGCATATAGAAAGACATGGTTTAATGGAACACAGTCAACATGGATTTACCCAAGGGAAGTCTTGCCTAACAAATCTGCTTCATTTTTTTGAAGGGGTTAATAAACATGTGGATAAAGGTGAACCAGTAGGTGTAGTGTATTTGGATTTTCAGAAGACGTTTGACAAAGTCCCTCATGAGAGGCTTAAAAGAAAACTAAAAAGTCATGGGATACGAGGCGATGTCCTTTCGTGGATTACAAACTGGTTGAAAGACAGGAAACAAAAAGTAGGATTAAATGGTCAATTTTCTCAGTGGAAAAGGGTAAACATTGGAGTGCCTCAGGGATCTGTACTTGGACCGGTGCTTTTCAATATATATATAAATGAACTGGAAAGGAATACGACGAGTGAGGTTATCAAATCTGCGGATGGTACAAAATTATTCAGAGTAGTTAAATCACAAGCGGATTGTGATACATTACAGGAGGACCTTGCAAGACTGGAAGATTGGGCATCCAAATGGCAGATGAAATTTAATGTGGACAAGTGCAAGGTGTTGCATATAGGGAAAATAACCCTTGCTGTAGTTACACGATGTTAGGTTCCATATTAGGAGCTACCTCCCAGGAAAAACATCTAGACATCGTAGTGGATAATACTTTAAAATCGTCAGCTCAGTGTGCTGCAGCAGTCAAAAAAGCAAACAAAATGTTAGGAATTATTAGGAAGGGAATGGTTAATAAAATGGAAAATGTCATAATGCCTCTATATCGCTCCATGGTGAGACCGCACCTGGAATACTGTGTACAATTCTGGTCACCGCATCTCAAAAAAGATATAGTTGTGATGGAGAAGGTACAGAGAAGGGCAACTACAATGATAAAGGGGATGGACAGCGCCCCTATGAGGAAAGGCTGAAGAGGTTAGGGCTGTTCAGCTTGGAGAGGTCTTTAAGATCCTGAGAGGTCTTGAATGAGTAGATGTGAATCGGTTATTTATACTTTCGAATAATAGAAGGACTAGGGGGAATTCCATGAAGTTAGCAAGTAGCACATTTAAGACTAATCGGAGAAAATTCATTTTTCACTCAACGCACAATAAAGCTCTGGAATTTGTTGCCAGAGGATGTGGTTACTGCAGTTAGTGTAGCTGGGTTAAAAAAGGTTTGGATACATTCTTGGAGGAGAAGTCCATTAACGGCTATTAATCAAGTTTACTTAGGGAATAGCCACTGCTATTAATTGCATCAGTAGCTTGGGATCTTCTTAGTGTTTGGGTAATTGCCAGGTTCTTGTGGCCTGGTTTGGCCTCTGTTGGAAACAGGATGCTTGGCTTGATGGACCCTTGGTCCAACCCAGCATGGCAATTTCTTATGTTCTTATGTTCTCACGGAAGAGTGTTCCATTGTGCTGTATGCTGAGGTTTGTTCTAAATTTGATATTTCCCTGAGAGAACGGTTTTCTTATCTCCAATTGTGACACTACCTTAGGTCTTTGGATCTTGCTGCTCTGCAGGGAGACCAACAGGACATTCAACTAGAATTGTTTGACATTGCTGACCCTAATAGTCATTCAATTTCCTTTAGGTATAAAATGCTACAGAAGGGCCTGGTTATGGAAAGGGTGGCATCAAATTGTAATTAGGAACTTCATGTGGGGCTATCTGGGGATTTTATTTCTTATTGTCTCTCTAAAGCATGTCAAATAACCGTTAATATCCCACTGAGGGAAACCCAGTTTAAATTTCTCCTTTGATTATTCTATTCCCAGTCTCAGGTGTTTAAATGTCATTTGGTTTCTTCTGTTGTTTGCTTGAAATGTCATTGCATGGTGGTCATTGAGCCACAGTTTTTGGGATTCTGAGTACATTCAGGCTTATTGGCAGGGTGTGCAGAAATTGCTTTTTGAGGTAACAAGGGTGCAGTTAGCCTTAAACGCCAAAGTGTTTTTATTTGATGATTTACGCACCTACGATTAACCCTCAAATCATACAAAACTGTGGTGCTGCAAGGCATTATTATTGGCTAAACGCCATAGTGTTTTTATTTGATGATTTACGCACCTACGATTAACCCTCAAATCATACAAAACTGTGGTGCTGCAAGGCATTATTATTGGCTAAAAAAATGTATCTTACAAAAATGGACAACAGGGGAACCCTCCACTGTAGGTCAATTGAAGACTATGCTCTTCTACATTTGTCAAGAGGAGAAATTTGCAGAACAAATGGACATTCAAAAACAGCCTGATTGTACTCACAATCCCAAAAACTGTGGCCCAATGACCCCACCATGCAATACATTTCAAGCAAACATCAGAAGATACCAAATGACATTTCAATGCCAGAGACTGGGAATATAATACCCAAAGGAGAAATTTATGAACACTTGGGATCTCTATTTGCAACATTTATCTCCTTGAGCTAGAATTTTGATTCTGAATGATTTGACCTCGTAATTGTTCTTGCCGGATGATCGCCCCTTGGGACAATGTATCTCTTTTTTCTTTTGGTTTCTTCTGAAATGTGTTATGAAGAATTTAGGCTCTTGGAGGGGGGAGGGAGTGGGATGGGAGATTTGGTTGTTTGCATCTCTGTAGTTTTCTCTGTCAGGGTGTAGCAGAGTACATGCACTCTGGCTTTGTTTATTAAACTTAATAAACAAATTTAACCATAAACTAGAACAAGGGGGAAAGCCGACAGTCACTCAGCAATGCATGGTTCGGAGGAATGTATCTGTGAAGCATACTAATGAAACAGGAGAGTTAGGGCATCCCAACAGAGAGGTTCCAATAAAAGCAAAAGTAGTCCATGTGTCTATAAGAAATTAATAACCTGAGCTAAAGAATTCCAAATTATCCCTATCAATTGAAAAGCAGGTTGTTAATACAAACAAAAAACTCATTTTGAAATGTCTGTACGCCAATGCTAGAAGTCTAAGGAGTAAGATGGGAGAGTATAAGAACATAAGAACATGCCATACTGGGTCAGACCAAGGGTCCATCACATCTACCCGTTCTAGACCTCTCATGATTTTAAACACCTCTATCATATCCCCCCTCAGCTGTCTCTTCTCCAAGTTGAAAAGTCCAAACCTCTTTAGTCTCTCCTCATAGGGGAGCTGTTCCATTCCCCTTATCATTTTGGAAGCCCTTCTCTGTACCTTCTCCATCGCAATTATATCTTTTTTGAGATGCGGCGACCAGAATTGTACACAGTATTCAAGGTGGGGTCTCACCATGGAGCGATACAGAGGCATTATGACATTTTCCGTTTTATTCACCATTCCCTTTCTAATAATTCCCAACATTCTGTTTGCTTTTTTGACTGCTACAGCACATTGAACTGAAGATTTCAATGTGTTATCCTCTATGACGCCTAGATCTCTTTCTTGGGTTGTAGCACCTAATATGGAACCTAACATTGTGTAACTATAGCATGGGTTATTTTTCCCTATATGCATCACCTTGCACTTAGCCACATTAAATTTCATCTGCCATTTTGATGCCCAATTTTCCAGTCTCACAAGTTCTTCCTGCAATTTATCACAATCAGCGTGTGATTTAACTACTCTGAACAATTTTGTATCATCTGCAAATATGATTATCTCACTCATCATATTTCTTTCCAGATCATTTATAAATATATTGAAAAGTAAGGGTCCCAATACAGATCCCTGAGGAACTCCACTGGCCACTCCCTTCCACTGAGAAAATTGTCCATTTAATCCTACTCTCTGTTTCCTGTTTTTTAGCCAGTTTGCAATCCACGAAAAGACATCACCACCTATCCCATGACTTTTTACTTTTCCTAGAAGCCTCTCATGTGTTGTGTTCTGCGCCCGTGGACAGCCAATTATTACCGATCATTCATACCTCACTATGCGTCCCTCGTTGCCCCGATGACAGCCCTGACCCGGAAAGGCGCAGACCCCATGAACTGGCCTCCAGGAGCGGAGGCCACTTTTCGTCGCCTCAAGGAGGCATTCCTGCAACAACCGTGCCTTCAGCATCCGGATCCGCAGCAGCCGTTTGTCATCGAAGTGGATGCGTCCTCAGAAGGCGTAGGGGCCGTTCTGAGCCAGACTTCCGAAAAGCATAAATTACGCTCGTGTGCCTTCCTCTCCTGCCAGTTCTCTCCGGCAGAGCAGAACTACGCCATAGGCGACAAGGAGCTCTTAGCTATAAAGGTAGCCTTAGAAGAGTAACGCCCTTGGCTAGAGGGGGCACAACACCAGTTTACGGTCTACACAGACCATAAAAACCTAGAGTACCTGCATCGGGCACAACGACTCAACCCGCGACAGGCACGTTGGGCCCTATTCTTCACCCGATTCAATTTTATTCTTCGTTACAGACCTGCCAGGAAGAATATCAAGGCCGAAGCCTTATCATGTCTATTTGAGTCTACGGAGAATTCTGATGAACCGCAGTTCATCGAGCCGTCACGCATTCTATTGTCCGCCACCACGATCATTCCTCCTGGGAAAACTCTGGTCCCGCCGCACTTGCGGAAACAAGTCCTGGCGTGGGCTCACGATTCCCGCTGTTCCGGTCATCCAGGACAATCCCAGACCTTATAGTATCGTGTGCCGATACTATCGGTGGCCGAAGGTCAATAAGGATGTCCGGGCTTACGTAGAGTCCTGCTAGTCATGTGCTCGCCACAAGAGGATCCCCGGTTCGACTCCAGGCTTGCTTCTGCCTTTACCAGCTCCCTGAGAACCATGGACCCATGTGGCGACCGACTTCGTGGTCGATCTGCCATTATCCAATGGCAAAAGTGTCATATGGGTGGTCATCGACCGGTTTAGTAAAGTGGCGCACTTCGTGCCACTACCAGGGTTGCCTTCAGCACCACATCTGGCCCAGCTGTTCGTCCAGCACATCTTCAGACTACATGGCCTACTTAGAAGTATCCTTTCGGATCGAAGCTCTCAATTTACTGCCAGGTTTTGGAGGGTCCTCTGCCAGAAGTTCGACGTTACCTTAGACTATACGTCTGCTTACCACCCACAGACCAATGGTCTTACGGAGAGAACGAACCAAACTATAAAGCAGTTCCTCCATATTTACGTCAATGAGAAACAAGATGACTGGGCAAGTCTGCTACCATGGGCAGAATTTGCACTCAATTCTCATCTTTCCACAGCTACCGGATCCTCGCCATTTCAGATAGTGTATGGGAAGCAGCCACGCCCGCCACTGCCAGTTCCCATTTCAGTCACGTCCCCGGTTGCCCAACTCTCTGCAGACGAGTTACACCGCCTGTGGATGTATACACGACATGCACTGATCAAAGCCAGTCAGGCGGCAAAAAGATCAGCGAAGAAGAACATACCCACCTCTCAGGCTGGGCCAAAAGGTATGGCTGAGCACACAGTTCATCCGCCTGAAGCTGCCATCAGCGTGACTGGCCCCGCGATTTATTGGGCCGTTTCCCATCATTCGACAAGTTGGTGCCGTTTCGTATCAGCTTCGTCTTCCGCCTTTACTCAAGACACACAACACGTTCCATGTCTCCCTCTTGATGCCTCTGGTGTTATATTGGCCTTCCAGTACACCTCCGACTCCCCAACCTGTTGCCTCCAAAGATGACCTCACCTATCAAGTCCGAGAGGTCTTGGACGTGAGAAAACATAGGAAGAAATGGGAGTACCTGTTGGCTTGGGAGGGGTTTGATCCCGAAGAAAACACCTGGGAGCCGTTGGCCAACATACTGGACCGGGGCTTGCTTGAGCAATTTCACAGAGACCATCCATCTAAGCCCAGGCCTCCGGGGAGGCGCCCTAAAGAGGGGGGTACTGTTGTGTTCTGCGCCATGGACGGCCACAGGCGCGGCCCTCTACCTCACCCACGGCAGCGACCTGCCGCGGCAGCTCTTAGAGTAACCCCTGGGCCGGTGCCCATCCCTCCAGCGCAGGTTCCCGGTCTTGCCGCCGGGGGGGGGGGGGGGGGAGCCATTCCTGCTCCTCCCTCGCGGTGTCCTGCAGTCCTTCCTCCGCGGAGGAAATCCAAGATGGCCACCGCCATCTTTAGGCACGAGGTCGCGCCTCCACATTAGAATTAAAGGGACCTGATCCCTTTAACCATCTACAGTTGTTCCCTATGAGCCAGAGCAGAGGAAGTATAAAAGGAGACTTCCTCTGCTCATTCCTCGACTTGGCAACGTATCACGTAGTCAGGTCTGCTTGCTTCTGTGAGTTCTTGTACTTTGGATCCTTGTTCCTGGCTTCGGACTGGCTAGCGGTGATTCCTGGTGTGTGACTTCGGACTGGCAAGCGGTGATTCCTGCAGCGATCCCTTGGTATAAGACCTCGGACTGGTACATGGGAAAGACTAAGCGTGCCTTGAAGACTCGACTGATTGAGCATCGCTCCTGTATTTCAACAGGTCGTTTAACAGCACTTTTGACATCACATTGCCAGCTGAAATCGCATCGTTTCGATGACTTGAAAGCTTGTGTGCTCGAACAATTATTACCCCAGTTGGCGGGGAGGAGATTTTAACTCTCGTTTGCTGCAGGCTGAGCAACGTTGGATTTATCGCTTAAAAACAGTGGATCCAGCAGGCTTAAATTCTATGTTGGAATTTCAAGTTTTTTTATAATCAAAGTGACACTCTGTTTGGCGGTCCTACCACCAGTATAGAGGGTAACTATAGTAACTTGACGCTTGTGACGTTGGACGTCATCACGTAGGTTTGCGAAGCGGGTTATTTAAAGGTCTCTGTTGAATGAAGGCGTTCTCTGTCCCGTTTTTCAAATTTGTCAAGACCGGGTGTCTTTAAGAAGTATGACAACGATGCAGCTTCAACTTAAAGATAATTAACAACATATTTTGAATAGAAGTTAAATTAGTCTGTACTTTGTCTGTCTTTGCAGAATAATTAAAAATTTGACTCCTGAAGAAGCAATCAAATAGATTGCAAAACACCAGCCATTGTCGGGTCTTTGGACAATTGCAATTTATAGTGGGTACAGATGGAAAACTTTGAATCAGCTATTAAAAAAACTGGAAAGCATCGTAAGATGACTTTGTGAACTTTGCCGCATATGAGGAAAAAGACCGAACGACTTTGCCATATGCATAGTCGGTGCCAGGTTTGCTGATGCGGTTTCCCTATAAAAAACATTAATTTTGCTAGCGTGCGCTTTTTGGAAAGTTAAGACGGAGTCCTTTTGTTGTTTTGTGTCATTGCAAAGAAGGCCATTCTCTTGCAGTGGCGTGAACAGGACCCTCCAAGTTTTTGGCTTTGGAGGAATAAATTACATACTTTAATGAAAATGGAAAAATCAAACTATCACCCGTTCATTTAAAAGTAAGTGTACTTTTATCAGTGTTTGGCTACCCTATCTACAAAGGACTGTCTTCACAGGCCAGAAGTAAGGTAATTAATTATCCCTGATTATGTACGCTTATATTTCAGGAGAACCCCAACATGCATCTTTTGTTTCATTCTCTTTTTGGATATTTAAGGAGGATGGGTTAGGGGGTATAGGAGGGGTTAATGTATAAAAACTTGTATATGAACAAGTGACATGTTGATTATTTGACATGCTTCAGAGTCATGTATATCAAATGTTTGTAGCTGTTTTCTTTCAATAAACAGTTTTACATAAATAAGAAAATGCTCTTACTGCAGCACTCTTCTAATGGGATATTGAACACCATAATCACAGGGGCACTGAAGCAGTTTTTGTAGTGTATTTTCGTTTTCAGTTTTTATTTTTCCTGGGAAGTTTAATGTTATAACCAAAATATATCAGTGGAAAATGACTTTTCTAGTGATGTATCTCCTATTTATTGTAACAAAGTCATTTTTTCAGAGATGTTTTGTTGCAATATTGAAATTCCCACACATAATAAAAACTGAAAATGAAGGTCCCTAAGTGTATATAATGGAGGCCAGCAATCCTTTGCTTCAAGGATCTACTCCCAGCAGCCTAAGTTACTGTAGCTATGCCAAATACCACTGATTGTGTGATACAGAACAAAATATCTAGAACAGGGGTAGGCACCTCAAACCCTGGAGTGCTACAAGCAGGTCTGGTTTTCAGGACATCACAATAAATATGCACATGATATATTTGAATACAATGGAGGTAGTGCATGCAAATATACCTCATGTATATTAATTGTGGATAACCTGAAAAACAGATCTATTTGTGGCACTCCAGGACCAGAGTTACCTACCCCTGACTTGGACTATAAATTGTGTACAGCAGGGACAAAATAACAATATTAAATAAAATGACAGTGTTATTTCATTATGTTTGAATCAATAAGAGGTATATAAATTTAAAAAGCTACAAAATATAGTACCTCACAGAAAACAGACACACCAAGATCACCACTGCTCCTTCAGGACACTCATTTTTCTATTATTAATTTATAATGGAAATAATGCATCACTATTTTCCATTACTACATTTCCTCTCCTTAGTGAGATAGAGCTCAGCAGTGAGCTGATGAAATTCCAATACATTTTCCATGTTCCATTATTTTGGCTTCTTGAAAAATAACAGTCCAAATACACAACTATGAAGACATTTAAAGGAATAAATAAATATTTTTTGAAACTTTCATGTATTAATTTATTTCTGGGTAAATAAAACAATATATTGCAGTATATTAGAGGAGTATCTCCTTTATTCTAAAATACATTATCTTTTATTAGCCTTCTGGGGAAGATTCTATCTGAATTCAATTTACATTTCATAGAAAATGCTAAACGTAGCTGAAAACAGGAGAAGTGTAAAACGGAGTTCAAAAGGATAACTATACAATTATAATATGATATACTAATGTCAAGTTCAGAATAAGTATTTATGTAACTTTCTAAATCAGGTCCAGGAATATCTATTTACTGCCTGCTAGCCTTTCCATTTTCTGTTGTCTCCATCCTGAAATACAAAGAAAAGGAACAGATTAATTGATTCTTCCTCATAAGTAGAGCCATGACACAGCTATAAGAAAGAGCAAAACTGTGTATTATTAAAGGTGTATTATTTGAAAACTAAAGTCTTCCATGCTTTCATAAACATTGCACTGCCACTACTAAACATCTCACTTGGCAAGGGTCAGAAAGCTTATGGAAAATGTAGTTATCTATCCCTAAGTAGAACTTCCCTGGAATAAGATCTGTTCTACAATATGTGCCCTCCCTCTACAGAATGCACTGTGGCCCAAATAAATTATTCCATTATTGGAATAAAGTTGAAGTGACATATCTAAGCCTTAGAGGGGGATAGAGAGGGAAAGCAAGGTTGATAGCTATATACTAGTAAAGGCCCTTCCATTTGACTAGAAAGCAAGATTAAAGAAATCAGCTTTCTAAGCAAAAAAACAAACAAAAAACCAGATAAGGATATTAATCCCAGAGCAATTTTGTTGAAAGACAAAATGTCCTGGATGGAACAGATGACTTAAAAAAAAGCATTTCCATTTATATGTGAATTATATAAAAATGGTCAATATCTGTCCATTTGCACAATTACTCACCAAAGAAAGGGACAGAAATTCACCAAATTTATCATGCAGGAAAATAATGAGAATATCTTGGATGAGTTAAGAAAACAAAAAAATTCCAAGATAAAAGTGTTTTTGAATAAAGAAATTAAATAGGGGGCTGGAGGTTTTTTAAGACCTATGATTGTAACAACCTCACATATACTATTGAGTTCTGGTTAAGAAACTGGTACTGAGGTTCTGAGGTCTTTTTTCCTCCTTTTTAAACATCCTTAAATTTATTACTTGAAATTTCTACAATTGAGAAGGTTCTTTATTTTTTGAATTAAAAAAACAAAACACATCAAGGTCAGCATTTTCAGAGAACGGAGCCTCCAAAAAAAATAGCCCTATCACTTTTTATGAGATACAGTTATTGACTGCAGAATGTTCACTATTACTCTATTCCAAAAGTCCTGCCATCTCCTTTCACTACTTTGGCATAGAGTTGTGGGAAATATGCGCTTGCCAGCAAGCCATTTCATCAGGTTTAAACACTAACTTCCCTTCTCCCTGACCTTTGCCTGAATAAAAGCATCACTTGTGCTTAAGTCTCTGCCAAGGAGAGGATACTTGACTTCATGTATTTCTCTGGCTTATAATTATTCCTGATAGCCTGAAAGTAGGGCTGGGTGTTCCCTAGTCAGAGGCAGGACAAAGTCAGGAGGTATAGATTTCAGCAGCCTATGAAATGATCCGTGCACACCCCCTGAGCCAAAGCCAATAGTGGAGGGACTCGTCTGTTGCTATGGGAAAGTAGCCAATCATGTAATGACACATCATCTGCCTTTGTATGAATGTACAATAAAAGGAAGAGCCTCGTGAGGGCTCAGCCCTTTTGCCCTTCTCTTCCTGCCTGCGATGAAAGCTGCCTCAAGTGTGTTCTTGGCCTCCATACTCTACATAGAGTAACAAAGGAAGACAGAAAAATTAGCAGCTGGTGAAGGATGGCACCAAAAGGCACCTTCAAAACCACCTTCCTTCACACTTTCAAAATACATACACACACACATACCATCCTCCGCCCTTCTATTCCTTACATACACATACCACACGCCTACCTACAACCATCTCACACACATCTTCCTCTCTTCCACAGCAGATTACACTCTATAAACTCCAGGAGAAGACATTTTTTGGCAGAATGCAAGCAAGAAGGGCATTAGCAGTAAATATGAGAGCCTGAGATCATTCCCAACATTATCCAGGCTTACAAATGAGATTAATTCCTGTCAAGGTATGTGCAAAACAAACCCATTCAGAGACATTGCCCTCCAGAGATACAGATAAGTAACATAATTGATGCAGCTGGTGAAGGATGGTACCAAAAGGCACCTTCCAAAGCCACCTTCGCCACACTATCAAACTAACACACATACACCTTATACCTCCCCACACACACCTGCCCAAGCATACCCACTCTTCATCCCCATACAGAGAAAATACCTGATCTAGCTGGTGAAGGACAGTGCTGGAAGGTATCTTCCAAGCAACCTTTTCCCACACACTTTAATTAACACACCTTCGCATACACATATATTTACAAACCCACACTTCAACTGCACCTCAAACCTCTACGTACATGCAGCCATGCCCCCCAATAAACACTCTACAACCATCCACACATTATTCTGTCACGTACAACCTCTACTCACCAAAACAAATCCAAACCTACCCAAACACGTAGAGGCAAAAACTCACAGTTAAAGTTTTTTAAAATATATCCGAAGCAGAAAGCCTGTGAGGGAGTCAGTTGGACTGTTAGATGATTGAGGGGTTAAGTGGGCACTTAGAGAAGATAAGGCCACTGCGGAAAGATTAAATGATTTCTTTGCTTCAGTGTTTACTGAAGAGGATGTTGGGGAGATACTCGTTACGGAGAAGGTTTTCATGGGTAATGATTCAGATGGACTGAACCAAATCACGGTGAACTTAGAAAATGTGGTAGGCCTGATTGACAAACTGAAGAGTAGTAAATCACCTGGACCGGATGGAATACACCCAGGGTTCTGAAGGAACTCAAAAATGAAATTTCAGTCCTATTAGTAAAATTTGTAACCTATCATTAAAATCATCCATTGTACCTGAAGACTGGACGGTGGCTAATATAACCCCAATATTTAAAAAGGGCTCCAGGGGCGATCCAGGAAACTAAGATCAGTTAGCCTGACTTCAGTGCCAGTAAAAATAGTGGAAAGTGTTCTAAATATCAAAATCACAGAACATATAGGAAGACATGGTTTAATGGAACAAAGTCAGCATGGCTTTACCCAAGGCAAGTCTTGCCTCACAAATCTGCTTCACTTTTTTGAAGGAGTTAATAAACATGTAGATAAAAGTGAACCGGTAGATGTAGTGTATTTGGATTTTCATAAGGCGTTTGACAAAGTTCCTCTTGAGAGACTTCTAGAAAAAGTAAAGAGTCATGGGATAGTTGGTGATGTCCTTTCGTGGATTACAAACTGGCTAAAAGACAGGAAACAGAGAGTAGGATTAAATGGACAATTTTCTCAGTGGAAGGGAGTGGGCAGTGGAGTGCCTCAGGGATCTGTATTGGGACCCGTACTTTTCAATATATTTATAAATGATCTGGAAAGAAATACGACAAGTGAGGTAATCAAATTTGCAGATGATACAAAATTGTTCAGAGTAGTTAAATCACAAGCAGACTGTGATAAATTGCAGGAAGACCTTGTAAGACTGGAAAATTGGGCATCTAAATGGCAGATGAAATTTAATGTGGATAAGTGCAAGGTGATGCATATAGGGAAAAATAACCCATGCTATAATTACACAATGTTGGGTTCCATATTAGGAGCTACCACCCAAAAAAGATCTAGGCGTCATAATGGGCAACACATTGAAATCATTGGTTCAGTGTGCTGCGGCAGTCAAAAAGACAAACAATGTTGGGAATTATTAGAAAGGGAATGGTGAATAAAACAGAAAATGTCATAATGCTTCTGTATCACTCCATGGTGAGGCCGCACCTTGAATACTGTGCACAATTCCGGTTGCCGCATCTCAAAAAAGATATATTTGCGATGGAGAAGGTACAGAAAAGGGCAACCAAAATTATAAAAGGGATGGAACAGCTCCCCTATGAGGAAAGACTAAAGAGGTTAGGACTTTTCAGCTTGGAGAAGAGAGGGGGGGATATGATAGACGTGTTTAAAATCATGAGAGGTCTAGAACTGGTAAATGTGAATCGGTTATTTACTCTTTCAGATAATAGAAAGACTACGGGGCAATCCATGAAGTTAGCATGTGGCACATTTAAAACTAATCGGAGAAAGTTCTTTTTCACTCAATGCACAATTAAACTCTGGAATTTGTTGCCAGAAGATGTGGTTAGTGCAGTTAGTGTAGCTGTGTTTAAAAAAGGATGGGATAACATAGAAACATAGAAATGACGGCAGAAGAAGTCCAATAGGCCCATCCAGTCTGCTCAGCAAGCTTTCACACTTATTTTCTCATACTTATCTGTTACTCTGACCTCTGAGTTGAGGGCCTTATTGGTAACTTTTTGATTCTAATTTCCTTCCACCCCTGCCATTGATGCAGAGAGCAGTGTTGGAGCTGTATCAAAGTGAAGTATAAGGCTTAATGTTTGAGGGTAATAATCATTGTATTGAGCAAGTTACCCCGATGTTTGTATACTTATACTGCTCAGATCAAAGCCTGGTTAGATGTTGGCTGGATGTAAATCCTATTTCTTCATTTCCCCCGCTGTTGAAGCAGTGAGTTGTGCTGGATGTGCATTAAAAGTTAAGTATCAGGCTTAGCAAGGCCAGTTCCTTCTGGTTAAGCAAGGCCGGTTCCTTCTGGTTAAACTTAAAGTAGATAACAAACTCATTACATTGCTAAATGTGTATTTTCCCAATACCCACCAGGAGCCATTTATCCATCGCTTACATACGTTGTTACTTCAACATGCGGATGGGGAGTTGATAGTGGGGGGGGGGACTTTAATTTAGTGCTGGACCCGGCGCTGGACTCCAGTTCCGGGCGCTGTTCTCATTCAGGGGGGAGGCGAGCGTTGCGTACCTTTTTGAGTAGGTGGGGCCTTGTGGATATCTGGAGGGTTAGACATGCACACTCCAGGTCATACACATTTTATTCATGCCCGCACGATTCCTATACGAGGCTTGATTATTTCTTCATATCCTCATCCTTACAACCCCGGGTCCAAACTGCAGACATAGAGACCATCACCTGGTCGGATCATGCGCCAGTGTGGCTGATGTGTAGATTGGGGGACGCCGGCCGAGGCTTTCGGTCCTGGCGACTTAACGATTGCCTCCTTAAGGACCGGTCCTTCTGCGTTAAAGTAGAGGACCAATTGAAAGAATACTTTCAGAACAACCAGACAGAGGGTATCTCACCACTTATCGTATGGGAATGTGCAAAGGCTGTGATAAGGGGAACCTTCCTTGCAAGGGCTGCGTATTGTAACAAAGCACGAGAGGCACAACGGAGGAAGTTATTGGGGGAATTGGCTACCCTCACACAGCGCCATAGCGCAACGAAATCCGTGGGGTTATATCAGAAGATTTTAGCAGTCCGGGACCAGCTCCGGGCCCTTGAGGATACTGCTATTAGTCATTATTTGACTAGACTTAAACAGCAACACTTTGAGGGGGGCAACAAAGCGGGGAGATACTTAGCTAGGCGCCTTAGGGCAGCGCAAGCTAAAACGGTTGTAGCCAAGGTGTATGATCATGCTGGAAAGCTAGCTACCTCGGAGGAAGCCATTCGGCTTGCATTTACTGATTTCTACTCCCACCCCAGGACCTACACCCTACACCCACCCCCCCCCTAAGGAATTACAAACCTAAAAAATTGCCACTCAGCACAACCGTATACACTTTCCCACCTCTACCATTGTCATTCTGCGCTTACACAATTTGTATATAACCTGCGTACACACTAATTGTTCCTTTTTACCCCTGTATATAACCTGTGTATAAATCAATTGTTCCTTGTACCCCTGTACATAACTTGCTCCTTATGTATCCACTCACCATTCCCCCCCCCCTTATCCTTTGTCTCGTATACCCCCACCCCTCCCCCTCCTTATTTACTTATTTATTGTATATTACCTTTTAATTATTTACTATGTTACTTCGTTTATGTTACACAATGTTCCATGTAAAGGCTTTGCCTATATATCCTTGGTTGTAAGTTATCTGTAAACCGGCACGATGTGCAAACGGTTGCCGGTATATAAAACAAAATAAAATAAAATAAATAAAATAAATAAATTATATAGTAAGGATGGGGCTATTTCACCTGCCGCTATACTAGAGTACCTTTCGGCTGTGCCCCTGCCCCAGATTACCCCCTCACAAAAGGAATTTTTAGACAAGCCCATTGAGTCGGGGGAAGTCTTGACTGCTATTAAAAAGCTGAAACTCGGCAAGGCCCCTGGAATGGATGGCTTTACCGGCCAGTTTTACCGCAGATTTGCAGCGCTTCTAGTGGAACCCTTAACCCTTGCATTTAATTCCCTATTGGAGGGTTCCTCTTTCACCACCGACGCCAACACTGCGGGTATCACAATCTTGGCAAAACCAGGCCGGGATCCTACCAGATGCAGCTCATACCGGCCGATTTCTTTAATCAACCTCGATCTCAAGATCTTGGCCAGGGTACTGGCAGCACGCTTGAATGGGGTTCTTTCTGGTTTAGTACATAATGACCAGGTGGGCTTCGTACCGGGGCGCTTAGCGGATGATAATGTCCGCAGGATAGTTGATATCGTTGACATAGTTCACAGGTCTAGTTTACCCTCAGTGCTTTTAGCTTTGGACGCTGAAAAAGCTTTCGACCTTGTCCACTGGGAGTTCTTATTCCAGGCCCTGCGGGCGATGGAGTTTGGGTCACATTTTCTTTCCCTCTTATGTAAACTTTATGAGAACCCGGCGGCCAGAGTGAAAGTTAATGGTAGCTATGGGACTCCCTTTCCCATTAAGAGGGGAACCCGGCAAGGCTGCCCCCTTTCTCCTTTGCTTTTCGCTTTATTCCTAGAACCCTTCGCTATAAGGATTAGGGGGGCTGCGGCGATTCAGGGGGTGCGGGCGGGGAATGACCATTTTAAGATCTCTCTCTTCGCTGATGACATTATGTTCACCCTCACCGACCCAGACCGGTCGCTGGACGGGCTACTCGGCGAACTAAATAAGTTTACAGCGGTGTCGGGGATGAAAATTAATTTTGACAAATCAGAGGTCCTTAATCTAACACTGTCTCCTCAGTTAGCCACCGAGCTCCAGCGTCGTTTCCCCTTCAAATGGGCCCCTTCCTCTCTTAAGTATTTGGGGGTTCGTATAGGATCGCATAACAAACAGCTTTATGACTTGAACTACCGCCCCCTTGCCAGGGACATAGGTGGTGATCTAGACCAGTGGATGGACAGTGCTCATTCCTGGCTGGGAAGGCTGGCTATTGTCAAAATGAATATACTCCCCCGCTTTTTATACTTCTTCACCACTATACCGATTTTTATTCCATCCCAGCAACTCAAGCAGTGGCAACAGCTCTTATGCAGTTTCATTTGGCGCAGACGCCCGCCACGGATTGCGAGGGCCACCTTGTATCAACCCAAGGTTAGGGGGGGTTTGCATCTTCCCAATCTGGAATGGTACTACTGCGCGGCGCAATTGCGTGCACTAGTGGCAATACACGGCACCCGTGATAGACCTCAGTGGGTACGACTGGAGCAGGCCATGATAGGTTCCCTCCCCATAGGGGCGTTGCCTTGGCAGCCTCCAGTAAAGTGGCCTAAGACCGTGACTGTACCGTTTGCACTGCGCACCACGCTGCGGGTGTGGCGCCGGTGGCGTGCCATTCTGGTGGGCACTGAATCCTATTCTTTGATGACACATCTTTTTACACACCTTGCCGATGGGGGACACGAACGCACCAGGTCCCAACATCTTTGGGAGAAAGCTGGCATATATAGAGTGGGACATGTGCTACAGCAGGAGGCTCTGCTGACCCAGACCCAGTTATGTGATACATATGCCCTTGTCAGCATGGATTTTCTTTTGTATGCTAGAGTTTCCCATTTCGTTCAAAGGGGGCTGCGAGAGGGCACCTTGAGGACGAAGAATACCCTATTTGAAACGTATTGCAAGAATGCCTCGTCCATTAGAGGAGTTATTTCCAAAATTTATGCCCTTATTAGTGGACGTCGGCTAGGGGTACGTCACAGAACTCTTTGGGAGGTGGACCTTTCGACCCCGCTAGATGACGCAGATTGGGAGAAAATATATTCCACCGCCACTAAATGCTCTCTCTCAGCTGGCCTACAGGAAAATTGTTATAAATTAATATATCGCTGGCACAGAACACCTGAGGCCCTCCATAAATTTGTACCTTCAATTCCTGATGTCTGTTGGAGGGGATGTGGTGACAAGGGTACTTATTATCACATCTGGTGGGATTGCCCGAGGGTCCAGGAATGCTGGTCGCAGGTTCTCGCTTGGGTGAGTCGGCTTTTTCCTGTTTCTCCTCAGATTCGCCCCTGGCATGCTTTGCTTGGTCTCCCCATTGACGATACTCCAAAACACACACAGCAATTACTTTTACAAATCTTTATTGCAACACGGGCAGAGATCGCATTACACTGGAAGAGGGTTCATGCTCCCTCTTTGGCTCATGTACATAACCGTTTACTTTCATATTACAGCATGGGTAGGCTGACGGCTGTGCTACGGGATCGTCTAGGAGCTTTCCATAAAATTTGGGAACCTTATTGCACTTGGTTACAGAAGCAGGGTGAGGTTCTTTCTTCACTCGTACCTTAATTAATTGCTCACCTACAGGACCCAATCTTTGTGCTCCCTTCTGGGTAATGTCTCACGTATATGCACGAGGGTTTTGCTTCATTCCCCAATCTCAGCGGTATGTGGTCTTTACTGACCTCTGTCACGGGTCCGTTCAGCGGTGCCTTTTAGCTGAGCACCGCAGTGGTATGCTGTATCGTGCCCTCTTGTGTCTTCATTTGCCCTCTTTTGTCTTCTTCTGTTCTTTCCTTCTCTGATGAAGCCCTTGCCGAGGTACTGCTGGCTTCCTCACTTCTGGACAACAGCAACTATGACCATGTGGGAGGGTGGGGGGAGGGATAATGGGTTGGCTGGGGTTATTTCTTTTCTCCATACTGTTAAAATGATGGTGACTCTTTGTTGTAGTTAGCACAACATGCAGAACTCTTTTGTACTGTAGACACTTGGAGTTGGCAGTGTGTCTAATAACTGTTCATGTTATACATGTTGTACATACTCTGCTTGGTTACCAATAAAAATTGTTTAAACGAAAAAAAAAATAAAAAAAAATTAAGTATCAGGCTTAATTGGTTTGGGGTAGTAACTGCTGCAACAAGCAAGCTACTCCCATGCTTATTTGTTTACCCAGACTGTGCTACCTTGTTGGTTGCTGCCTGAATGAAATCCTCTTTCCCACATTTCCTCTTGCCGTTGAGGCAGAGAGCAATGTTGGTCGTTGCCTGAATGCAAATCCTCTTTTCCACATTTCCTCTTGCCGTTGAAGCATAGAGCAATGTTGGAGTCTCATTAACCATGTGAATGTTTATTGAATAAGGGTATTAATCACCAGGTAGTAGCAGTCATTCCCGCAAGCCACCCCCCATACCTCTTCTATTCATTCCCATCCTCCAGGCTTTATGGATCCACAGTGTTTATTCCTGCAAGGCACCCCCATACCTCTTTCTCTTCATTCCCATCCTCCAGGCTTTATGGATCCAAAGTGTTTATCCCACGCCCCTTTGAAATCCTTCACAGTTTTGGTCTTCGCCACTTCCTCCAGAAAGGCGTTCCAGGCATCCACCAGCCTCTCCATGAAGAAATACTTCCTGACATTGTTTCTGAGTCTTCTTCCCTGGAGTTTTAAATCGTGACCCCTGGTTCTGCTGATTTTTTTCCAATGGAAAAGGTTTGTCGTTGACTTTGGATCATTAAAACCTTTCAAGTATCTGAACGTCTGTATCATATCACCCCTGCTTCTCCTTTCCTCCAGGGTATACATATTTAGATTGTTCAGTCTCTCCTCATAAGTCATTTGATGAAGACAATCCACCTTTTTGATCGCCCTTCTCTGGACCGCCTCCATCCTGTCTCTGTCCCTTCAGAGATACGGTCTCCAGAACTGAGCACAGTACTCCAGGTGATGCCTCACCAAGGACCTGTACAAGGGGATAATTACTTCCCTTTTCTTACTCGAAATTCCTCTCTATGTAGCCCAGCATTCTTCTGGATTTAGCTATTGCCTTGTCACACTGTTTCACCAACTTCAGATCGTTAGACACTATCACCCCCAGGTCTCTCTCCTGCTCTGTGCACATCAGCCCTTCACCCCTCCATCGAATACAATTCTTTCGGATTTCCACAGCCCATATGCATGACTCCACTTCTTGGCACTGAATCTCAGCTGCCATAACTTCGACCAGTCTTCGAGTTTCCTTAAATCCCGTCTCATTCTCTCCACTCCTTCCGGCGTGTCCACTCTGTTGCAGATCTTAGTATCATTCGCAAATAGACAAACCTTACCTTCTATCCTGTCCGCGATGTCGCTCACAAAGATAATGAACAGGACCAGTCCCAAAACCGACTCTTGCAGCACTCTGCTCATCACCACTCTCTCTTCCGAGTAAGTTCCATTTACCATAACACATTGTCTTCCGTCCTTCAACCAGTTTGCTGTCCAGGCCACCACCTTGGCACTCACACCCAAGCTTCTCGTTTTATTCACAAGCCTCCAGTGCGGGACCGCATCAAAAGCTTTGCTAAAATCCAAGTAGATGACATCGAGCGCTCTTCCTCGATCCAATTCCTTAGTCACCCAATCAAAAAAGTCGATCAGATTCGTCTGACAAGACCTTCCCTTGGTGAAACCATGCTGCCTCTGGTCCATCAATTCTGCTGCTTGTAGATAGTTCACTATTCTTTCCTTCAACGACTCCAATTCTTTTCCCACCACCAAGGTGAGGCTAACTGGCCTGTAGTTTCCAGCCTCCTCTCTGCTCCCGCTCTTGTGAAGCGGGACCACCGTCACTCTTCTCCAATCACTCGGCACCACTCCCGTTTCCAGGGAGCTATTGAACAGGTCACACAGCGGAGCCGCCAGCACATGTCTGAGCTCCCTCAGTATCCTGGGATGAACCTCATCAGGCCCCATGGCTTTGTCCACTTTTAGTTTTCCTAGCTCTTCCCATACATTCTCTTCCATAAACTGAGTTTCATCCATTCCACATCCCTCCAGTTTCTTAACTAGCGTCGGTCCTTCTCCGGGGTCTTCTTTAGTGAATACCGAACTGAAGTATTTGTTTAATATTTCTGCCATTTCTTCATCTATCTCCACCCATTGATCCTTTTCACCTTTCAATTTCAGCATACCACTTTGGACTTTTCTCTTTTCACTGATGTATCTGAAAAATGTTTTGTCACCTTGCTTTACCTCTTTGGCAATCTTTTCTTCTGCTTGAATTTTCGCTTTCTTGATTGCTTTCTTCACTCCCTCAGTTCCACCAGATATTCTTCCTTGTGCTCCTCTCTTTGGGATTCTTTATATTTCTTGAACGCTGTTCTTTTAGCTTTTATTTTGTCTGCCACCTCCTTTGAGAACCAGATAGTTTCATTTTTCTCTTGCTTTTCTTTACTTTTCTAACATATAGATTAGTTGCCTTGGTAATTGCTCCTTTTAGTTTGGTCCACTGTTCCACATCTCTCTCGCTCTCCCAGCCTTCTAGTTCTTCCTCCAGGTACTTCCCCATTTCATCGAAGTCCGTGTTTTTGAACTGCAAAACTCGGGTCTTCATGCTACTTCTCCGTATCCTATTTGTGATATGAAACCATACTGTATGATGATCACTGGTGCTGAGGTGGGCACCTACCTGGACATTAGAAACATTATCTCCATTAGTGAGAACTAAATCGAGTATAGCTCCCTCCCTCATGGGTTCCATTACCATTTGTTTGAACATAGCCCCTTGCAGAGCATCCACTATCTCTCTACTGCTGTTAGATTCTGCAGAAGGGATTCTCAGGTCTACATCCGGCAGATTAAAATCTCCAACAATCACCACTTCTCCTTTCTTTCCCATCTTTTGGATGTCTTCAACCAGATCATTTTTGTCAAGCTTTCCATTTTATTTGGAGGTCTGTAAACCACTCCAATAAAAACAGAAGCCCCATTGTCTTTTTTTAGGTCGGCCCATAGTGCTTCTTCTTTGCCCATTCTTCCTTGCAGCCGAGATGCTTGGATATTGTTTCTGACATAAAGAGCCTCTCTTCCCCCTTTCCTGTCCTCTCTGTCCTTCCTTAATAAGTTATAGCCCGGTATTGCCGTATCCCAATCATGAGATTCCGTGAACCACTTCTCCGTAACAGCAACAACGTTCAAGTCCGCCTCCACCATTAGAGCTTGCAGATCTGGGATTTTATTGCCCAAACTACGAGCATTTGTGCTCATAGCTTTCCACCTTTTCTCATTGAGGTTACTCCTTTTCTTGGACTCCTTTTGTGACTTATTTAGTTGAGTTTTGTTATCCACCACCCTTTTCCATTGCGTTTGTATTTGTATTTGGAGGGGGGGGTGACATTCTAATTTCTTTCTGCCACCCCCGGCTTCTAGTTTAAATGCCTTATAACATAGGATTTGAATTTATCTCTTAGGATCCTTTTTCCTGCCACAGAGAGATGTAAGCCATCTTTGACATATAGCTTTTTGCTGTTCCATACTCGGCCCTAGCCCCCAATAAATCCAAAACGTTGTTCCTTACACCAGGATTTGAGCCATACATTGAGTTTATCAATATGGCTTAGTCTCTCCTTCCCCTGAACATGTAACACTTCTGAAAAGGCGATGGTGGTGGCCATGTGACTAATCTGCTTTGCTAGAGACTGGAAACGACCTTGCTAGTAACAGCTTGGATGCTGTTACTAGCAAGGTCGTTGCTTCCCAGATGGATGATAATATCAGCTTTAGAGTCTTTGCTTTCTTCTTGGATTGTTTTGACTATCTGAAAGGCATTTCTGCTGGCCGATGATCCTGGGAGGCATCTAACTGTAGTGTTTCCCTCTAGAAGAGTTCCCAAATTAGTGCCTCTGATGACAGAGTCACCCAGCACAATGAGCTTTCTTCTTTGGTTATTGATTGTATTTTGGAATTTCTGTATACATTGGGTTTCTTCTTTCTTTTCAGATACCACGTCAATCTCTTTCACCAGAGCTTTATACTTATGTGATACAGATAAGGCGTTTTGTACTTGTGTCACTTGAGAGAGTGTGTGTTTTTGCATCACCGGTCTTACTCTACCAGAGACCACCGTAATCATGTTGATTTTTGGGTTCCTTGTCGCCCTGTGTAAGTGTGTGTGTGTGTTGGGGGGTGGGGGGGAAGACATGTGGGCTGCACAATTATGTAGAATGGGTGTCTGTGGGTCACAGATCTTATCCTACCTGAGCCCACTTACCTGCTATTAATTAAGTTGACTTAGAAAATAGCCACTGCTATTACTAGCAACAGTAACATGGAATAGACTTAGTTTTTGGGTACTTGCCAGATTCTTATGGCCTGGATTGGCCACTGTTTCCAAAACAGGATGCTGGGCTTGATGGACCCTTGGTCTGACCCAGTATGGCATGTTCTTATGTTCTTACTTAAAACACATCCATCCATCTCAAACCTATACATATCCCCTCCAAAGTGGTACTTCCAAATACATATCCCCATGCAAAACAGCTCCTCACACAGACCTGATCATACAACTCTCCTCCATTTCCTCACAACTATACTCCAAAAAACACACTGTTATGGTTTTGTATGTGTATCCAGAGTAGACCGTAATCTTACCTGCAGGGGATAGTAGATCGATGTAGTTAGTGCTAGTGAGAGGTATCTCTCCAGTCCCCGAACAGGTGAAAGGCAGAAGAGTCCAAGATCCAATCCGATGTCAAAGGCAGGCGGCAAACAGAGAAGTCCAGGTCCGATCCAATATCACAGGCAGGCAGCAAACAGAGAAGTCCAGGTCCGATCCAATATCACAGGCAGGCAGCAAATAGAGAAGTCCGGGAAACACTCAGAGGTCGAAACAAAGGCAAACCGCAAAATCACACAGGAGCACCAGCACAAGCAAGCCTGTAGCTGAGGCGAGATTGTGCTGGGCTCAGTTCTTTATATATTTGAAGTTCCCGCACAAATGCAGGAACTTCCGGGTTGAAATTAGATGCGCCGTGATGGGCGAGGCTTTACTCGGGTTGCGTCGGCCCGCACTGCTGCCAGAAGACGTTGGCAAACAGGTGTGGAAGCAGGGGCTCTCTGTGCCACAGCGTGTCGCGAGGTAACAGTACCTCCCCCGTAAAGGCCCTCTCTCTTGTTCCGAGGGCGAGGTTTCCAAGGAAAACGTTTATGAAACTCCTGGATTAAGCGAGGGGGCCTGTATGTTATGAACTGGCTCCCATGAGTTCTCCTCTGGGCCATAATTCTTCCAGGAGATTAAATATTGTAAGGTGCCCCTTGATCTTCGGACATCCAGAATCTCCTTAACCTCATATTGGGAATCATCTGGTATGACAGATGGGTTTGTCTGCTTAAGTCTCCTAGAGGGCCAAGAAAAGATCGCTGGCTTCAATAATGAAATGTGAAACACATCATGAATGTGCAAGGTAGGGGGTAGCCGAAGTTTAAAGGACACCCTAGTTATTTGCTTTTCGATCGGAAAGGGTCCAATAAATCGAGGTGCAAATTTTAGGAAGGAGTTCGTAATTTGATATTTCGTGTGCCACACCAGATCTCCAGGTTGAAGCGGGGCCTCCCTTCTTCTCCTCTTATCAGCTTGTACCTTCATCTTGCTGGATGCTTGTTGTAATAGAACTTGAGTCTTTTCCCATAAGGTTGTCATGGACCGAGCCATTTGGTCTACTGCCGGACTGGCAGAAGAGGTAGGAAAGGGAAGCGGAATACGTGGCTGTCTCCCAAAGACCAGGAAGAAAGGTGAGGAACCAGAGGCTTGAGCAACATGATTGTTATGACACATTTCTGCCCAGGGCAATAAAGATGCCCAATCGTCGTGATGTTGGTTGACATAGCAACGTAAAAATGTTTTGTTTGATTAGTCCGTTCAGTTAACCCGTTGGATTGTGGAAGATAGGCAGAGGAAAAGATTAGATCTATCCTAAACATTTTGCAAAGCGCTCTCCAATATCGTGCCGTAAACTGCACTCCCCTGTCAGATAAGATACTGGAAGGCAGACCATGGATTCAAAAGATATGTTGAAGAAACAATTGGCCCAACTCTGGTGCAGATGGTAATCCAGGCAGAGGGGTGAAGTGTGCCATACGGGAGAATCGATCAATGACAACCCAAATAACGGAATTACCCTCAGAGAGAGGAAGATCTGTAATAAAATTGGTTGCTATGTGTTTCCATGGTTGATCTGGAACCGGAAGAGGTTGTAATAGTCCACTAGGTCGTTGTCTTGACGTCTTTTGGGCAGCACAGATGGGACATGATTCAACATATCTTCTGACGTCAGTTGCCCACTGTGGCCACCAATAGTGACGGGACACAAGATTCATAGTTCCGAGTCTGCCAGGGTGTCTGGAAAAGACAGAATCATGGGCCCAACGTAATACTTGTAGCCTGGAACGTTTGGGTACTACTGTTTTGCCCACAGGAACAGTGAAGGTGGCTGCCAATATTATTATTATTATTTTTTTTTAATTTTTATATACCGAAGTTCTTGTAGGGGTTACAAATCACTCCGGTTTACATAAAACGAAGAACTGCTCAACAGAGAGCGGAGCTTTACATGGAACCGTATAACATATGGAACAGTATAACTGGTTGACAATTTAACATAGTGCTAATTAAAGTAATAATATTTTACTGGTAATAAAGAAAGAAAAATATTTCTATATCATGATGATGCTCATGGCCAGATATATGTTTCTTTGTTGAGCCAGCTGGTAAGGTTGAGGCCTATAATAGGAGTATGGCCTGTAGGTCCTTTGGTAACTGGCCTTCTTGTAAGACGGCCAGTCTTACAAGAAGCAGCTGGAGGCAGGAGAGGTCGTCCGATGTCCGGAAGGTGCTGCAAAAAGTAAGTCGCTTCGTTGCTTTACACTGCCAGTCCCTTCTTCCCTCCTCCCGGAGCAAGGCTGCTTTTCGCGCCCTGCTTCGGGAGGAGGGAAGAAGGGACTGGCAGTGTAAAGCGACGAAGCGAATCACCTTTTGCAGCACCTTCCGGTCATCGGACGACTTCTCCTGCTGCTCGCGAAGATGGACGCCTGCACGGCCGCTGAAGACGTGACGTCACATGCCGTGACGCCAAACGTCGTGACGTCACGTCTTCAGCAGCCGTGCAGGCGTCCATCTTCGCGAGCAGCTGGAGGCAGGAGAGGTCGTCCGATGTCCGGAGGGGGCTGCAAAAGTAAGTCGCTTCGCGCTTTTCGCGCCCTGCTTCGGGAGGAGGGGAAGGGGAACTGGCATGGGGGAAGCCACGATGTCCGGAGGTGGGCTGCAAAAGTAAGTTGCCGAGCGTAGTATTGCCGTCCTCTCCCCTCTCTCTCTCGCAACTTTTTTTTTTGCTTCGGGAGGAGGGGAGAGGGGACGGCAATCCCGACTTCCTGGTATCTGTCATTTCAAATGACATTTGAAATGACATTTGAAATGACAGATACCAGCATGGCCGTGAAGCGTTAGGCCCGAGCACCCAGGATACTGTATAGGCGCTCTATACAGTAAAATGGATTGCGCGGGCCTAACGCTTCCCTAACACTTCGCAGACGCGGCATGCATTTGCATGCAATTAGAAGAGAGTATCGAGCGGTAGGTGAAGAGAACTGTGCGTGCGGGGAACGAGGGTGTGCCAGGCACTGCCGCACTCTTTCTACCGCGGCCTTAGAGTATCGACCTGTTGGTTAGGGCAGTCAGTGGTGCTATTAGGGTAGAATATCCAGAAATAAACTGGCGATAATTGGAAAATCCCAAAAATCGTTGCAAAGCCTTGAGCCCTACCAGTTGGGGCCACTCCAGAATTGCTTTGAGTTTCTCAGGGTCCATGCGAAGACCTGTTTGAGATATTATATACCCTAAAAAGGGTAATTGTTGCTGATGAAAGAAGCATTTCTCCAATTTCGCATACAATCTGTTTTCCTGAAGTCGTTGGAGGACCTGTTTGACGTGAATTTGGTGTTGCAACTCGTTCTTGGAAAAAATTAACATATCGTCAAGATATACGATGACATGAGAGTAAAGGAGGTCCCTGAAAATGCCGTTTATCATATTTTGAAAGATAGCTTGAGCGTTACATAGTCCGAATGGCATAACTAAATAGTCATAATGACCATCTCGAGTATTAAACGCAGTCTTCCATTCGTCTCCTTCGCATATTCTGATTAAGTTGTATGCTCCTCGAAGATCAAGTTTGGTAAATATCTGTGCTCCTTTCAGACGGTCAAAACGTTCTGAGATAAGTGGAATAGGGTATCGATTCTTCTTGGTGATGCTATTGAGTCCTCTGTAATCGATACAAGGTCGTAAAGATCCATCTTTCTTTTTCACAAAAAAGAATCCGGCCCCAGCCGGGGAGCAAGAGTTTCTTATGAAGCCCCTGTCCAAGTTCTCCTGAATGTATTGCTTCATGGCTTCGGATTCGGGTTCCGATAGGGCATAGACCCTACCCCTGGGAGGTACTTTATCTGGTATTAAGTCTATCCCACAGTCATAGGTGCGGTGAGGTGGTAGAACCTCTGCCTGTTTTTTGCTGAAAACATCCCTGAATTCTGTGTATACTTGAGGTAATGCGGATGGTGTGGTAGTGAACAAGAGACAGTGTGCATGACTGGACGGATCTGTTTTAGGCAATATTGATGGCAATGTGTGCTCCATCTGGTCAGTTGTAAGGTACCCCAATCGATTTGAGGTTGGTGGAGTCTTAACCATGGTAATCCAAGGATCACTTGATTGACTGAAGAGGGAAGAACGTATAGTTGAATAGTTTCTTAATGAAGTATTCCGGTGTGGAGAGTAATAGGTTTGGTGAGACGGATGACACCATAAGTGGAACTGCTAATGGTTCAGTGGGAATTTGATTTTGGCAGACTATTCCTTCCTCGATGAAATTACCCGCCGCTCCTGAGTCCAAGAATGCTTGCAGATGAAATGTGTCACCATGGAGAACTATGGAGACTGGAATTAATATTTGTGGAGAGGAAATGGCATGACCCAGGGAGGCCTCTCCTACCAGTCCTAGATCCGGGAGATTTCAGACTTGTTAGGGCCTTATTGATAAAATGTCCAGCGCCAGCACAATACAGGCAAAATTTAGAATAAGATTTCCATGCTGGGTCAGACCAAGGGTCCAGCATCCTGTTTCCAACAGAGGCCAAAAACCAGGCCACAAGAACCTGGCAATTACCCAAGCACTAAGAAGAACCCATGCTACTGATGCAATTAATAGCAGTGGCTATTCCATAAGTATAATTGATTAATAGCCTTTAATGGACTTCTCCTCCAAGAACTTATCCAAACCTTTTTTGAACCCAGCTACACTAACTGCACTAACCACATCCTCTGGCAACAAATTCCAGAGCTTTATTGTGCGTTGATTGAAAAAGAATTTTCTCCGATTAGTCTTAAATGTGCTACTTGCTAACTTCATGGAATGCCCCTAGTCCTTCTATTATTCGAAAGTGTAAATAACCGAGTCCATCTACTCGTTCAAGACCTCTCATGATCTTAAAGACCTCTATCATATCCCCCCTCAGCTGTCTCTTCTCCAAGCTGAACAGGCTAACCTCTTCAGCCTTTCCTCATAGGGGAGCAGTTCCATCCCCTTTATCATTTTGGTTGCCCTTCTCTGTACCTTCTCCATCGTAACTATATCTTTTTTGAGATGCGGCGACCAGAATTGTACACAGTATTCAAGGTGCGGTCTCACCATGGAGCAATACAGAGGCATTATGACATTTTCCGTTCTATTAACCATTCCCTTCCTAATAATTCCTAACATTCTATTTACTTTTTTGACTGCTACAGCACGCTGAGCTGACGATTTTAAAGTATTATCCACTATTTATTTATTTATTTAAATTCTTTTACTATACCGTTATGCTCAAACATACGCTCAACATCATCTATGATGCCTAGATCTTTTTCCTGGGTGGTAGCTCCTAATATGGAACCTAACATCGTGTAACTACAGCAAGGGTTATTTTTTCCTATATGTAACACCTTGCACTTGTCACATTAAATTTCATCTGCCATTTGGATGCCCAATCTTCCAGTCTTGCAAGGTCCTCCTGTAATGTATCACAGTCTGCTTGTGATTTAACTACTCTGAATAATTTTGTATCATCTGCAAATTTGATTACCTCACTCGTCGTATTCCTTTCCAGATCATTTATATATATATTGAAAAGCACCGGTCCAAGTACAGATCCTTGAGGCACTCCACTGTTTACCCTTTTCCACTGAGAAAATTGACCATTTAATCCTACTCTCTGTTTCCTGTCTTTTAACCAGTTTGTAATCCACGAAAGGACATCGCCTCGTATCCCATGACTTTTTAGTTTTCGTAGAAGCCTCTTATGAGGGACTTTGTCAAAAGCCTTCTGAAAATCCAAATACACTACATCTACCGGTTCACCTTTATCCACATGTTTATTAACCCCTTCAAAAAAATGAAGCAGATTTGTGTAAATCTGCTTCATTTTTTTCTTGGGTAAATCCATTTTGACTGTGTCCCATTAAATCATGTCTTTCTATATGCGCTACAATTTTGATCTTGAGAATAGTTTCCACTATTTTTCCCGGCACTGATAGATTATTCATTCTTCTTCACAGACGTTCTTCGGAAGTTAAATGACAACGGTCAACCTGCATAGGTTCCTCACTGGATACTTGAGGTTCTGGAGTTCTTGGAACCATGAAGGGTCTCTGAAAGGAGGGTGCCAGTCAAATGGGTCGTCTGGTGATGGCCCGTTCTCAAGATCTTTCTTGAAATCTAAGATCAAGTCGGATAGCCAGGCGGATTAACTCCTCTAAGGATTCTGGAATCTCTCGGCCCACAAGTTCGTCCTTAATGGCTTCAGAAAGACCTTGTCAGAAGATGGCGGTAAGGCTGTCATTACCCCAGTGTAGTTCAGCTGCTAAGGTTCGGGACTGGACAGCATATTCTCCTAGTGATCGGGACCCTTGCTTGATTTGTAGTAAGTCAGAGGCTGCTGAAGTTGTGCAACCCGGCTCATCGAATATCAAGCGGAAATCTTTCAGGAATAGTTCTATATTGTCCATTAAAGGATCCTCTCTCTCCCAAAATGGAGATGCCCAAGCCAATGCTGGTCCTTCCAACAGAGATAAAATAAAAGCAACCTTGGTTCTATCTGTAGGAAATGACGCTGCTTGGTGTGAAAAATGCATCAGACATTGATTTAGAAAGCCACGACATTGTTGAGGGTCTCCATTAAAGCGTGGTGGAGGTTGCAATCGTATCGGGGAAGCCTGTACTGAGGGAACTGGGTTTGCTGAAGCAGCTACCGAGAGGGCATCCATTCGAGCCACCAATCTCTCCAAAACTCCCGTAACTTGATCTAATGCTCCTTGTTGTTGCTGAATACGTGTTGCTAACCCAGGAATGACTTGTAGGGCTGAAAGTTCTACAGGATCCATGGCCTCAGCTATCTGTTATGGTTTTGTATGTGAATCCAGAGTAGACCATACTCTTACCTTCAGGGGTAGTAGATCGATGTAGTTAGCGCTAGCGAGAAGTATCTCTCCAGTCCCCGAACAGGTGAAAGGCAGAAGAGTCCTAGATCCAATCCAATGTCACAGGCAGGCGGCAAACAGAGAAGTCCAGGTCCGATCCAATATCTCAGGCAGGCAGCAAACAGAGAAGTCCAGGTCCGATCCAATGTCACAGGCAGGCAGCAAACAGAGAAGTCCAGGTCCGATCCAATATCACAGGCAGGCAGCAAACAGAGAAGTGCAGGTCCAATCCAATGTCATAGGCAGGCAGGAAACAGAGAAGTCCAGGTCCAATCCAATGTCACAGGCAGGCAGCAAACAGAGAAGTCCGGGAAACAGTCCGAGGTCGAAACAAAGGCAAACTGCAAAATCACACAGGAGCACCAGCACAAGCAAGCCTGTAGCTGAGGCAAGATTGTGCTGGGCTCAGTTCTTTATATATTTGAAGTTCCCGCGCGAATGCAGGAACTTCCGGGTTGAAATTAGACGCGCCGTGATGGGCGTGGCTTGACTCGGGTCGCGTCGGACTGCGCTGCTGCCGGAAGATGGCGAACAGGCGTGGAAGTAGGGGCTCTCCGTGCCGCAGCGAGTGTCGCGAGGTAACACACACTCCACAACACCTCCATCCATCCTCTCACACATAACCCCACAGACTCCAAAGACATACATCCCATAAACACCGTTTCCCCCCAAACGCAACCTGCCCCATCCCTCCACTACCATACATCCTTTCTACAAATCTATGTTGGAAAGCATTCTCAAAGCCACACTTCTGCATGCTTTCCCCTACTTGTTTAATTTTGAATTAAAGAAAAAGTGCTAACACAAATTTTAGATAATTCATTTGATAACGTAAACAATTGTACCCATGTTTTGTATAGTTTTAAATTTCATTCTTTGGGAGATATTCTTCTTTAAAATCTTAGATGCACTTCTTACTTTGTCATACCCGCCATTACAAATCAAGAGTAAACTGGGGCCTTTTGTAATGATACTCATGAAAAGGCCAAACTGTAACATAGTAATGATGGCAGAAAAAGACCAAAATGGTCCATCTAGTCTGCCCAGAAAGCTTCCCAAGGTAGTATCTGCCGCTTCGTAGAGGTTACCCCCAACCTTTTTTTAAATTTAACTGGTTCCCCCTAGTTTATTGTAAACAAGTACGATAAGACCTGGTTTTTGAGCATCGGTATATTAAAAGAATTTAAATAAATAAAATAAATAAATAAATTTATTCCCATCCTCTAGCATTTAGAGAGCCACAGTGTTTATTGCATGCCCCTTTGAAATCCTTCACAGCTTTGGTCTTCATCACTTCCTCCGGAAGGGCATTCCAGGCATCCACCACCCTCTCAGTGAAGAAATATTTCCTGACATTGGTTCTAAGTCTTCCTCCCTGGAGTTTCAAATCGTGACGCCTAGTTCTCCTAAATTGTTTCCAATAGAAAGGTTTGATGACGACCATGGATCATTAAAACCTTTCAAGTATCTGAAGGACTGTATCATATCACCCCTGCTCCTCCTCTCCTCCAGGGTATACATATTCAGGTTCTTCAACCTCTTCTCATAAGACCAGCCACCATTTTGGTTGCCTTTCTCTGGACCGCCTCCATCCTGTCTCTGTCTCCTTTGAGATATGGTCTCCAGAACTCTAGGTGAGGCCTCACCAAGGACCTGTACAAGGGAATTATCACTTCCCTTTTCTTACTAGATATTCCTCTCTCTATGCAGCCAAGCATTCTTCTGGCTTTGGCTATCGTCATGTCACACTGCTTCGTTAGCTTCAGTGATTCATGTAAAAATGTGAACATAGCATGGATAAATGAAAAGTGGATTCTGAAGTCATTTTAAAACAGAGGATTGATTGACTTAAAAAAAGGGAACACCTTTAATTCAAAATGCTTACAAAAATACAAGAAATAAAACAAAACAGGTAATCTATAGGAACAAGAACATATAAAGGCATCTAATTATAAATATGAAAGTCAGCAGCAGAGTTTCTAATTGTGCAAGACAGGGGTAAATTTTAAAAGGGCCGCACGGGCATCCAGGACGCGTGGTTCCTGGCGCACGCACATGGATGTGCCAACTTTATCATGTGCGCGTTGCTATGTGCATGTTATAAAATCCGATACCCATGAGCAAGGAGGGGGATTTTTTAATAAATTTTATTTATTTATTTATTTATTTATTTATTGTTTTTGTTATACCGAGTTTCATGACATGCATCACATCAACCCGGTTTACAATTAACAGAGTGTGTAAAGCATAACGTAACGTAAACAATGTTCTCAATAAACGTAAACAATGTTCTCAATAAGAACCTTGAACTTTAGATATAGTGGATCAGATAGAGGATGTGAGAAAGTTACAATAAAATAGGGAAATTAACTTGGAGCTGGAAGAGGGGAGAGATAGAACCGAGCAATATTTACATTTCAGCCTATTAATGTAATAGAGTAGCAGAGTGAGTAAATAAAATATGTGAGTAACTGAGGCAGTACATCACTATGAAACGGTACTTAAATAATCAAATGTATAAATACATTTCAGCCTATTAATGTAATAGAGTAGCAGAGTGAGTAAATAAAATATATGAGTAACTGAGGCAGTACATCACTATGAAGTGGTACATAAATAATCAAATGCATAAATACGACAATGGTATGATAAAAGCACCGCAGGTATTGATGAGTGTCAATTTAAAGTTGGTTAATTCGTATTTAGGTCCAGTTATTGGATAATGGTTTGTGCTATTGAGTGGAGGTTTTATTCAAAGCTTGGAAATGCTTTTCTGAAAAGCCAAGTTTTTAGTCTTTTCCTAAATGTTAGAGAGCATGGCTCCTGTCTCAAATCTGGTGGGATAGAATTCCAGAGAGTTGGACCTGCTGAAGAGAAGGCTCTGAGACTCAATGATTTATGTTGGTAGGTTTTGGCCTTTGGAATTTGGAGTGACTCTTTGTAGTATTCACTGATGGGCCTGGCGGAAGTGTGTTTTTTAAGCGGTATTTGTAGGTCGAGGTGCGTGTGTTGGTTAATAGTTTTGTATATGATGTTGATGGTTTTGTACATGATTCTGTAGTGGATCGGTAGCCAATGGAGGTTTTTGAGGATAGGTGAAATGTGGTCCATTTTCCTGGAGTTTGTAAGGACTCTGGCTGCAGAGTTCTGAACCATTTGTAGAGGTTTGGTGTAAGAAGCTGGGAGGCCTAGTAGTAATGAGTTGCAATAATCTAATTTGGAAAAGATTATTGCTTGCAGTATTGTTCTAAAGTCCTGGGCATGGAAAAGTGGTTTAATTCTTTTCAGAATATGTAATTTGTAGAAGCAGTCCCTGGTGGTTTGGTTAATGAATGGTTTGAGGTTGAGTCGATTGTCCAGTATGGCTCCTAAATCTCTTACGTGGGCTGTTTGAAGGAGTGTGGGTGGTTTTGGGAGTGTGTTATTGTTTTCCGGTGATATGATCAGGAATTCTGTTTTAGAAGCATTAAGTACAAGGTTTAGACTGTTAAGGAGAAGTTTAATTTCTAATAAGCAACTGTCCCAGAATTCCATTGTTTTTGATATTGATTCTTCTATGGGGATCACGATCTGTACGTCGTCTGCGAATAGGAAGTGTTTCAGGCTTAATTTTGTGAGAAGTTGACATAGTGGTAGGAGGTAGACATTGAATAACGTGGGTGAAAGTGATGAACCCTGCGGCACCCCTCTATTGGAATGGTGGTATTGGGATTCTTTATTGTGAACTTTGACTCTATATCCTCTATTTTCTAGAAATGTTTTGAACCAGTTTAGTGTGGCACCTGTTAAACCAATGTTTGCCAGCAGTTGTAGAAGTTGTAGAAGTTGTAGAAGTAAATGCGCGGCGACACAATCGAGCCATCCCCAGTTCCTGCCAATAAAGGAGTGGACTGGGAGGGAACTTCCGTAACCCCCTACTTTTCCTCTCTCTTCTCCTCTCCGACCCTAAACTCCACCTATCTACCCGAATTTTTTATGTTTTAAAATTTAGTTGCTCCCAGGAGCAGTAGTAAGTTCCACGTGATGGCCGGCTGCCAGTGCGTGCGTCACTGGGTCAGCGCCTAATGGCGCTGTCCCAGCTGGCCCCCACCCCTGGCCCGTCCCTTTTTAAAAGTCTGGCTCTTCCGTGCATACCAGGAGATATGCGCATGGCCAGGACATTCTGAAAATGTGCTCGGCGTGCACGTGGCCAGGCCATGCACGTATCTCCCGGTATTGGCGTGCACCAGGGATTTTAAATTCCACTGCAAGGTTTTTGAGTTTGCCATCAAAACCCAAGATTTCAATTTCCCGCCCTGCTGAGTGGTTAAAGTTTAACTGGGTAAGTCATTATCTTAGTTAAACTTTAACCTGGTAAAAAGCTGGCACTGGGACATGGTTTAATTTTAGTGAACTAGCACTGCTATTCAGCACTACCTGGCTAAAGCTAGCCAGGTAAATCTGATCATAGAAATAGCTATCCTAAAGTTACCAGGTTAACTTAAATAGCTCTGTTCAGCTGAACTTGACCAGGTAAGTGTTCCACTGAATATCTGTGAAATGTCTGTTATATGTTGTTGTTTGTTTTAAATTGTTATGCATGTTGATTTTATGAGTGCTTATGAGCCACACTCGCCTAAATGTTTTGGAAGTTGTGGAATATAATAGTTTTAATAAATACAAAAATAGTTAACTTTTCTCCTAGCCAGTCCACTGAATATTGACCTCTTAATATTTAAAAACAGCAAGTATTATAGAAGTAATTATTAGTGGATGTGCTGCTGGGCATGGAGATGTAACAATTTTGCTTACAAATTTAGATTGCAGGTTATGTACTTCTCACGACACAAATGTTTTTACAAGTTGCACAAAAAAGATTACTGATAAAAATACCAAAGCTTGTAAATTTGGCAATACAAACCCATTTTCTTCCTTAAGATGTTGGTATAAGTCAGCTTTATTGTTGACAGAATTCAGACGTCCAACAAATTCTTGGTGCTTTCTTGAGTTGGCAGTATTAATTCGAGCGCTCCACAAGGAAAGTAAGGACATGGGTCCTGGTGTAAAGATTTCAAGATAAAAAGGAAGACTTGGTTTGTTAATTCTGTCACTATTCTGAATACAGGAATACATAAAAGATTCTGAGACATTCCAGTGAATTGGCATGGTTTAAAATAAAGAATACAATTCTGAATGCATTCTTTTTTATTTTCAATAAAAATAAAACATACACATGTCAAACCATCAAACAAAATCAGGTACAAGAGGAAAAAAAGTGCCAGAATCACATTTACTAATGTTACATTAAATAATGTAAAGTCTATAAAAGACTATAAAATGTATTACTCTAGAAATCCAGAAAAAGCACATAACAGTAGTTCCATCCTCTAGCACTTGAGTTCTCATTATTTGCAAACTTGATTTTAATGTTAACAGATGAAAAATGAGATCTATTTTTTAAATCACTGAATCTTGGCTGAGGGATTATGATATAGTCTCAGATTTGCTCTCTTGGTTTTGTTATAGCACAGTAGCCTAGACAAAGTGGGAAGGAGTTTTGGCTATCTACTGGGAAGAACTCTTATTTACTCAACAGGTGCTTCATCATCCAAGTAATTCTGATTGCCTGAATTTAACATCCAGACATCTGTTTTCAGTTTTGTCTGCTATGCCCCATCGAACACTAGTTGTTCTCTATGAGACTTGGTGGAAATAATTTACAGAAGCTCATAAGAGACATAAGAGATTTAGGGACATAAGAGATTTGAATCCAGGAGATGATTCCTTATCTTTCAAGTTTTCTCTAGGCTTTAGACTGACGTTTTCTGGCCAGACCCTTGACTTTATGTGGGTTTAAATAGCGACATCACTATAAAGGATCTTGAGTTTATCTGGTGACTTGCTCCAATAACTATCTAATTAGATTTACCTTACACTGTATACTGCAGATTAAACATTGCAATAAAACAGCATAGAAATTTTACCCAAAATGTAAAATGACACCAGAAAATGCTTTGGGTTCAAGAGTGGAAAATAAATCAGCAGATTTAGCAACAGACACTTGGTTTTCTGCATTATCTGATACCATAGAACAAATTACACTGCTAAGAACTAACTAGCAATCCGTTGCTTCATTAAATTGATTTACAAGGAATAGCAAAATTGCTTACCTTGTAATAGGTGTTATCCCAGGACAGCAGGATGTAGTCCTCATATATGGGTGACGTCACTGATGGAGCCCTAGCGCGGGAAAAACTTCTGTCAAAGTTTCTAGAAACTTTTGACTGGCAGCCTGAGGCTACTGAGCATGCCCGGCATGCCATGATATTCTCTGCCACAGGGTTCTCACTTCAGTCTGGTATGTAGCAATAAGCTTTAGCAAAAATTAAATATAAAAAATGAGGCCCAACTCCGCGGGTGGGTTCTGTGAGGACTACATCCTGCTGTCCTGGGATAACACCTATTACAAGGTAAGTAATTTTGCTTTATCCCAGGACAAGCAGGATGCTAGTCCTCGCATATGAGTGATTAGCAAGCTAGAGGCTGAATCATTTCGAATTGAGGTAACTTCAGAGTGTTGTTGTTGGAAATGAGACGGCCGAAGATCACAGCAGGTTGGTTGTAGAAGGAGTTGGGTTTAAACTGGAAACAAGTTCTTTAAGACAGATTGTCCATATGTCGAATCTTGTCGTCCTTGTTTGTCCAAACAGTAATGAGCTGCAAAGGTGTGAAGAGAACTCCAAGTTGCTGCTTTGCATATGTCGAGGATTGGCACTTAACGACAGTGTGCTACTGAGGTTGACATTGCTCTTACTGAATGTGCCTTTACTCGCCCTTGAGGAGGAAGGCCCGCTTTTTCATAGCAAAACTGTATACAATCTGCTAACCAGTTGGATAGAGTATGTTTACCCACTGCTTTACCTGGTTTGTTTGGATCATAAGAAACAAAAATTTGGTTGGATTTTCTGTGGATAGCCGTGCGGTTTAAGTAGAAGGATAATGCACGTTTACGGTCCAATGTATGCAAAGCGCGTTCTCCTTGGTGAGATTGAGGCCTTGGGAAGAATGTGGAAGAATGTGGGTAAAACTATGGATTCGTTCAAGTGGAATTCCGTAACTACCTTAGGGAGGAATTTTGGATGTGTACGGAGTACCACTCTGTCATGTAGGAACTTCGTGTAAGGTTCGTATGTGACAAGTGCTTGTAGCTCACTCACCCTTCTAGCTGAGGTAATGGCGATGAGGAAGATAGTCTTCCATGTGAGAAATTTAAGATCACAGGAATCTATGGGTTCAAAAGGGGAACCCATGAGTTTTGTTAAGACCAAATTCAAATCCCATTCTGTGACTGGGGGTCGAATTGGTGGTTTCAGTTGAGTTAAACCTCTCATAAACCTACTGACAAGAGGTTGTGTAGATATAGGTGCATCTCCCATCTTGTTATGATAAGCTGAGATTGCACTTAAATGGACTCTTACAGATGAAGTCTGTAGACCAGAGTCTGAAAGATGGTACAGGTAATCTAGTAGAGAAGTGGTGGGGCAGGTGAAAGGATTAATACTTTTTTGCCTGCACCACAAAGTGAATCTCTTCCATTTAGAAGAATAATTCTTTCGTGTGGAAGGTTTACGTGAAGCTATAAGCACTTGAGATATATTGGATGAAAGATTGAGTGGTGTAAGATCAAGCTTTCAACATCCATGCTGTCAGAGATAGGGATTGAAGGTTGGGATGGCGCAACCGACCCTGATCCTGAGATATGAGAGTGGGAGCTACACCCAGGCGAATGGGATCTCTGATCGAGAGGTCTAGCAGTGTGGGAAACCATACTTGTCGAGGCCAATATGGGGCTATGAGTATCATAGACCCCTTGTCTTGTTGTAGCTTCACAAGAGTTTTGGTTATGAGCGGTATTGGAGGATACGCGTATAGTAGGCCGGAGTTCCAAGGGCGAGCAAAAGGCAATTACTTACCTGATAATCTCCTTTTCCTTAGTGTAGACAGATGGACTCAGAACAAATGGGTATAGTATGCTCGTGCTAGCAGTTGGAGACGGATCTGACGTCAGCACGGGTATATATACCCCCACAGGAAGCGTAGCAACTTCGTAATCTTCCTTGCAAAAGCTGTTATGGATGTGTGTACTGATGCTCAGTGAAATAGTGAAACAGGATTCCCCTGACCGATTGATAGTAGCTGGAGACCGCCAGCATTCCCAACCGGAAGGCGTCGACACCTGGTAGAGTGTACGCTCTTTTGGAAACAGATGACTTGGCTTACCTTGAATCGGTGAAACCCATATACACAGGCAGCTGGGCGGGATGCTGAGTCCATCTGTCTACACTAAGGAAAAGGAGATTATCAGGTAAGTAATCTCAACATTTCCTGTCGTATAGCCAGATGGACTCAGAACAAATGGGATGTACAAAAGCTTTACTCCCAGCCTGGGCGGGAGGCTGCCTGAGAACCATGTAGGACCGCCCTCACAAATGCTGTGTCCTCCCTGGCCTGGACATCCAGACGGTAGAACCTGGAGAAGGTATGGAGGGAGGACCACGTCGCCGCTTTACAGATTTCTACAGGCGACAGCATCCTGGATTCTGCCCAAGATGCCGCTTGTGCTCTCGTAGAATGAGCCTTGACTTGTAGAGGCGGAGACTTCCCGGCCTCCACGTAAGCTGCTCTGATAACTTCTTTAATCCAGCGGGCGATGGTGGGCCGAGAGGCCGCTTCCCCTTGTCTTTTCCCGCTGTGCAGGACGAACAGATGGTCCGTCTTTCGTACTTCTTGTGTCATTTCCAGATATCTGGGCAGCATTCTGCCTATGTCGAGATGGCGTAGCAAACGCCCTTCTTCAGATTTCTTCAAACCCGCCGTGGTAGGCAAGGATATAGTTTGGTTAAGGTGAAATTGTGAGACCACTTTAGGTAGAAAGATGGATAGCCTCTGGAGTGATTCTCAGAAAGGGATCACGGCAGGACAGTGCTTGTAGCTCTGAGACGAGGCGTGCTGAACACACCGCCAATAAGAACACCATCTTCAAGGTTAGAGAACGGAGAGACAGGCCCCGAAGGGGTCTGAAGGTGGATCCTGCGAGGAAATCCAAAACAAGGCTGAGGTTCCACAAAGGCACTGGCCACTTAAGTGGCGGACGAATGTGCTTAACTCCTTTCAGGAAGCGAGACACATCTGGATGCGTGGCAATGGTCTTGCCATCCCTCCTGGGACCATAGCAAGACAGTGCAGCCACCTGAACTTTGATGGAGCTGTGGGAGAGACCCTTCTGAAGCCCATCTTGCAGGAAATCCAGAACAATAGGGATTGTGGTCGCATGTGGATTGGTGCCATGAGTGTCGCACCATGCTTCAAATATTCTCCAGATCCTTACGTAGGTGAGGGAAGTGGAAAACTTGCGGGCTTGGAGGAGTGTATCTATCACGGGCTCCGAGTAACCTCTTTTCTTCAGTCTAGCCCTCTCAATGGCCAGACCGTAAGAGAGAATTGAGCCGGATCCTCGCGGAGGATGGGCCCTTGACGAAGAAGGTCCCGGCGAGGAGGCAGGGGAAGGTGCTCCCCTGCCAGTAGTCTTCTCATGTCCGTGTACCAGGGTCTTCTTGGCCAGTCTGGTGCCACTAGAAAAACTAGGCCCCGGTGTCTCTGAATCTTGTGGATGATGGCGCCCAGCAGAGGCCACGGAGGAAATGCGTATAGCAGAGTCCCTGGAGGCCATGACTGAACCAGGGCATCGATTCTGTGTGAGAACGGGTTGCGTTTGCGGCTGAAGTATCTGGGTACCTGAGCATTGGACTTGTCCGCTAGTAAGTCCATGTCCGGAATCCCCCAGTGATCCACAATCATCTGGAAGGCTGTGGGTGACAGCTGTCACTCTCCCGGATCTAGGCTTTCTCTGCTGAGGAAGTCCGCCGCGGTGTTGTCCTTCCCGGCAATGTGGACGGCTGAGATGTCCTGAAGATTCGCCTCTGCCCAAGCCATCAGCGGGGCTATCTCCAGAGATACCTGTTGGCTTCTGGTTCCGCCCTGATGGTTGACGTATGCCACCGTGGTGGCGTTGTCGGACATCACTCTGACTGCTCTGTTCTTCAGTCTGTGAGCAAATCGTAGGCATGCCAATAGGACTGCCCGGGCCTCTAGACGGTTGATGTTCCACGCTGACTCTTCTCTGTTCCACCGCCCTTGTGCGGTGAGTTCTTCGCAGTGTGCTCCCCAGCCGCTCAGGCTGGCGTCTGTGGTGAGCAGAGTCCACGTAGGTGAGGACATCTTCGACCCCCTGCTCATGTGGTTGGACTGCAACCACCACCGTAACTGGGTCCGTACTCTGGCTGGCAAAGGAAGGTGCGTGGAATAGTTCCGCAAGCGGGGGCTCCAGCGAGAGAGCAGGGAGTGTTGCAACGGTCTCATATGGGCCCTTGCCCAAGGTACCACTTCTAGGGTGGATGCCATGAGGCCGAGAACCTGCAGATAATCCCAAGCTATGGGCCGACTGGCTCCCATCAAGTACCGGATACGCGTCTGAAGTTTTAACCTTCTTTTGGTAGTGAGACTGACTGTGTCCGCCTGGGTGTCGAACTGTACTCCCAGGTATTCCAGCGACTGGGAAGGCTGTAGGCAACTCTTGCTGAGGTTGATTACCCAGCCCAAGCTTTCCAGAAGGGCGATCACTCTGTCGGTTGTCCGATGGCTCTCCTCTCGTGATTTCGCCCTGATCAGCCAGTCGTCTAGGTAGGGATGGACCAGGATTCCTTCCCGCCTGAGTGCCGCTGCTACCACTACGACCACCTTGGTGAAGGTCCGCGGTGACGTGGCCAACCCGAAGGGCAGAGCCCGGAATTGGAAGTGGCGTCCTAGAACCTTGAAGCGTAGGTAGCGCTGATGATCCGGATGGATCGGGATATGCAGGTAGGCTTCCGACAAGTCTAAGGCCGTGAGGAATTCTCCTGGCTGTACTGCGGTCTTGATGGAGCGCAGAGTTTCCATGCGAAACCTCGGGACCCTTAAGTATCGATTGACTGACGAGGTCCAGTACGGGCCAAAAAGTGCCCCCTTTCTTGGGTACTAAGAAATAAATGGAATAGTGTCCAGAATTCACTTCCCATGCAGGTACTGGGATGATGGCTTTCAAGGACAGGAGCCTCGCCAGGGTAGCTTCCAATGTTGCCTTCTTGTGTATGGGACATGAAGATTCCACAAACTTGTCCGGAGGGAGATGATGGAAGTCCAGATAATACCCCTCTCGGATGATGGCGAGGACCCACTGGTCCGACATAATCTCGACCCATCTGGGGTAGAAAAGGGTTAACCTGCCCCCTATGGCTCCGTCCCCCAGATGAATCGGCGGATTCTCATTGTGAGGCGCTGCCGGGACCTGAGCCCAGGCCTGCTCCCCTCTTGCACTGCTTGGTCCGAAAGGACTGATTCCGGGCCTGAGGACGAGGCGCCTGGTAGCGACTCCTGTAGGGAGTGAAGTGCTGAGAGCTTCTACCCCTGGAGGGCCTTGGAAAGGCGCGCTGGTTCCTTCTGAACCGATCTTCCGGCAGTCGAGGTACTGGAGAGGCACCCCATGTGCTGGCCAGTCTATCAAGGTCGCTACCAAACAGGAAAGAGCCCTTAAAGGGCAATCTGGTGAGGCATGTCTTCGAAGGAGCATCCGCTGACCATTTCCGGATCCAGAGCTGCCTCCTGGCAGCTACTGAGGATGAGATCCCCTTGGCTGTTGTCCGGACTAGGTCTGATGCCGCATCCGTAAGGAACGAGAGAGCTGACTCCATGTCTGCTGCTGGAGCATTGTTCCTGACCTGTGACAAACAGGAACGCGTCACCACTGTGCAGCAGGTTGCAATCCGCAAAGATAGAGCTGCCACCTCAAAAGTCTGTTTCAGAATGGCGTTCAATCGCCGGTCATGAGGCTCCTTGAGGGCCGCCCCCCCCTCAACTAGAATGGTAGTGCGCTTGACCACAGCGCTAATCAAGGCGTCCACCTGAGGGCACGCCAGCAGCTCCTGGATAGCCGGTGCCAGGGGGTACATGCTTGTCAGTGCCCGACCCCCTTTGAATGAGGCCGCTGGTGCAGCCCATTCTAAATCTATCAGTTGTTGTGCCGCTTGCAAGAATGGAAAATGGCGGGCTGTAGGATGAAGACCTTCCAGCAGGGGGATCCGTGCGGAGGGTACCGTAGCGCTGGGACCTGTAATATCCAACTCCGCCAGGCACTAAGACACCAGGTCGGAGAGATCCTCTTTAGGGAAGAACCGCCTCATGGTTCTATATGGCTCAATCCCTGAGGGAAGTTCCCCCTCGTCCGGGAGTTCGGACTCGTCCGGTGAAACATCCGGGTCCGACTGATCCGGACTGTCTGGAGGCGGGAGGTCCGGCACACGATAAGGGCGTGAGGGTCCCGGAACAGGATCCGCTGGAGCCGCAACCGCAGCAGCAGCCGCCGCCGCCGCAGCCGGAACAGCAGAAACAGCAGGAACAGCAGAGCCTGGACGGGAAGCTGTTTGCATCTGTACAAAGGCATGAATCCCCTTAAAGAGATCCACCCAGGAAATGGAGGCGGTCTCTAATCGCCAGGGTACGAGATCCCCCGGGATTCCAGGCTGGTCGAGACTGCCCACTAAGTCCGGGGTAGCCCCTGGGGAACTGTCAGCGAATCGTGGCTGTGACTGGTCCTGGCCCGAGGGTCCCACGGCCTCCTCACGCTGGGCACATAGGGAGTCGGGCTCTTCACTGTGCGTGGCTCTAAGCTGGCATGCAGAGCAGAGGCCGAGGGCTTTAATGCCGGAGGCAGAAGGCGCCCCTGCTGAAGACGTTGAGGTGTTCTGTTCCATTGGAAAATATGCGCTTAATGAGAAGCGGCAGCAATATACACTTAATATAACAGGCGCTTAATAATAAGCGGCAGCAATATACGCTTAAATATAACAGGCGCTCAATAATATGCGGCCGCAATATACGCTTAATCTAACAAGCGTTCAATACAACAGGCACTCAATAATATGCGGCAGCAATATACGCTTAATACAACAGGTGCTGAATAATATGCAGCAGCAATATACGCTTTAATAGAACAGGCGCTCAATAATAAGCGGCAGCAATATACGCTTAATATAACAGGCGTTCAATAATAAGCGGCAGGAAAATACGCTTAATACAACAGGCGCTTAATAATATGCGGCAGTAATATATGCTCAAATGACATCCAATATGCTCTCAGCAATAGGCAGCTAGCAATATACACTCAACTAAGCTCTCAGCAATAGGCGGCTAGCAGTATACGCTCAATGATATCCAATATGCTCGCAGCAATAAGCGGCTAGCAATATACGTTAAATAATATGCAATATGCTCACGGCAATATGCGGCTTAGCAATGTACGCTAAATAATATGCAATATGCTCTCGGCAATATGCGGCTTAGCAATGTATGCTGAACAATATGCAATATGCTCTCAGCAATATACGGCATAGTCATAGACATGCGCCTATCATGGGCGCTCAATACCTGAGTAAGGCCAACAAAATGGCGCCCTTCCACGGCATGCCGCCTACGGCCCACGCCGCCAATCCTCTTTCCTCGGAGACCAAAGAGTAAGAGATGTACGCCTTACCTGATCCTTGACGCTTCCCGGCTGGAACCCGGGCGGTCTCCGGCTGCGGGGGGAGAGGGCAAGTACCTTCACCGCCGCGCTTTGAGGAAATGCACCCGCTGCCTCATCCACGCCGGGACCGAGGCGCCTCATTCGCCCCGCCCGAGCCTCGCCCGGGGGCTACGTCCCTGCTGCGATTCGGCCACCGGACCGAGGACTTAGACTTCCGGGGGATCACGGAAATCACCCCGGGAAACTCAACTGGGGGAGGGACCATTGGGTATCACCGCAGGAGTGCGGGGCTCGAAGGTGCTGTAGAAGTTTAGTAAGAAGAAAGAAAGTAGATTTGGAAACACGCTCAGCGAGCATGCAGGCTCTCCAAACTGCTTTGGAGACGGAAATTACTAAGTTGCTACACTTCCTGTGGGGGTATATATACCCGTGCTGACGTCAGATCCGTCTCCAACTGCTAGCACGAGCATACTATACCCATTTGTTCTGAGTCCATCTGGCTACACGACAGGAAATGTCCACTTTGTGATTCAGATGTGACGCAAAGAGGTCTACTGTTGGTTGTCCCCACTGTTGAAATATCCTGGACGCTACTGAGGGGTTCAGGGACCACTCGTGTGGTTGGAATTGACAACTGAGTCTGTCCGCCACTACATTGTGAATGCCTGCCAGATAAGTGGCCTGGAGAAACATTGAGTGGCTTAGGGCCCAGCCCCAAATCTGTGCAGCTTCTTGACAAAGGAGATACGAACCCGTACCTCCCTGTTTGTTGATGTACCACATGGCTACTGTATTGTCCGTTTGGATTAGAACAGTCTTGTGTGAAAGGCAGTCCTTGAACGCATGCAGCGCATAACGTATAGCTCGAAGTTCCAGAAAGTTGATTTGAAAACTTGCTTCGAGTTTTGTCCAAGTTCCCTGGATGTGGAGATTGCCTGTATGAGCTCCCCAACCCAAGGTGGATGCATCTGTAGTTAACGTTATTTGTGGGACTGGTCGTTGAAAGGGTAGACCCTTTCACAAATTGTCCTTGTTCACCATAGGAGAGAACAGCGTAACTGGTGGGTTACTTGAATTGGAGAATGAAGTGGCTGAATGGCTTGGATCCATTGTGATCGCAATGTCCATTGAGTTATTCTCATGGCTAGTCTTGCCATGGGGGTAACATGAACTGTAGAGGCCATGTGGCCAAGCAGAGTTAGAAATTGATGAGCAGTGGCTTGTGGCTTTGAGCAAATTGAGTTGGCCCACAGAGATAGAGTTTGTGCTCGATCTTCGGGTAGGAAAGCCTTGGCCAGAGTGGTGTCCAATTCTGCTCCTATGAACTGGAGTAGATGAGAAGGAACAAGATGGGATTTTTGATAATTTATTAGGAATCCCATTTGTTGCAGAACAGTAATTGTGTGATTTAGAGAAGTTAGAGCTCCTTGTTGAGATTGACTTCTGATGAGCCAGTCGTCTAGATAAGGGAAAACGTGAACCCCTTGTTTGTGCAAGTATCCTGCAATGACTGCCAAACATTTGGTGAAAATTCTGGGAGCAGAGGCAAGGCCGAATGGCAGCACTCTGTATTGGAAATGCTGATGGCCTACTGTGAAGCGCAGGTACTTGCGATGAGGAGGGAATATTGGGATGTGAGCATAAGCATCTTGAAGATCCAGAGAACAAAGCCAATCTCCTTTTTGAAGAAGTGGAAGCATGGTTCCTAGAGAGACCATCCTGAACTTTTCTTTTTTTTTTAAATTTGTTGAGCTTTCTGAGATCTAGGATGGGACGTAGGCCTCCGGTTTTCTTTGGAATGAGGAAATACCGGGAATAGAATCCTCTGCCCTGCTGAAGCCGGGGTACTAGTTCCACAGCTCTGGCTTTCAGAAGGGTGGATAATTCTGTTTGTAACTGCTGTATGTGATTTTCGCTGAAATGAGAAGAACATGGTGGAAGATCTTGATGCAGTGATGTTAAATTTAGGTGATATCCCTGATCTATTATTGAAAGGACCCATTGATTGGAGGTTATTGAGGTCCAATTGTTGTAAAAGATGGACAGTCTTCCTCCTACTGGTATGGTGGATTGGGGATTGGAGTATAGGCTTTGATCCCTGGATGAAATTTCAAAATCCAGAGGCAGGTCCTGTTTGAGGAGCTGGTTGGGGCCTAGTTGTTCTTTGTTGCCTTTGCTGAGGTCTTTGTTGAGACATAGGAGGCCGTGGTCTGGATGTAGGAGGATAGTACCTCCGTGGCCTGTAGAATGGACGTTTTATCTCCCTACGTGGAGGTCTGCGGCTGGTATGTGTTGCAGAGTCATGAGGGAGAGCTGATAGTTGCTTCAAGGTTTCAGAGTGCTCTCGTAACTGAGCAACAGCGTCTTGTACCTTGGTACCAAACAAATTATCTCCCAAGCAGGGTAGGTCAACAAGCATCTCTTGGACCTCTGGTCACAGATCAGAGACCTTGAGCCAGGCCCATCTTCTGGCACTAATGCCTGATGCAGCTATTCTCGAAGGCATTGTAGGCGGCTCTGACCTCGTGTTTTCCTGTTTCTAATCCCTTTTGAATGATGGTTTGTGCTGCCTCCTGGTGTTGTGCAGGCAGGGATGGAACCAAGTCCTCAATTTGTTTCCAGAGATTCCTCTGGTTTTGGGTCATGTAGAGGTGATATGCTGCAATTTTAGAGTTCAGCATTGCTCCTTGATATATTTTTCACCCCATCTGATCCAAGAACCTATTATCCTTTGCTGAAGGAATAGATGCATGGGTCCTTGTTCTCCGAGACCTCTTTTGTGCAGATTCAACTACAACTGAATTGTGAGGGAGTTGAGTCTTTTGATATCCTGGTGCAGGTTGTACGAGATATGTAGATTCTACCCTTTTGTTTATTGCAAGAATTGTACAGGGATGCTCCCAGATACGAATGGATGGGAATAGCCAGGCTGTGCTTAGGGGGATCTACAAACTGTAATATTTCCAGGGTTTGTGTCTCTCATCCTTTTCAGCTTGTAACTGAAATGGTATGGAATCTGCCATCTCTTGTATAAATGATGAAAAAGAGAGGTCTTCTGAAGGTGACTGCTTTCTGGACTGAGGTGGCGAAGGGTCTGACAGGAAGTCCTCTGATGAGGCTTCAGATGCAGTGTCAGACAAAGTGTCATAAGATGGAGTTTGGTATGGAGCGGCTGTAGTTTTTTGAGGTGGTAATACACCAGAAGGTCCCTTTTCTTCATCCTCCTCCTGAACCGGATTTGAGGGTAAGGAAGCCAACAGCTCATGGTACCTCTTAAAGAGGAGGCTATGCAGTGCTGCTTCAGTAGTAGAAGTTTCAGGGACTGCACTTGGAGTTTTTATGATGGAATGTTTGAATTTCCCCGATGACTTGTGCATCGATGTGGATGGTTCATGGAGAGGAGGTATTGACGGTGCCATTGTATAAAGAGACATCAACTGTGTAGTAGATGCCATGGTCGATGTAAGAAAAGAGAACATGGTGATAGGAATCGTCGATGGAAGGCATCGATGATATTGGTCCTGATGGAACCGGTAACATCGAAGGAGGTGTAGGCACCGATGGTTCCGATGACATCAACGCTTGCGCTGGCTCCGTCATCGATGCAGTCACCGATATCGGTGTGGACATCAGCGGAATTGCTGGCATCGGCGTGAACGCCGGCATCGGCTGTGAAGCCGGTATCGATGAAACCTCCAGCATCGGCACTGTGGCCGGCATCGACATAGGTGTCGGCATCGGCAGTTGTGCCAGAATTTGTTCTTTCAAGGCATCGGTGACAATCTGCCTAATGAGTGCAGTCAAATCCGGGATCGGTGTCGATGATGGAATAGACGTCGACTGTGTCGATGATGGAATCGAGGAGGCGGACGTTGATGGTACAATGGCCGATTTCTGTCGTTTTGGTAACGGTTCCTCTGGCGGAGGAAGAGACAGGGGAACCGCGGATCGATGCCGTCGATGCTTATGCTTGGGTTTGGATTCAGCTACTGACCTAGTCGATGAAGTGGAGGGGGCTGGTGAGAAGGCATCGCCGGAACCCTCCGGACGTCGTTTTTTGATAAGAATCTTCTTCGTAACTCCCACCGGTGAAGGTTGTGTGGAAGTTGAAGGAGAAGGAACAGATTGAATTTGAAAAAGTTGAACCATTTTTTCTTCTCTGAGCTTCCTTCCTTTCAGAGTCATTTCTTGACATTTTTGGCAAGAAGAGATTTCATGATGTTGTCCAAGGCACCGAACACATTCCAGATGAGGATCTGTTATGGACATGGTGCGGTTGCAGGCTTGGCATTTTTTGAAGCCGGAGGCCATGTTTGCATCGACGACCGTCGATGAAAGCTGAGAGAAATTGTGACAATTGTAAAGTCAAAATGACTCTTTTTGTCACCGTCCGGTGACAATGAAAATGAGACCCGAATGGGAAAGAGAAAAATGAGAATATCACTGACTTTTCAGTCAAAAATGTGAGTGAACTCACAGGGCTCCTATGTCCGCGATGTGGGAAGCAGCACGGAAAAACGAAGACTGAAGTGAGACCCCTGTGGCAGAGAATATCATGGCATGCCGGGCATACTCAGTAGCCTCAGGCTGCCAGTCAAAAGTTTCTAGAAACTTTGACAGAAGTTTTTCCCGTGCTAGGGCTCCATCAGTGATGTCACCCATATGTGAGGACTAGCATCCTGCTTGTCCTGGGATTATAAGCATTATGAAGAAGGACATAAGCTTGTGAGAGAGATTGGAGGAAGACAGCAAATTATGACCTAGATTTATCATTTTGCTATAAATATAAGTGCCCGCGATAAAAAAAAAAAGGGGGCATGGTTAGGGTAATTTTCAAGATACTGCAACGAGCGCAATTTTACAGCATTGCATAAGTATTTTAGTGCGACACATGTTAAATTTATCGCACCCACGATATTTTCACATCGCAAGCTGAGAAGTGCCCAGACAGGCTGGTAAGAGAGAGCGACTCCTTATAAGGCTCTCATATAAGGAACCTATTAATACCACTGTAAGAGGGGCAACTAGTAACTTGGGGTGAGGTTTTGGTGGTGGTGGCCTAGGTTTTGGGGGGCAGTTTTATATGCATGGTCAGAGGTATGAACAGGTAATGTTGAGATTACTTACCTGATAATCTCGTTTTCCTTAGTGTAGACAGATGGACTCAGAACAAGTGGGATAGTATCCGCGTGCTAGCAGTTGGAGACGGATCTGACGTCACCACGGGGTATATATATCCCCACAGGAAGCGCAGCAACCTAGTAATCTTCCTTGCAAAAGCTGTTATGGATATGTGTACTGACGCTCAGTGAAAAGTGAAACAGGATTCCCCTGACCGATAGACAGTGGCTGGAGACCGCCAGCATTCACAACCGGAAGGCGTTGACACCTGGTAGAGTGTACGCTCTTATGTAAACAAATGCCATGACTTACCTTGAATCGGGGAAACCCATGTACACAGGCAGCTGGGCGGGATGCTGAGTCCATCTGTCTACACTAAGGAAAACGAGATTATCAGGTAAGTAATCTCAACATTTCCTGTCGTGTAGCCAGATGGACTCAGAACAAGTGGGATGTACAAAAGCTTTACTCCCAGCCTGGGCGGGAGGCTGCCTGAGGCCCATGTAGGACCGCCCTTGCAAATGCTGAGTCCTCCCTGGCCTGGACATCCAGACGGTAAAACCTGGAGAAGGTATGGAGGGAGGACCACGTCGCTGCTTTACAGATTTCTGCAGGCGACAGCATCCTGGATTCTGCCCAGGATGCCGCTTGTGCTCTGGTAGAATGAGCCTTGACTTGTAGAGGCGGAGACTTCCCGGCCTCCACGTAAGCTGCTCTGATAACTTCTTTAATCCAGCGGGCGATGGTGGGCCGTGAGGCCGCTTCACCTTGCTTCCTCCCGCTGTGCAGGACGAACAGATGGTCCGTCTTTCGTAGTTCTTGTGTCACTTCCAGATATCTGGGCAGCAATCTGCCAATGTCGAGATGGCGTAATAAACGCCCTTCTTCAGATTTCTTCAAACCCGCCGTGGTAGGCAAGGATATGGTTTGGTTAAGAGGAAACTGTGAAACCACTTTAGGTAGAAAGGAGGGAACCGTACGAAGATGGATAGCCTCAGGAGTGATTCTGAGAAAGGGATCATGGGCAGGACAGTGCTTGTAGCTCAGAGATGCGGCGTGCCGAACATACCGCCAGTAGGAACACCATCTTCAAGGTTAGAGAACGGAGAGATAGTCCCCGAAGGGGACTGAGGGTGGATCCTGCGAGGAAATCCAAAACAAGATTGAGGTTCCATAAGGGCACAGGCCACTTTAGTGGCGGACGAATATGCTTGACTCTCTGCAGGAAGCGAGAAACATCTGGGTGCTTGGCGATGGTCTTGCCATCCCTCCTGGGACCACAGCAAGACAGCGCAGCCACCTGAACTTTGATGGAGCTGAGGAAGAGACCCTTCTGAAGTCCATCCTGCAGGAAATCCAACACAATAGGGATTGGGGTCGCATGTGGATTGGTGCCGTGAGTGTCGCACCATGCTTCAAACACTCTCCAGATCCTTACTTAGGTGAGGGACGTGGAAAACGTACGAGCCCGGAGGAGTGTATCTATCACGGGCTCCGAGTAACCTCTTTTTTACAGTCTAGCCCTCTCAATGGCCAGACTGTAACAGAGAATTGAGCTGGATCCTCGTGGAGGATGGGACCTTGACGTAGAAGGTCCCGGAGAGGAGGTAGGGGAAGAGGCTCCCCTGCCAGTAGTCTTCTCATGTCTGCGTACCAGGGTCTTCTTGGCCAGTCTGGTGCCACTAGAAGAACTAGGCCCTGGTGATTCTGAATCTTGTGGATGATGGCGCCCAGCAGAGGCCACGGAGGAAAGGCGTATAGCAGAGTACCTGGAGGCCACGGCTGGACCAGGGCATCGATTCCGTGTGAGAACGGGTCGCGCTTGAGGCTGAAGTATCTGGGTACTTGAGCATTAGACTTGTCCGCCAGTAAATCCATGTCCGGAATCCCCCAGTGATCCACAATCATCTGGAAGGCTGTGGGTGACAGCTGCCACTCTCCCGGATTTAGGCTTTCTCTGCTGAGGAAGTCTGCTGTGGTATTGTCCTTCCCGGCAATGTGGATGGCGGAGATGTCCTGAAGATTCGCCTCTGCGCAAGCCATCAGTGGGGCGATCTCCAGAGATACTTGTCGGCTTCTGGTTCCGCCCTGACGGTTGATGTATGCCACCATGGTGGCGTTGTCGGACATCACTCTGACTGCTCTGTTCTTCAGTCTGTGAGCAAACCGAAGGCATGCCAATCGGACTGCCCGGGCCTCTAGACGATTGATGTTCCACGCTGCCTCTTCTCTGTTCCACCGCCCTTGTGCGGTGAGTTCTTCGCAGTGTGCTCCCCAGCCGCTCAGGCTGGCATCTGTGGTACGCAAGGTCCACGTGGGTGATGACATCTTCGACCCCCTGCTCATGTGACTGGACTGCAACCACCAGCGCAACTGGGTCCGCACTCTGGCTGGCAGATGAAGGCTCGTGGAATAGTTCCGTAGACGGGGGCTCCAGCGAGAGAGCAGGGAGTGTTGTAGAGGTCTCATATGGGCCCTCGCCCAAGGCACCACTTCCAGGGTGGATGCCATGAGACCAAGAACCTGCAGATAATCGCAAGCTATGGGCCGACTGGCTCCCATCAATTACTGGATACGCTGCCGAAGTTTCGACTGTCTCTTGGCAGTGAGACTTACTGTGTCTGCCCGGGTGTCGAACTGTATTCCCAGGTATTCCAGAGACTGGGAAGGCTGTAGGCAGCTCTTGCTGAGGTTGATTACCCAGCCCAAGCTTTCCAGAAGGGCGATCACTCTGTCGGTTGTCCGAAGGCTCTCCTCTCGAGATTTCGCCCTGATCAGCCAGTCGTCTAGATAGGGATGGACCAAAATTCCTTCCCGCCTGAGTGCCGTTGCTACCACTACGACCACCTTGGTGAATGTCCGGGGTGACGTGGCCAACCCGAAGGGCAGAGCCCGAAACTGGAAGTGGCGGCCTAAAACCTTGAAGCGTAGGTAGCGCTGATGATCCGGATGGATCGGGATATGCAGGTATGCCTCTGACAGGTCTAATGCCGTGAGGAATTCTCCTGGCTGTACTGCGGCCTTGACGGAGCACAGAGTCTCCATGCGAAACCTCGGGACCCTTAAGTATCGATTGACTGACTTGAGGTCCAGAACTGGCCGAAAGGTGCCCCCTTTCTTGGGTACCATGAAATAAATGGAATAGTGTCCAGAATTCACTTCCCAGGCAGGTACTGGGATGATGGCTTTCAAGGACAGGAGCCTCGCCAGGGCAGCTTCCAATGCTGCCTTCTTGTGTATGGGACAAGACGATTCCACAAACTTGTCCGGAGGGAGGTGATGAAAGTCCAGATAATATCCCTCCCGGATAATGGCGAGGACCCACTGGTCCGACATAATCTCGACCCATCTGGGGTAGAAGAGGGTTAACCTGCCCCCTATGGCTCCATCCCCCAGATGAATCGGCGGATTCTCATTGGGAGGTGCGGTCGGGACCCGAGCCCGGGCCTGCTCCCCTCTTGATCTGCTTGGTCTGAAAGGACTGATTCCTGGCCTGAGGACGTGGTGCCTGGTAGCGACCCCTGTAAGGAACAAAGCGCTGGGAACTCCTGCCCCTGGAGGGCCTTGGAAAGGCGTGCTGGCCCCATCTGAACCGATCTTCCGGCAGTCTGGGCACAGGAGAGGCACCCCATGTACTGGCCAGTTTATCAAGGTCGCTGCCAAATAGGAAAGAGCCCTTAAAGGGCAATCTGGTGAGGCGTGTTTTGGAAGGCGCATCCGCTGACCATCTCCGGATCCAGAGCTGCCTCCTGGCGGCTACGGAGGATGAAATCCCCTTAGCTGTTGTCCGGACCAGGTCAGAAGCAGCATCCGTGAGGAACGAAAGAGCTGACTCCATGTCTGCTGCTGGAGCGTTGTTCCTAACCTGTGACAAACAGGCACGCGTCACCACTGTGCAGCAGGTCGCGATCCGCAAAGATAGAGCTGCCACCTCAAAGGTCTGTTTCAGAATGGTGTCCAGTCGCCGGTCATGAGGCTCCTTGAGGGCCGTCCCCCCTTCAACTGGAATGGTAGTGCGCTTGACCACAGCGCTAATCAAGGCGTCCACCTGAGGGCACGCCAGCAGGTCCTGGATAGCCGGTGCCAATGGGTACATGCCCGTCAGGGCCCGGCCCCCTTTGAAGGAAGCCGCTGGTGCCGCCCATTCTAAATCTATCAGTTGTTGTGTCGCTTGCAAGAATGGAAAATGGCGGGCTGTAGGACGAAGACCTTCCAACAGGGGGTTCTGCGCAGAGGGTACCGAAGCGCTGGGACCAGTAATATCCAACTCCGCCAGACACTGAGACACCAGGTCGGAGAGATCCTCTTTAGGGAAGAACCGCCTCATGGTTCTATATGGCTCAATCCCTGGGGGAAGGTCCCCCTCGTCCGGGAGTTCGGACTCGTCCGGTGAAACCTCCTGGTCTGATTGATCCGGACTGTCCAGCGGCGGGAGGTTCCGCTCACGATAAGGGCGTGAGGGTCCAGGAACAGGATCCGCAGGAGCCGCCACCGCAGTAGCAGCCGCAGCAGCTGCCGCAGTCGCAGCCACCGCAGGAACAACAGGAACAGCAGGAACCGCAGGGCCTGGACGGGAAGCCGTTGGCATCTGTACAAAGGCATGAATCCCCTTAAAGAGATCCACCCAGGAAATTGAAGCAGCCTCTAATCTCCGGGGTACAAGATCCCCCGAGATCCCCGATTGGTCAAGACTGCCCCCTAAATCCGGGGTAGCCCCTGGGGAACTATCAACAAATCGTGGCTGAGACCAGTCCTGGCCTGAGGGTCCCACGGCCTCCTCACATTGGACACCTAGGGAGTCTGGCTCATCACTGCGCGTGGCTCTAAGCTGGCATGCAGAGCAGAGGCCAAGAGCTTTAATGCCTGAGGCAGGCGGCGCCGCCGCTGAAGACGCTGCTGCGTTCTGATCCATTGAAAAATATGCGCTGAATGCTTGATACAACAAGCGCGCAATAATAATAATATGCGGCAGCAATAGGCGCTGAATACAACAGGCGCACAATAATAATAATATGCGGCAGTAATAGGCGCTTAATACAACAGGCACACAATAATAATAATATGCAGCAGCAATAGGTGCTTAATACAACAGGCGCACAATAATAATATGCGGCAGCAATAGGCGCTCAATACAATAGGCGCACAATAACAACAATATGCGGCAGCAATAGGCGCTGAATACAACAGGCGCACAATAAGAATAAAATGCGGCAGCAATAGGCGCTTAATACAACAGGCGCACAATAATAATAATATGCGGCAGCAATATGCGCCGAATACAACAGGCGCACAATAATAATAATATGTTCTCAGCAATAGGCGGCCAAGAAAACGGCTCAATTGTATGCAATATGCACTCAGCAATATGCAGTTAGGAATACCCGCTCGATGGCTTTTAAATAGGCTCTCAGCAATAAGCGGTCAGTAATACACGCTCTATGGCTTTCAATAGGCTCTCAGCAATAAGCGGTCAGGAATACACGCTCAATGGCAATCAATAGGCTCTCAGCAATATGCGGTTAGCAATACACGCTTAATGGCATTCAATAGGCTCTCAGCAATATGCGGTTAGCAATACACGCTCAGTGGCAGTAAATATGCTCTCAGCAACAGGCGGTTTAGCAATACACGCTCAGTGGCATTCAATATGCTCTCAGCAACAGGCGGTTTAGCAATACACGCTCAGTGGCACTCACAACAATAAGGCAATATACGCACAAGGAGGAATAGAGCCGCGCCTATTACAGGTGCTTAATACCTGAACAAGGCCCCAAAATGGCGTCCTCCACGGCGTGCCACGCCGCCGATCCTCTGCTCCTTGGAGACCAGAAATAAAAAATGTACGCCTTACCTGATCCTCGGTGCTTCCCGGCTGGAACCCGGGCGGTCTCTGGCTGCGGGGGGAGAGGGCAAGTACCTTCACCACCGCGTTTGAGGATATGCACCCGCTGCCTCGTCCACGCCGGGACCGAGGCGCCTCGAAGCCTCACCCGAACCTCGCCCGGGGGCTATGTCCCTGCTGCGATTCGGCCAGACCGAGGACTTACACCTCCGGGGTGATCACGGAAATCACCCCGGGAAACTCAACTGGGGGAGGGACCTTAGGGTATCACCGCAGGAGTGCGGGGCTCGATGCTATAGAAGTTTTAGTAAGTAGAAAAAGAAAAGTAAAGTAGATTTGGAAAACACTCTCAGCTAGCGTGCAGGCTCTCCAAACTGCTTTGGAGACGGCACGACAGGAAATTGTATTTTAGGAAATCCTGAATATAATACATTACAAAAGTCCAGGTGGCTGGTAATCACAGCATGAATGAGATTTGTCAAATTTTTATGTGAAATACAGGGCCTCGGGCTGCAGATTACCCTGTCCTGATGAAAACAAGAACGTACCAATTATGATATGAGACTGTTTTAACTCTGTATCCAAAATGATACCCAAAGTACAGACCTCAGATTATAAAAGGAAAGATTAAACCTTCCAATACCATTTGCAGAGGAGCAAAAGAGAGATGACCTAAATCAAATTATTTCTGTCTTTTGGGGATTCACTTTCAGTTTAACGGAGTGAAGCACAAAATCCAACCTCTGAATCCAACTACAGATCGGTTAGCCTGACTTCAGTGCCAGGAAAAATAGTGGAAAGTGTTCTAAACATCAAAATCACAGAACATATAGAAAGACATGGTTTAATGGAACAAAGTCAGCATGGCTTTACCCAGGGCAAGTCTTGCCTCACAAATCTGCTTCACTTTTTTGAAGGAGTTAATAAACATGTGGATAAAGGTGAACTGGTAGATATAGTATACTTGGATTTTCAGAAGGCGTTTGACAAGGTTCCTCATGAGAGGCTTCTAGGAAAAGTAAAAAGTCATGGGATAGGTTGCGATGTCCTTTCGTGGATTGTAAACTGGCTAAAAGACAGGAAACAGAGAGTAGGATTAAATGGGAAATTTTCTCAGTGGAAGGGAGTGGACAGTGGAGTGCCTCAGGGATCTGTATTGGGACCCTTACTTTTCAATATATTTATAAATGATCTGGAAAGAAATATGACAAGTGAGATAATCAAATTTGCAGATGACACAAAATTGTTCAGAGTAGTTAAATCACAAGCAGATTGTGATAAATTGCAGGAAGACCTTGTGAGACTGGAAAATTGGGCATCCAAATGGCAGATGAAAATTAATGTGGATAAGTGCAAGGTGATGCATATAGGGAAAAATAACCCATGCTATAATTACACAATGTTGGGTTCCATATTAGGTGCTATAACCCAAGAAAGAGATCTAGGTGTCATAGTGGATAACACATTGAAATCGTCGGTACAGTGTGCTGCGGCAGTCAAAAAAGCAAACAGAATGTTGGGAATTATTAGAAAGGGAATGGTGAATAAAACGGAAAACGTCATAATGCCTCTGTATCGCTCCATGGCGAGACCGCACCTTGAATACTGTGTACAATTCTGGTCGCCGCATCTCAAAAAAGATATAATTGCGATGGAGAAGGTACAGAGAAGGGCTACCAAAATGATAAGGGGAATGGAACAACTCCCCTATGAGGAAAGACTAAAGAGATTAGGACTTTTCAGCTTGGAGAAGAGACAACTGAGGGGGGGATATGATAGAGGTGTTTAAAATCATGAGAGGTCTAGAACGGGTAGATGTGAATCGATGATTTACTCTTTCGGATAGTAGAAAGACTAGGGGGCACTCCATGAAGTTAGCATGGGGCACATTTAAAACTAATCGAAGAAAGTTCTTTTTTACTCAACGCACAATTAAACTCTGGAATTTGTTGCCAGAGGATGTGGTTAGTGCAGTTAGTATGGCTGTGTTTAAAAAAGGATTGGATAAGTTCTTGGAGGAGAAGTCCATTACCTGCTATTAAGTTCACTTAGAGAATAGCCACTGCCATTAGCAATGGTAACATGGAATAGACTTAGTTTTTGGGTACTTGCCAGGTTCTTATGGCCTGGATTGGCCACTGTTGGAAACAGGATGCTGGGCTTGATGGACCCTTGGTCTGACCCAGTATGGCATTTTCTTATGTTCTTATGTTCTTAATATAGTTGGATATCATCTGCATATATTTTGCAATTCAATCCAACTTCTTTGATCAGTTTTGTCAAAGTATGCAGATAAATATTAAATAATATAGGCAAAGTAACAGACTCCTGTTGGACTCCATATCATATTACTCTAGGAGAAAATACAGAGGTATCAAACCTAACTTGAAGAAGCCTATTTTCCAAAAAGGAAGAGAATCACTTCAACATGCTGCCTCTAATACCGATTGATCTTAGGTGATGAAGCAAAATGCTACAATCAACAGTTTTGAAGGTAGCTGAAAGATCTATTACTACAAGTATTATATCAATGACTATCTAAGCATCTTCTCAGATCATCAGTACCATAAGGGTAGTTTTAGTACTGAAATTTTTATGAAAACCACATTGATTAGCATCAAGGTAACTAGAGTCCTCCAAAATAGCAGATAACTGAAAGGAAACGGCTCTCTCCACAACGTTCCCTAAAAAAGTAAAGTTGGAAACCAGATGATAATTAACAATTATCACAGGTTTCAAAGTTGTTTTTTTAAAGGGACAAATAACCTTCAGCTAGGCTGGGAAAGTTCCTAATGATAGAGCAGAATTTACAATCAGCTGATGAGGTGTAATAAAAGAGCAGATGCATGCCCTTTATCTTACTGTATGAGAAGAATAGGGGTCTACAGACACTGTAGAAGCAGAAAACCGCTAATCCCCCTTCTCTATCTTTTCTTCACTACATTTATTAATTTTTAATGTAAACTATAGAACAGTTTCACAATGACCAGATATACTGCCCAAATTACAATGACTGTAACAATTCAGAAGTCATGGGGTGCCTAGCTTGGGTTAGGATTCACCCCCACAGGTGTGGTACAGGACTGGCTAAAGGCTGGTCTTTTGCCCAGCCAGCCCCCTGCCCTGTAGGTTGAGCCTTGGGTTCTGGGGATTGGTAGGGCTTTGTTTTGGCAGCAGAAAATCATGGCTGGTCAAGGCTGGAAGCTGGGCTGGTCTTCTACCTAGCCATCCCCCTTTCCTGCACGTTGAGCCCTTGGGTTCTGGGGACCAGTAAGGCTTAGTTGGATGAGGCTGGACAAGGCAGGGCAGTGATGGACTGGAAGCAGAGGTATGAAAATTGGTTTTTACTTGCTAATTTTCGTTCCTGTAATACCACAGATCAGTCCAGAAAAGTGGGTTGTGTATCCCTACCAGCAGGTGGAGTCAGAGAGCAAACCTTTGGGCACTGCCATATATACAAGAGTGCCACCTGCAGTCCCTCAGTATTGGCCTGTACCCAAGCACACCAAAACAACACGAACGGGCGAAGGGTCGAGAAATCCCCGTATACCACTTCGCCCCAAGTAAAACAATAAACCGAAACAACTGCCATAACAACTGCTCCATCAAACATGTCTGCAAAAAACCGGAGCTCCAAGAAAAACAGCCACAGTCTAGCTAAAACAGTCTTTCGGTATCTGAGATAAGAGGTGGGCCTCTGGACTGATCTGTGGTATTACAGGAACGAAAATTTTAATTTCCTGAACATACCCAGATCAGTCCAGAAAAATTGGATGTACCCAAGCCACCCTACCCTGGGCGGGAACCTGAAAGACCCACACGCAGAACACTCTCACCAAAGGACGGGGCATCAGTAGCCCTAACGTCCAGGCGATAATGCTGAGCGAAAGTGTGCAAGGAGGACCACACCGCCGCTTTGCATATTTCCTGAGGCGACAGTAGCTGACACTCTGCCCAGGAAGTAGCTTGGGCTCTGGTGGAATGAGCCTGAGACCCAAAGGAGCTTGGCATCCTCTGACAAGGTATGCCGAACAAATAGCTTCTTTAATCCAAGGCAATATAGTCACCTTAGACGCCTTTTCCCCTTCTTTGGGCCCCCGAAGAGGATGAACAAATGATGGGATCGTCTGAAGTCATTGGTAACTTCCAAATAGCGCAATAAGACACGCCACACGTCCAAAAGATGAAGATCTCTGTCAGGAGATGCTTCTCGAGACCATCGTGGGAATCCCGGTAGCTCCACCATCTGATTTACGTGAAAGGCTGAGACCACCTTAGGGAGGAAGGCTGGTTCCGTCCGCAAGGACACTCCATCGTCGGAAATCCGAAGAAATGGATCCTGGCACAACAGAGCCTGTAACTCCGAGATCCGACGAGCCGAGCAAATGGCCACCAAAAACACTGTCTTCAAAGTCAGATCCTTCAGCGAAGCCCTGTGGACAGGCTCGAAGGGAGCACCACAGAGGACACGCAGCACGAGATTCAAACTCCAATCTGGACAGACCGAATGCACAGGAGGCCGCAAATGTTTGACCCCCTTGAGAAACCGGGCTATATCCGGTTGCATTGCAAGCGAGAAGCCGTTAAACTTGCCCCGCAATGCACAGAGTGCAGCAACCTGAACCCGAAGAGAATTGAAAGCTAACCCCTTAGAGAGCCCCTGCTGCAGAAAGTCCAGCACCCGAGAAACATCGACTCGCAAAGGATCTCAGGAGCGTTGGTGACACCATGTCGCAAAAGACTTCCAGACCTGGACATAGGCCATAGAGGTGGTCGGGCATCTGGCCTGCAGCAGAGTGGAAATGACCGGTTCGGAGTAACCTTTCAACCGTAAACGTCGCCTCTCAAAAGCCAAGCTGAGAGAGAGAAGTGATCCTCCCGATCCGAAAATATGGGTCCCTGCCGAAGAAGCTGCGGCAGATGAGCTAGCGGTAATGGGCCCTCTAGCGCCAAGCGAACCAGATCCACGAACCATGGGCGACGCGGCCACTCCGGCGCCACCAGGACCACCCGTCCCGGATGGAGTTCTATGCACCGGAGCAGCCGACTGATGAGAGGCCAGAGAGGAAAGGCATACAGGAGAATTCCTGTGGGCCAGGGGCACACGAGAGCGTCTAGCCCCTCCGAGCCCAGTTCTTGACGACGGCTGAAGAAGCGAACTGTTTTCGCATTCGCCCGTGTTGCCATCTCATCCAACTGTGGGACACCCCATCTGGCGCAAATTCGGTTCCACGCTTCGGGAGACAACTCCCACTCTCCTGGAACGAGTTGCTGTCAGCTGAGAAAATCCGCCTGTACGTTCTCCACCCCCGCGACATGAGAAGCGGCAATTCCCCCGAGATGACGCTCCGCCCAGGCGAACAGAAGCCACGCCTCCAGCGCCACCACGGGGCTTCTTGTCCTGCCTTGCCTGTTGATGTACGCCACTGTCGTCGCATTGTCGGAGAACACTCGGACCATTCTGCCTTGGATCCATGGAAGGAATGCTTGCAGAGCCAGGCATACCGCTCTGGTCTCTAGGTGATTGATGGACCACGAGCCTTTCATCTTTGACCAGAGGCCTTGGGCCGACCTCTGTCCGCACACTGCTCCGCAACCTGAAAGACTGGAATCGGTGGAGATGATCATCCAATTCGGGGGATCCAAGTCCACCCCTCGATCCAGATTGTCGCATGAAAGCCACCATGACAGACTGGCTCTGGACTCTGGAAGAAGCGGCATCGACAGGTGGAATAGCTCCGAGACTGGACTCCACCGTGACAAATGTGCACGCTGTAACGGACGCAAGTGCGCTAACGCCCATGAAACCCAGGACCTGGAGATGATGCCACACCGTGGGATTGTCCCGAAGAAGAAGGGCGTGAATCTGGTCTTGTAACTTCGTCACCCGGTCCTCTGCCAGAAAGACCTTACTGCGACAGGTATCAAATCTCGCTCCCAGGTAACCCAGCTCTTGAATAGGACCCTGTGCACTTATCTCTCGCAGTCCTCCCGTGACTTTGCGCGAATCAGCCAGTCATCCAGATAAGGATGGACTAAAATCCCTTCTTTTCGCAAGAAGGCCGCTACCACCACCATCACCTTGGTGAACGTGCAAGGAGCCATTGCAAGACCAAACGGTAGGACTCGAAATTGGAAGTGTTGACCCAAGACCTTGAAGCACAGAAATCTCTGGTGACTCGGCCGGATTGGGATATGAAGATACGCCTCCGTGAGGTCCAGGGATGCCAGGAACTCCCCCTTGTAAACTGCAGCCATCACTGTCCGCAGTGTCTCCATACGAAAACGAGGAACACGAAGACAACGGTTTACCTTCTGCAAGTCTAAGATGGGACGAAACGTACCCTCTTTTTTGGGGACCACAAAGTACACAGAGTACCAACCTCGTCCCTGCTGTACCTCCGGGACTGGGACAATCGCTCTGAGATCGAGAAGTCATTGTAGAGTTTCCTGGCCACTTCTTGCTTGTTGCGTGAGGACACCCGGGACTCCACAAAAACTTCCCGAACTAGTGTGTACCCATCTTTGATTACCTCTAGAACCCAACGGTCTGAGGTAATCCTTGCCCATTCTTTGTAAAAGTTGGATAATCTGCCTCCGACAGCTTCGACAACGGAATGGGTGCTCGTGGCTTCATTGGGGGTTTTTTACCGTTTCCAGCGCCAAGATGTCCTATGTCCCTATGTGTCCCTACTGGAGTGGCGACCTCCATGAAAGGACTGCTGGCGTCCAGAATTTGGTTTAGAAGCAGGTGGGGTGGAATAGCTGCTGGCTCTATAGCGGCGAGAATACCTAAAGCAAGAGCACGATGGAAAAGTCTTCTTTGAGGACCTCCTATCCTCTGGTATCCGGTGGCCCTTGGATTCACCGAGGAGCTTCACCAGATGATCCAGCTCCTCCCCGAAAAGGAGTTTGCCCTTGAAAGGCAGATTGCAAAGCTGTGACTTAGAAGACAAATCCGCAGCCCAATTCCTGAGCCAGAGAAGGCGTCGCGCCACCACAATGGACACCATGCTTCTCGCCGAGGTTTGCACCAGATCATACAGTGCGTCTGCAACGTATGCGACACCCACCTCCAAGCGTGCAGAATGTAGCGCACCCTTGCCGCCAGTTCCAGAACCAGAAGCCGATTCCTGGACCCAGCACAGGCACACCCTCTGCATAAGGCTAGCGCATACCGCTGCCGAAAGACTCAAAGCTGCCACCTCCAAAGCCCGCTTCAGCTGGATCTCCAATTTGTGGTCGTGTATGTCCTTCAAGGCAGTAGCCTCCGTCACCAGGATGGTGGTCTTCTTTGTGACCGCAGAGACCGCGGCATCTACCTTCGGAATCTTCAGAAGATCTAACACATCCATTGTCAGGGGGTACAGCTTCGCCATAGCTCTGCCCACCTTTAGGCCTGCGTCCGGAGCCTCCCAGTCCCGTGTCACCAGTTTGCGTACTTTCTTAGGCAGCGGGAAGGATGAGGTCATGCCATCGAGGACTGGATTAACACCTTCATTATCCGATTCCTCCTGGGCAACTTTAAGCCCCAGTACCTCCAAAACCCGGGGAATAAGGGGCCGCAGCTCGTCTCGTTTAAAGAGATGTACCACACTAGGGTCGTCCCCCTCTGCAGGCGGGGTATCGGGATCGTCCATGTCATCAGTATCATCTCCCTGATCAGGCAATGGATCCGGATCCGTCCCCGTGACCGGCCCTGAGACCAGGGCCGATGCTGATCCTGAAGGTGGGTCCTGTGGCCCACGGGGTTTAGCCTCCAACGGGCGAGGCTGTTCCACAGAGCGCTGCTGAGGTTCATCACCCCGACCTCTCTCAGCCGGGGTTGCCGTGACTTCATCCGGGAGTCCAGGCCTCTTAAAAGTTGAGTGCTTCCTCGCTAGGAAGGCTCGATGCATGAGAAGTATAAATTCAGGGGAGAACCCCTCCAGGTCTCCTTCCCCCTCCGGGACATCCATGGGTGCCGCATCGCCAGCCCCCCCGTGGGATTCTCCCCCACCGGGGCTAAAACGGGAGGGGAATCCTCTTCCCTGCATCCAAGGTGCAACTCATTCTGTGTCCCTCCCTGCAGGAGAGGGCATCAAGATCTGATGGGCCTTCTAGCCCCGGGGAGCAGGCCTAACACAAGGAGGCCGAATCCAGGGCCTGGCTGCGTGCGCCACAGGCGTGGCAGGCTGGCGATTTGGCACGCGGATCCACCCCCCCAAGCGTGCAGCCACGCGGAGTGCAGGGAGAAGAAAAAAATCGGGCCTGAGCGAAACCACGCATAGCCGCAACGCGGGAATGGCCGGGTAAGGAAGCCGGAGAAAAAAATAAGAATTGGCCCTGCAGACCGCGCGCAGTCGCGCCGCGGGAAACACAAGGGCAAGATGGCCCTGCTATACGCGCTCAGCCGCGCCACGGGAATCAGCCCCGATCCCCAGTCACGGCTTGGAACGAACCAACAACGTTTAGAAAACCCGATGCCGATAAATTCTGTGTTGGTTTTCCTAACTGGCAGATAGCCGATGCTCTCCCATTATCAAGGAAGCGCTAGGGGTACGCAAGCGACTCTAGCGCCTCCTTGAAAATGAGACCCCTAATTTAAATATTGCATGCTGCCCTCAGGAGGGGCACCTGGGGGCGCATTAGGAAAGCGGGCGCTGACTGTTCAGTGCCCGCTTTCTGCGCATAAATAATGCATCGGCTCCTAGGTTTCTCTGCAGCGTATCCATTCCCAGCCAACCTGGGAAGTGGAAGACCCAACACATGGATTGAACAAAGAACCTTCTACACAGCAATGCACAGGACTGCCATTGAGCCACCAGGTCAATCCATTGTGGTAGTTTCCAGTAAGAAGCTGTAATTTTCAAGTACTGCAGTTGCTAAAATTTAAGTTTGTACTAGGAATTATCAGTTATTTCAATGTCTTCTCACAGAAGTTAATTTTTCAAGGGAGTTATGCATATAAATATAGTATCATAGTAATTTCCAAAATTATTATTAGGTAAGTAAAATTTTTTATTGTACTACTTGTTCAAAGGAAATTAATTCAAAATTCTACTTTTGTCTCCATTTTTTTGTTCAAATGTATGATTCTTTTGTATTGCCTCATATAATTTATTCATTTGTCTAATAAACTGGAGATCCCATGCTGGTTTTATGATATCTTGTTGATTAGGAATCTCCTACTACTCTATGGGCCTGATTTTTAAAAGCATTTACATGTGTAAAGCTGGGTTTTACACGTATAAATGCATTTAACTTTAAAAAATGGGCTTTTGAAAATTGTAGAATATATGCCATTGAATTGTCCATAGGATTTACTCTCGTATGTGCACTTTTTTATAACTTTACGGAGTCAGAAGCTTCTGCAGGGGTTGAGGGAGCAGCTGCAGCAGTTACATCTTGCCATCTTCAACTCCGCCATGCTCACTTCCGAGGCCTACTAGGGCGCGCGCACCTCTCCTACACTCAAATACACGTCATTGCGGGAACCTCGGGGGTGTCCCCACCGCATGACGTCAGTACCTCCGGGTATTTCAAGCCTCAGCTTCGCTACCACCATTGAGTTAGCAAGGACTTCGGTTAAGCTACTCTGACTGCTCTAAGCTGCACGCTTAGACACTGCTCTACACTCCAAGGGCCTCACTCCTTCAGAAGCTCCTTCAGAAGACACCTTCTCCTTGGGGGGGTCTCTCGCTTCCATCTCCCTTCGGGGCCTTACTAATTGAGACAACTGCTCCTTGGTGGTCTCTCTCTCATTCTACAGGACCTCTGGACTACCAGGTACTCGCTCCTCGAGGGCCTACTGTTCTAGTATCCTGTACCACGGACCTTCGGTCCCACCATCTCTACCAGGAAGACGCCTACACTCCTGTGAGTACCTTTACAATCTGGTGCTCCAACTCCACCTACCAGGCTCAACACTGCCCGCACCATGGGTCCCCGCCTCTCTGAAACATCTGGGTGAGAATCTACTTCTGAGACTGTTGAACGTATTGGCACCTCGCGGACCTCACTGCCTTATTTTCCTGCTTCATACCATCTACCAACAGCAGTACAATAAAGCCTTCCATTCTATCTGTGTCTGCTATCTGTGTTCCCCACGGGGCTCCTCCCCGTAGGCGGAGTCATCTTCACAGCGACCAAAGGTCCACAATGCCACAAACTCAACAGGAACAGGCTGGACAGAACACTAAGCGGGGACTAGAACTGGATATGGACACAGGCTTGGACAGGATACAGAGCAAGGACTAGTACTGGGTCTGGACACAGGCTTGGACAGGATACAGAGCAAGGACTAGTACTGGGTCTGGACAGAGGCTTGGGCAGGACACTGAGTAGAGACTAGGACAGGATAAGACTGGGGCAAGGCAAGGCAATAGCAAGGTAGGGGGATGGATACTAGGAACTGGACTGGGCAAGGCAGGACAAGACCAGACAAGGGCAGGATCGGAAAGACAACAAAGAACTCTGAAGTCCGAAGGCAGCAATAGGGAAGACCCATAGCTGCTAAGCATAAGATCCAGATGCCACTAGGTGAGGAGAGGCCTGAGTAGGCCACAGAGCAAGGTACAAGGAGACAGAAGGTCTGGAGGCCATAAGGCAAGGTAAGGCCTGAGTAGGTCACAGAACAAGATGCAAGGAGACAGAAGGGCTGAAGGCCACAAGGCATGGAGCAAGGTAAGAGTGGCCAGGTCAGAGAGCCATGAAGAGGCATCTAGGTTCTGGCAAGGCAAGGATAAATGGAGCTGCAGCTTGGATGTGGTGCAAGCAGCGAGGCGGAGCTTGGCAAAGCTGGAGGTGAACTTTGTTGAGGACCCCTTGTGGAGAGGCTGCACCACAGGCTGAATCAGGTGGCCAGTGCGGAGATGGCTTGGATAGCTAGGAACAGAGCTCACTGAAGGTCTCTGCTGGTGGGGAGGTGTCATAGTAGACAGGATTAAGGCACGGTGAGGCTGCATGGCAGGCGAAACTGTGACACTGAATAGATCACAACACTAAACATTGTAATACACTTTACAAACAAGTTTATTCTTCTAGTCCCACCCTCCCACCTTACCTCTATCCCCCCTCCCCCCATCCTGAGCAGATCTCTTCTATGAAGGAATACTCTCATAACTTAAATATAGATTGAATATCTGTTGGTATAGAACCACATAAGCCCCTCAAATCTTCAGAAATTTTGTCTTTTCCTTACAATGATTTATATTCCAGGCTCATAAATTCCAACATCACTGCTTTCCATAATCCCACATTCAGTGCTCCACTTTGCAACCTTTGTAACATAATGCACCTTTTGGTTATTAAACATCCTTTTAACCAGAAAAGTCTTTGCTCTCCCCAAACTTTTCATCCTCTGGAAATATGCCCCATATACATAAGAGACACGTTTAATAATATTTCCTATACTTTGCTCCAGAGGTGTTCAATCTTAACACACTCCCACAAACAATGAAACATCATGGCATCCATGCTTTGATATTTGTGACAGTGAGCAGAGTCTACCAAACCTGCCTTACATGCCCAAAGTGGAGAAAAGATCATCTTATGCTATATTTTAACTTGCATCTCTCTCAATTTGACCCATTCTACATTCCTAGGCAGCATAATAATGCTTTTCAACATGTCATCTTCTAAGATTTCACTTTTTGTTTTTACACTGCAACCAGTGTGTCCAGAATCTTGTATGAGGATATCAAGTGCAGTTATTTATAGAGCAACGACATGGAATACTTTCTCATACTAAAGATTTTTTATCAGCCTCTGAAAAGCGCCAGATACTTCGAGTATAGTATTGATAAAATGCTTAATTTGCTAATAAGTATTCCATAACTCTGAATCCTTGGGATTCAATGGTCTCTTGAAATGTATACATTTTTTGAGTTTGTATGTTGTAGGTGCACTCCCAAATATTTAACCCAGTATGTTGCTTTTTCTAATTCTGTTATAACTTTTTTGAGATGAGGTGTACAGAAATGCACACAATAGTCAAGATGAGGTTGCATTATGTAGCAATACAGAGGCATTATATTTTCTGTTTTCTTCTCCATTCCTTTCTTAATAATTCCTCACGTTCTATTTGCTTTCTTTGATGCTGCTGCATACTGAGCAGAACACTTCAATGTATTATCAACAATGACATCTAGAGTCTGTCCCTGAATGAACATAAGAACATAAGATATGCCATACTGGGTCAAACCAAGGGTCCATCAAGCCCAGCATCCTGTTCCCAACAGTAGCCAATCCAAGTTAGAAGTACCTGGTGTCGCATTCGTGCCTATTCTCGCCCTCGCTCCACCCTCTCTACCTTGTGGCGACTCCCTTCGGCTCAGACAGACAGATGCAGCCATGGCTTCTCTCCATTTCTTGGTCCCGGAATCCCTGGGCTGGCTTGACGCTATGGATCCGCCATGTTCCTGATGATGTAAGGGCGTGCGCTCCAGACTTTGTACCAGCAAGGGCGCAAACCTCGGGAGCATCCACCCGTACTGACGTCATCCGTTTAAAAGGTCTTTGTTTGCTAACTACAAACGAGTTAGCAAGGAACTCCTATGGGACTTGCTTTGGCAGTCCACACTACTTGCAACAACAATCCGAGTCAGCAAGGGGAAATCTTTCTCCACTGCTCGGCCTTTTCAAACTTACCAGGAGTACCCGCTCCTCGGGGGCTCCGCTCTCTCGTCTTGATTTCAGATTGTTGGACGGGATCCGGTACTCGCTCCTCGAGGGCCTACGTTCCCGAAGACTCAGAAGACTCCTATTGCCTGGAGGCGATCGCAGACGTGAACACAGTGAGTCCTATTGCAGACAGGAACCGGTACTCGCTCCACGAGGGCCTATGTTCCTAATACCTTTCTCAGACTCTCTTCTTCCTCAGAAAATATCGCATACCTATATCTTATGGATTACTATTATAGATTAACAGATAGGAACCGGTAGTCGCTCCACGAGAGCCTATGTTCCTAAATCTCTTCTAGCCTCTCTTCTATTCCAGAAGCCATCCCATACACAGTTATTGTGAGTTCTATTTCAGACTGCCTATAGGAACCAGTACTCGCCTGCGGCTCCTGTTCCTGAATACTCTCTGTTGCATAGGAAGACATTACAGATATCTACAATTGTGAGTGTATCATCTACCACTGCTTATGCCCAGCATACCCTGTCTACTCACTACCTATAGTCTCTCCTTACAGCTCAGCAACTCAGAGATCGTAGTTCCAGTATCAGAGAGACTTCAGCCCTGTCGGGCACATCAACTCACTACTGCCACCTCTGGTGGTTCTACTTCCAGTCTAATAAAGAACTATCTGTATTTGTCTCAATACTCCAGCCTAGCCGGTGGTCCCTCTCAGGATCTCCACTTGAGGGTGCTGTCATCTGCCATTGGCCCAGGGATTCACTATTTCTACTAAGTGTTACTCCTTACACTAATAGAGCGTTATTCATCTGCCACTCTGTGAGAGCCAACCCACATCAGACCATTACTCCTCTCTCTGCGGAAGCTGATCCATATCAGATAGCTATCTCCCCATGGGGATCACAGGTTGCTGGCTCATCTTTCTACAGGAACAAAGCATAACAGTTGCTACTCCTTCCCTCTGGGGGAGCAGAGCACTAACAGATTGCTACTCCTTAGCAAGACCCGTAACAGATTGTTAAACTCTTCCTTCTACAGGAGCCAAGCTTATGAGACTGCTATCTCCTCCCCTTGGGAGGAGCTGATCGATACCAGATTGCTCACTCCGCCCTCCTGGCGGGGTAAGCGCTAGCAGATTGCTAACTCAGCAGCCTAATTCATAACAGATTGCTAACTCCTCCCTTCTGGAGGAGCAAACTCTAACACCTGGCAAGTACCCAAACATTGGATATATCACAAGCTACTACTGCTTATTAATTACTGTCATAGCAGTTTATGGATTTATCCTCTAGGAACTTATCCAAACCCTTTTTAAACCCAGTTACACTAATTGCGGGAACCACATCCTCTGGCAATGAATTCCAGAGCTAAACTATGCGCTGAGTGAAAAATAATTTTCTTCGATTTGTTTTATTTCTTCATGGAGTGCCCCCTGGTCCATCTAATATCTGAGAGAGTAAATAACTGATTTACATTAACTTCTTCAAGTCCTTACATGATTTTGTAGACTTCTATCATACCCACCCCCCCTCCCCTCAGTCGTCTCTTCTCCAAACTGAACAGCTCCAACTTCTTTTGCCTTTCTTCATAGGGAAGCAGTTCCATGCCCCTTATTTTGGTCACCCTTCTCTGCACTTTCTCCAGTGCACCTATATCCTTTATGAGATGTGGTGACCAGAACTGCATCCAGTATTCAAGGTGCGGTCTCACCATGGAGTGATGCAGAGGCATTATGACATTCTCCGTTTTATTTTCCATTCCCTTCTTAATAATTCCTAACATTGTTTGCTTTTTTGATTGCCACAGCACGTTGGGCCGACGATTTCAATGTATTATCCACTATGTCGCGTAGATCTCTTTCCTGGGTGGTAACTCCTAAGATAGAACCTAACATTCTTTAACTACAGCAAGGGTTATTTTTCCCTATATGCATCACTTTGCACTTGTCCACGTTAAATTTCATCTGCTATTTGGAAGCCCAATTTTCCAGTCTTGCAAGGTCATCCTGCAATTCATTATAATCCGCTTGAGACTGAATTACTCTGCATAATTTTGTGTCATCTGCAAATATGATCACCTCACTATTGTACCCCTTTCTTCATCATTTATAAATGTATTAAAAAACAACAGTCAAAGTACAGATCCCTGAGACACTCCATTGTTTATCTTTTTCCATTGTGAAAACTGACCATTTAATCCTACTCTCTGTTTCCTGTCTTTTAACCAACTTGCAATCCACAAAAGACATCACCTCCTATCCCATGACTTTTTAGTTTTCTTAGAAACCTCTCATGCGGGACTTTGTCAAAAGCCTTCTGAAAATCCAAATACACCACATCTACTGGTTAAGTTTTGTCCACATTTATTCACCCCTTCAAAAAAAACGTAGGAAATTTGTGAGGCAAGACTTCACTGGCTGTGTCCCATCAAACCATGTCTATCTAAATGTTTTGTGATTTTATTCTTTATAACAATTTCCCCGATTTTTCCGGGCACTGAAGTCAGGCTCACCAGTCTATAGTTTCCCGGATCACCCCTAGATCACTTTTTAAATATAGGGGTTTCATTGGCCATCTTCCAATCTTTAGGTACATCAGTTGATTTTAATGATAGATTATAAATTTTTATTAATAGGTCTGAAATTTCATTTTTTAGTTCTTTCAGAATCCTGGGGTGTATACCATCCAGTCCAGGTGATTTACTATTCTTCAGTTTGTCAATCAGGCCTACCACGTATTCCAGGTTCACTGTGATTTGGTTCAATTGATCTAAAACATCACCCATGAAAACCTTCTCCGGAACGGTATCTCTCCAATATCCTCTTAAGTAAACACTGAAGCAAAGAAATTGTTTAATCTTTCCGTGATGGCCTTATCTTCTCTAAGTGCCCTTTTAATCCTTTGATTATACAACGGGCCAACAGACTCCCTTGCAGGCTTTCTGCTTCGGACATATTTAAAGTTTTTATTGTGAGTTTTTGCCTTCATGGCCAACTTCTTTTCACATTTTCTCTTATCCTGTCTTATTAATGTCTTACATTTAACTTTCTAATGCTTATGCTTTTTCTTATTTTCTTCTGATGGATCCTTCTTCCAATTATTGAATGAAGAACTTTTGCCTAAATTAGCCACTTTCACCTCACCTTTTAATGATGCCGGTAATCGTTTTGCCTTCCTTCTACCTTCATGGAATACCCATGGGAATACCCATGGAATACATCTGGTCTGTACTTCTGTTGCACACTTTTTACCTTTGTAGCTGTTTTTTTCTAAATATTTTTCTCATTTTATCAAAGTTTCCCTTTGAATGTTTAGCACTAGAGCCCTGGATTACATAGTGTCCTTTTCCAATCATTAATTCAAAATTTGATCATATTATGATCACTATTGCAAATGGCCCTACCACCGTTATCTCTCTCACCAAATCCTGCGCTCCACTGAGAATTAGATCTAAAATTGCTCCCTCTCTCGTCGGCTCCTGAACCAATTGCTCCATTTATTCCATCCAGGAACTTTATCACTCTAGCATGCCCTGATGTTTCACTTACCCAGTCAATATTGGGATAAATGAAATCTGCCATTATTACTGCACTACCAGTTTGGTTAGCTTCCTTTTAATTTCTCTTAGCATTTCACTGTCTGTCTCACCATTTTGGCCAGGTAGATGGTAGTATACCCTATCACTATTCTCTTCCCCATCACACAAGGGATTTGTACCCATAAAGATTTGATTGTACATTTAGTCTCATGCAGGATCTTTATCCTGTTGGACTCTATGCCACCCCGAACATAAAGACCCACCCCGCCAACAAGATGCTCCTCTCTATCATTGTGATATAATTTGTACCCCGGTATAGCATTAGCCCATTGGTTATCCTCTTTCCACCATGTCCCTGAAATGTCAATTAAGTCTATATCATCAATCACTGCTATACACTCTAATTCTCCATCTTACTTCTTAGACTTTTGGCATTAGCATACAAACATTTCAAAGTGTGTTTTTTGTTTGTATTTACATTCTTCTTTTCAGTTGACAGGGAAAAATTGGGCTCTTTTAGCTCAGGTGAGTTTTTAATCATAGCATTTGAACTACTTTTCTTATTATTGGAACCTCTCTGTTGGGATACCCTAACTCTAATGCTTCATTAGTATCCTTTGAAGGTATCTCCCTCCGAACCATACGCTGCTGAGCGACTGTCTGCTTTCACCTTTGTTCTAGTTTAAAAGCTGCTCTATCTCCTATTTAAAGGTTAGAACCAGCTGCCTGGTTCCACTCTGGTTAAGGGTGGAGCCCATAACTTCTGAAAAGATCCCTCATCCCACAAGGTTCTCCAGTTCCTTACAAAACTGAATCCCTCTTGCCTGCACCATCGTCTCATCCACACATTGAGACTCCGGAGCTCTGCCTGCCTCTGGGGACCTGCGCGTGGAACAGGGAGCATTTCGGAGAAGGCTACCCTAGAGGTTCTGGATTTCAGCTTTCTACCTAAGAGCCTAAATTAAGCTTCCAGAACTCCTCTCCAACATTTTACTATGTCATTGGTACCCACATGTACCACGACACCCGGCTCCTCCCCAGCACTGTCTAAAATCCTATCTAGGTGACACGTAAGATCTTCCACCTTCGCACAAGGTAGGCATGTTACCAGGCAGTCCTCACGCCGACCAGCCACCTAGCTGTCTACATTCCTAATAATCAATCACCCAACTATGATGGCCAACCTAACCCTTCCCTCCTTGGCAGAAGCCTTGGGAGACACATCCTAAGTGCGAGAGGACAATGCACCACCTGGAGAGCAGGCCCCTGCTACAGGATCATTTCCTGCTGCATCAGGTTGATGCTCTCAATCATGAGACCTTCCTCCTCCAAGGCAGCACCAGGGATGCCAGACTGGAGTTGGGACTTGGTTACTATGTCCCTGAAAGTCTCATCTATATACCTCTCTGCCTCAGCTCCTCCAGGTCTGCCACTCTAGCCTCCAGAGATTGGACTCGTTCTCTGAGAGACAGGAGCTCTTTGCATCGGATGCACACATACAACTTCTCACCGGCGGGTAAAAAAATCATACATGTAACACTCGATGCAAAAGACTGGTAGGCCCCCCTCTTGCTGCTGGACTGCTGCCTTCATCTTATATTTGTTCAGTTCCTAGTTAAGTTTTAGGTTGCTATGGGTGTAGGATTGCATATGATTAGGGTCCTTTAAATATATTAATGTATTCACTATATATCTAGTAGTGACCTACAAGGGAATGATCAAACATTTGATAAGGTGTGGGGAATTTCTGAGTTTAAGTTAAAAGGCAGATTTTTTTATTTTATTTTATTTTTTAAGTTTAAGTTTGAACGTGACACCTACCTATAAATTAAAGAATGAGCTAGGGCTGGGTGGGAGAGGGGTGGGAGGGTTGGGAAATACAAACATACAAACGTGTTTGTTGCCTGACTTTCTGACTACCTATTTAAAATAAAACTCCACAAACTTCGACTGACTAACTATTTAAAACAAAACACACAAACACACTAAATAATATATCCCAATAGTTTACATCTCCCCAATACTTTTAAGTTTTAAAAATTTATCCACGCAGTACTTACTGATTCTTTCCAGCAACCAGCAAGGTGATCCTCTCCTCTCAATGCTCCCTCTGGATTGTGGATGACTCCTAATGTGGAACCTTGCATTATGTAGCTATAATTTGAGATATTCTTCTCTAAGTGCATCACTTTACACATTTAATTTAATTTACAATTTGCATGCCCAGTCTCCCAGTCTTGCAAAGTTCTCATGCAATTTTTCCTATCCTCTTGTGATTTAACAAATCTGAATAATTTTGAATCAGCAAATTTGATCATCTCACTGGTTCCTGTGTCCAGGTCATTTATAAATATGTTAAAAATCAATGGTCTCAGAACAGATCCCTGGGGCACTCCATTATTCACCTTTCTCCATTGAGAAACTGACCATTTAGCCCTACTCTCTGTTTCTATCTTTTAACCAGTTCCCAGTCCACAAAAGAACACTGTCACCTATCCCATAACTTTTTCATTTCCTAAGAAGTCTCTCATGAGGGTCTTTTGTCAAATGCTCTCTGGATATCCAGATACACTATATCAGCTGGCCCACCTTTATTCATGTTTATTTATTCCCTCAAAAAATATAGCAGAATGGTAAGGTAAGACTTCCCTTGGCTAAATCCATTTTGGTTTTGTTCCATTAAACTATGCCTGTCTATATTTTCAGTAATTTTGCTCTTTATAATAGTTTCCACCATTTTGCCTGGCAACGATGCCAGACTTATTGATCTGTAGTTTCCTGGATCACCCCTGGACCCCTTTTTCAAAATTGGCATTACATTGGCAACCCTCCAAGTTTCAGGTACCACAGATGATTTTAATGATAATTTACAAATTACCAATAGCAGCTCCTCAATTTCATTTTTCATTTCTTTTAGCACTCTGGCATGTATACTTTATCTGTTCCAGGTGATTTGCTACTCTTTAGTTTGTCAATTTGCCCTATTACATCTTCCAGGTACGTTGAGATTTGTTTCAGTTCCTCTGAGTCATCCCCCTTGAATATCATTTCTGGCATGGTATCTTTCTTACATCTTCCTCAGTGAAGACTGAAGCAAATAATTAATTTAATCTTTCTGCTATGGCCTTGTCATCCCTAAGTGTGCCTTTTACCTCTTGATTTTCTAATAGTCCACCTGATTCCCCTGCAGACTTTTTACTTTGAATGTATCTGAAAAAGTTTTTGTTATGAGTTTTTGATTCCATGGCAAGCTTTTTTTCAAATCCTCTGCTTGCCCAATTATTCATCAATCAAATCCTTCAAACTCACATGGTGATTCAAGTGGAGGAAAGGGGATTTTTCCCCAACTCTTGGTCCTGTCCTCAGTCCAACTTATTGAGAGTTGGTTGAAAAACACTTTGATGAGGCCTGGTCACCTGCTTGACTTTAGTCATCTCCCATGAGGATCTTTTTTTTTTTTTTTTTTTTTTACTTTGAGTCCAGCTTCAAATTGGACTCGATTGGACCAGACCTAGAGCTCCTCCTACCAGACTCAAAATACTCTCAGCGATATCTTGGCACAGTAGCCACATAAAGAGGTATCATTACCTGTGTTCAGATCCTTGTAGCACCTCTTGAAGCTGATGGCTTGATTCTTGGATATGGTGAGGAAAATCAATGATGCAAAATCAAAAAAAGAAATGTTCACAAAAAAAAAGAAAATTCTAATCGAAATGGCAGGAGTCGAGTGGCACCTTATAGATTAATCAATTTATTAAAGCATGAGCTTTTGAGAACAGAGTCCACTTCGTCAGATGTATGTAGTGATGTACAAGAGATAGGTAATATATATACAGAACACAGAGAAAGCATTGGATTATGCAGGATATGGTGAGGAGAGAGTGTTAATAGCATTATAGTATAGCGTACTGACAACTGAGGTAAGTATGAAAGCCAGAATGATCTGCTAACAATTAAGTTCATAGATAGTTGTAGTGATTCATGAAGCCATTGTCTCTGTTCAGAATTAGGGTGATGGTGTTTTTAATTAATGAGTTCCAATTCAACAGTTTCATGTTGAAGAGCTCCTTTGTAGGAGTATGGCAACCTTAAGGTCAGATAGAGAATGTCCCTGGAAGGCTGAAATTTCTCCTACTGATTTATGAATGCTGTCATTTCTAATGCCAGATTTATGTCCATTTATTCTTCTCCTTTTAGGCTGACCTGTTTGTCCTATGTAGACACCAGAGGGACATTGCTGGAGGTGAAGGCATATATTACACTGGAAGGAGAGCAGGTAAATGAGCCCCGGATGTTGTAGTTGATGCTGTTGGGTCCTGTGATGAGTTCCAATTCAGCAGTTTCACCTGTTCGTCTACATAGGACAAACAGATGAAACTGCTGAACTGGAACTCATTAAAAAACTTAACACCACCAATTTAGATCTGAATAGAGACAATGGCTTAATGAATCACTACAAACTTCTCTGTTGTGTATATATTTTACCCATCTCTTAACATTAATCACTTCATGCATCTGACGAAGTGGACTCTCTTCTTGAAAGCTCATGCTTTAATAAATTGGTTAATCTATAAGGGGTCATTCGACTCTTGTCATTTTTGCTACACTTGACTAACAAGGCTATCCCTCTGAAGAGATTTGTAGTTGAACTACTAAGACCAAATGGGAAGAACCACTACTTTTTAGTGATAGTAAGAACCAAATAAAAATAAGTTTAAAAGGATGCAATAAATGCTTAAAAGGATGCTATTTGGGAAGAAGGGGGTCCTTAGTTAACAAAATAGCTACCATTTACTTAATTGTTTCCAGAAACAAAAACTGGCTATGCGTGGTCCTAGAAATGTTCTCTATGACGAAAAAAGAAAAAAATTCAGAGACACTGGGTTTAGCAGCCCACAAGAAACATATGCACAAGTTTAGAAATATTTCCTAGAAACTTCTGGAAACATTCTCCAAGCAGGACATGACAGTAATGTGTCCTCCCTGTTAGGCATGAACTGGCCTTGATCTGGTGCCTGGGGGACTAATCTTCCAGGAGGAGCTATTTGGGGGCCCTGAGAATTGCCTTCCAGCCAGCTCACTGCTAGCTGTGTTAAATGTTGTCAGGTGTTAGGCTCTGACTGGCCCAATGGCCCATGCTGTCAGGTGTTAGGTTTTGACTGGCCCAATGGTTGGGGTATTTCTTCCCCACCTCTGGCTGTGATCCATGCTGGGTCATCGTTGTTGCTGCTGCTGTTTCTATTTACTGTTATCATGGTTCTGTCTATCTGTATTGCACTCATGTTCCTGCTCCCATCTTCTGGTAGTGTTTGGACTCCCTGGTTTTGGACCTTTACTTCTACCTGGAATATTTGCTTGCTATTTGAGATAAGGTGATTAATAAACTTGCCTTGTATAGTACTCTCAACCTGGTTTCAAGGGCAGTTCTATCATTAGGCAGGGTGAGAAAATTACTTCAGGTGGCACATTTTTTGATGTGGCAGCAAGTTGCTAATCTCCACCAGCAGGAAGTCAGTCTGCTTGGTGGTATGGTTCATAGATACTGGCAAGGTTCCCACCCCCACCAGCAGGAAAAAGACTCATGCAGCACTGCAGTTAATGACATGACATCTCACAGTGGTAGGAAGAAGACCAGTGTGGTGACATGGTAAATGACCTGTACATGTGCTGTCTCATTGGTAAACAATGTATTTTGTTGAAATAGTTGGACTCTGAATCCCCAAATGTAATTCTTTGGTATAAGAAATTGGTAGAATTATTATGCGTGAAATCACTATGGATTCAGATGAAATCACCATCTTATCTGTAGAGTTTCAGGTGTATTTGGGAACAGTTCTTGGACTCTTTACCAAGTGAGATTCAATTACCCATCAACCGTTGCTGCAATCTAACCTAAGGCCTAATCTTTGCACTGAATATGTTTTTCCATCTCATCTAATTTTCCACTGATTATTTGGATTTAATATGTTATGGTTTCGCTACAATTTGTTTTGCTGGAATTCCTAGGTACTTGTTAATAATACTTGAGAATTAGGCTGCTTCTAGAGACATTTGATATACTGTAGGGAGTGGGAGTGGAAGAGATGGGGTAAGGGGGAAAAATTATCTTACTCTATTGTCATCTTGCTATGTTTGAGGTGTTGAACATCTGCTTTGATGGATAATAGTTTAGATGATTACAAATTAGTAATAAAGAGTTTATGCAAAAAAAGAAAAAGGAGAGAGGGGACAGGAAGTAAAGATTAGGAGGTATAAGTGAGAAGGGAAGATGGGAAGGACAGAGGAAAAGTAGCAGGGATATGAGTAAGAGAGGAGGAAAGAAAGGAAAGGAAAGGGGAGGTTGTGAGTGAGAGGGGAGAGGAAGGACGGAAAGGGGCAGGGAATGTGAGGAATAAGAACATAAGGGTCCATCAAGCCCAGCATCCTGTTTCCAACAGAGGCCAAACCAGGCCACAAGAACCTGACAATTACCCAAACACTAAATTGCATCAGTAGCATGGGATCTAAGATCCCATGCTACTGATGCAATTAATAGCAGTGGCTATTCCCTAAGTAAACTTGATTAATAGCTGTTAATGGACTTCTCCTCCAAGAACTTATCCAAACCTTTTTTGAACCCAGCTACACTACCTGCACTAACCACATCCTCTGGCAACAAATTCCAGAGCTTTATTGTGCGTTGAGTGAAAAAGAATTTTCCCCGATTAGTCTTAAATGTGCTACTTGCTAATTCATGGAATGCCCCCTAATCCTTCTATTATTCGAAAGTGTAAATAACCGAGTCACATCTACTCGTTCAAGACCTCTCATGATCTTAAAGACCTCTATCATATCCCCCCTCAGCCGTCTCTTCTCCAAGCTGAACAGCCCTAACCTCTTCAGCCTTTCCTCATAGGGGAGCTGTTCCATCCCCGTTATCATTTTGGTTGCCCTTCTCTTTACCTTCTCCATCGCAACTATATATTTTTGAGATGCGGCGACCAGAATTGTACACAGTATTCAAGGTGCGGTCTCACCATGGAGTGATATAGAGGCATTATGACATTTTCCGTTTTATTAACCAATCCCTTCCTAATAATTCCTAATATTCTGTTTGATTTTTTTGACTGCTGCAGCACACTGAGCCGACGATTTTAAAGTATTATCCACTATGATGCATAGATCTTTTTCCTGAGTGGTAGCTCCTAATAAGGAACCTAACATTGTGTAACTACAGCAAGGGTTATTTTTCCCTATATGCAACACCTTGCACTTGCCCACATTAAATTTCATCTGCCATTTGGATGTCCAATCTTCCAGTCTTGCAAGGTCCTCCTGTAATGTATCACAGTCCGCTTGTGATTTAACTACTCTGAATAATTTTGTATCATCCGCAAATTTGATAACCTCACTCGTCGTATTCCTTTCCAGATCATTTATATATAGAAACATAGAAATGACGGCAGAAGAAGACCAAACGGCCCATCCAGTCTGCCCAGCAAGCTACGCAGTTTATCCATTTTTTTAAATCTTCCCCCCCCCCCTCTTTTTCTCCCTCCTACCCGTCACTATTGGCTTCCAGCACCCTCCGGCCCCAATTCCCTTCCACCCCTCCACCAATGCAGAGAGCAGTGCCGTATCCGCATCCCAGTGAACATCCAGCTCAATCAGGGGTAGCAACCGCCGCAACAAGCGGCCACACCCCTGCCCCATACTCTTACCCACCTCTGTTTTGTTTGTTTGTTTTTTGTTTTTGTTTTTTTTTTTTGGAGATGGCAGCCCTCCATCCTTCCGCTCCGTGAAGGTGGAACACAAACCACTGGCCACTGGCATCCCGCTCCGTGAATGCCTCTGTGGCTAATGCCGCTCCGTGCAGTGTTTTATCGCCTCCTCTATATTTACGCCCACTAGACTTGATGGATCCACAGTGTTTATCCCACGCCCCTTTGAAGTCTTTGACAGTTTTAGACTTCACCACTTCCTCCGGAAGGGCATTCCAGGCATCCACCACCCTTTCTGTGAAGAAATACTTCCTGACATTGGTTCTTAGTCTTCCTCCCTGGAGCCTCAGCTCGTGACCTCTGGTTCTGCTGATTTTTTTCCGACGGAAAAGGTTTGTCATTGTCTTTGGATCATTAAAGTTTTTCAAGTATCTGAAAGCCTGAATCATATCACCCCTGCTCCTCCTTTCCTCCAGGGTGTACATATTTAGATTCTTCAATCTCTCCTCGTATGTTATCTAATGAAGATCCTCCACCTTCTTGGTCACCCTTCTCTGTACCGCTTCCATCTTGTCTTTGTCTCTTTGTAGATACGGTCTCCAGAACTGAACACAGTACTCCAGGTGAGGCCTCACCAAGGACCTGTACAAGGGAATAATCACTTCCCTTTTCTTACTCGATATTCCTCTCTCTATGCAGCCCAGCATTCTTCTGGCTTTTGCTATCGCCTTGTCGCATTGTTTCGCAGACTTCATATCATTAGACACTATCACCCCAAGGTCCCTCTCCTGCTCCGTGCACATCAGCCTTTCCCCCTCCATCGAATACAGTTCATTTGGATTTCCACTCCCCATATGCATGACTTTGCACTTCTTGGCATTGAATCTCAGCTGCCATATCTTCGACCACTCTTCCAGTTTCCTTAAATCCCGTCTCATTCTCTCCACTCCTTCCGGTGTGTCCACTCTGTTGCAGATCTTAGTGTCATCCGCAAAAAGACAAACCTTACCTTCTATCCCGTCCGCAATGTCGCTCACAAAGATATTGAAACAGGACCGGTCCCCAAAACCGATCCTTGCGGTACACCACTTAAAACCGCTCTCTCTTCAGAGAAAGTTCCGTTTACCATCACACATTGTCTTCTGTCCGTCAACCAATTTGCAATCCAGGTCACCACCTTGGCACTCACTCCTAAGCTTCTCGTTTTATTCACCAGTCTCCTGTGCGGAACCGTATCAAAAGCTTTGCTGAAATCCAAGTAGATGACATCGAGCGCTCTTCCTTGATCCAATTCCTTGGTTACCCAGTCAAAAAAGTCAATCAGATTTGTCTGACAGGATCTTCCCCTGGTGCATCCATGTTGCCTCTGGTCCATCAATTCTCCTGACTATAGATAGTTCACTATTCTCTCTTTCAGCAGTGACTCCATTACTTTTCCCACCACCGAAGTGAGGCTAACTGGTCTGTAGTTGCCAGCCTCCTCCCTGTTCCCACTCTTGTGAAGCGGGACCACCACCGCTCTTCTCCAATCTCTCGGTACCACTCCTGTTTCTAGGGATCTATTGAACAGGTCACACAGCGGACCCGCCAGAACATCTCTGAGCTCCCTCAGTATCCTTGGATGAATCCCATCAGGCCCCATGGCTTTGTCCACTTCAGATTCTTTAGCTCTTCCCATACATTTTCTACTGTAAAAGGATTTTCATCTATTCCACTTCCCTCCAGTTTCTTGTTGTGTAGAGATGGTCCTTCTCCAGGGTCTTCTTTAGTGAACACAGAGCTGAAGTATTTGTTTAATATTTCTGCCATTTCTTCGTCTCTCTCCACACATTGATCATTACCACCTTTCAATTTCACTATACCACTTTGGACCTTTCTCTTTTCGCTGATGTATCTGAAAAATGTTTTGTCACCATTTTTATCTCCTTGGCAATCCTCTCTTCCGCTTGACTTTTTTGCCAACTTGATTAATTTCTTTGTCTCCCTCAGTTGAGAACAAATATTCTTCTTTGTGCTCCTCCCTTTGGGATCTTTTATATTTCTTGAATGCTGTTCTTTAGCTTTAATTTTGTCAGCCACCCTCCTTTGAGAACCAGATAGGTTTCAATTTTCTTTTGCTTTTTCTTTACATTTCTAACATATAGAGCAGTTGCCTTGGTGATTGCTCCTTTAGATTGGTCCACTGCTGATCCACATCTCTCTCATTCTCCCATCCTTTTAGTTCTTCCTCCAGGTACTTCCCCATTTCCTCAAAGTCTGTGTTTTGAACTGTAAAACTTGGGTCTTTGTGGTTCTTTTCCATATTCTTTTAGTGATATTAAACCATACCGTTTGATGATCACTGGTGCTGAGGTGGGCACCCACCTGGACATCAGAGACATTATCTGCATTAGTGAGCACTAAGTCGAGTATAGTTCCTTCTCTCGTGGGTTCCAATACCATTTGTTTGAACAAAGATACTTGCGTGGCATCCACTATCGCTCTACTATTTTTAGTTTCTGCAGATGGGATTTTCCAGTCTACATCTGGCATATTAAAGTCACCAACGATCACCACTTCTCCCTTCTTACCTATCTTATGGATGTCTTCAACCAGATCTCTGTCCAGCTCTTCCTTTTGGTTTGGAGGCCTGTAAACCACTCCAATATAAATGGACGCTCCGTCATCTTTTTTTAGGTCGACCCATAGAGCTTCTTCCTTACCCCAACTTCCTTGCAGCTCAGATGCTTGGATGTTGTTTCTGACATAAAGAGCCACACCTCCCCCTTTTCTATCCTCTCTGTCCTTCCTTAACAAGTTATAGCCTGGTATTGTTGTATCCCATTCATGAGATTCTGTGAACCATGTTTCTGTGATAGCAACAATGTCCAATTCTGCCTCAGTCATTAGGGCCTGCAGATCTGGGATTTTATTTCCCAAACTATGAGCATTTGTGGTCATAGCCTTCCAGGTACTCTCTTTACGGTTATTGCTTTTCCTGGACTCCTTATGAGACTTTAGTTGAGATTTGTTATTCACTCACTCTTTCCTTTTGCAGTTGTGCCACTGTTGACAGAGTTATCCATCACAATTAGATTTTTCTTTTGGTTATGGATCTTGAAATTCTGCATGCATTGTGTTTTTTTTCTCTTTTCTGGTAACACTTCAATGTTTTTCTCAAGAACTTCTTCAGTTTTTAATATAGAGAAGGCTTTTTGTTCTTTTTGCATTTGGTACATTGTGTGTCTCCTCATCACAGGTCTAATTCTACCAGAGCCCACTGTAATCCTGAATTTTAAAGAATTTCTTAATGACCTGTTTGAGTGGGGGGGGTATACCTATTGGCTGCCCACCTGTCAAGAATGGGTGACTGTGGGTCCCTACCTGAGCCTAATGAATCTCTTTTTCTTGACTCCTGGTTTTTCTGTGATATTGGGGAATTATTTTCTGAGTAATGCAATGTGGGTGTAATACTTGTAATTGAAGCTAATTGAGCTTTAACCTCAGTCAGCTCCTTTTTCAAGGAAGAGAGTTGTGCACAAATTGGGCAAGCTCTAAGTTTCCAGATGCTTTCCCTCAGAATACAGGCTCCACAGCAGTTACATTGGATAGTCCTCATTTTGGTAATATTTGATGTGTATTTCCTTGACTTATCAATGTACTAATTTATCTTGCTGCTAATGTTAAGTTAGGCAGTCTATATTAGAAAACAAGCCCCAGGGGTGGGTGGGTAGAGGGGTAGGGTGGGAGGGAGTCAAACAGTTTAACCTGGGACAAGCTGGGTAAAGCAGGGCACTTCCTGGAACATTAATAGTCCTCTGTCTATTAAATGATCTCTCAGTACTTATGTGCCAATGTTAAACAGATTATAAAGATAGCTCTACAATAAGTGAAATGCAGGTATACTGAATCTTAAAGCAAACGAATTAGCAAAGAACCAGACCAAAAATATACTCCAGCCTGTGCAATGACCACAATGGCTCTCCTTCTCACTAACTTTACCTCCCCCAAGGTCTGAGACACACCCAATCCAGTTAGATCAAGTCACTTCTGGAAGTTTGTCTGTACTTTTTGATCAATTGCTTTAAAACAGACTTTATGCCCCAATATAAAGATTTGAACAGATTATTTGTGCCAGCTAACTCCAAAAGAGAGAGATTTTAACAGATTAAAAGCTGGAGTGCTTTTTTGTGGTTTTTTTTTTTTCTTAACTTTATGGCAGAGCAACCAAACAGCAAATTAACTTACTAGAATAATATCTTACTATCAAGAAATGAAACACAGACTATAAAGAAAATGAAACACAGACAGGAATTATTCACAGAAGCTTTCCACAAAACTTGAAAGTAATAAGCAGAATACTTAGCCACAATGCAAAATCACAATGCAATTTCCAGTTCCACAAGGAGAAAAACCTTCCAGCCTCTTCACTGACCACAATGGCACCGGTCCAAGTACGGATCCCTGAGGCACTCCACTGTTTACCCTTTTCCACTGAGAAAATTAACCATTTAATCCTACTCTCTGTTTCCTGTCTTTTAACCAGTTTGTAATTTACGAAAGGACATCGCCTCCTATCCCATGACTTTTTAGTTTTCGTAGAAGCCTCTCATGAGGGACTTTGTCAAACGCCTTCCGAAAATCCAAATACACTACATCTACCAGTTCATCTTTATCCACATGCTTATTAACCCCTTCAAAAAAATGAAGCAGATTTGTTAGGCAAGACTTCCCTTAGGTAAATCCATGTTGACTGTGTTCCATTAAATCATGTCTTTTTATATGCTCTATGATTTTGATCTTGAGAATAGTTTCCACTATTTTTCTTCTCGATTCCTGGCACTGAAGTCAGGGCCGGGAATACAGAAGAAAAGGGAGAAGTATGGGGAAAACGTAGAGAGAAAGCAAGATTACAAAGGAGTGGTGTGAATGGGAGAGAATGCGCCACATACACACCACCACCACACTGTCCCACTCCCACAAGGGGCAGATACTAGAGAAGCGGAGTAGAAGGTAGTAGGGCTCCAAGGAGTGTGATAGGGATATCAGCTTCCTAATATTACTGACATACACTGTCATACCACTGGGCATTCTGACTCTCGTCTCTCCTCTTTCCCAGCATTTCAAATCATCGAAAGGGTCAGACTCCACGGACGCCTGCTCAGAAGAACTCCAAGAGGACACCCGTCCCCAATAAAACTCCAAAAGGGATCTCCTACTCCCCATTCAGCCCCTGACTGGTTCTTTGTTTATGATGGCAAGTGTCCTCCATTAATGAACCCTTTAATGGTTCCTTCCATAGTGGTTACCCACGTGTCAACCAGGGATCCCTGATACTCACTGTATCTCATGTATGTGGCACCATTGAACCTGCCTGTTAGCAGGGAAATATATTTTCTATGCATGACAGTTAAAAATGTAAAAAATGTAAATAAAGCTCAACGAAGTGAGATGACATGCTGCAGTTAGATACCTCAGCTGGATGTTACTTGGCCTAGCAATGTAGAGATTACTTACCTGATAATCGCCTTTTCCTTAGTGTATGCAGATGGACTCAGAACAAGTGGGTATAGTGTGCTCGTGCTAGCAGTTGGAGACGGATCTGACGTCAGCACGGGTACATATACCCCCACAGGAAGTGAAGCAACTTAGTAATCTTCCTTGCAAAAGCTGTTATGGATATATGTGTACTGACCGATCAATTAATTAATGAAACAGGATTCCCCTGACCGATTGATAGTAGCTGGAGACTGCCAGCGTTCCCAACCGGGAGGCGTCGACACCTGGTAGAGTGGACGCTCTCGTGTAAGAAATGACATGCCTTACCTTGAATCGGTGAAACCCATGTATACTGGCAGCCGGCTGGGATGCTGAGTCCATCTGCATACACTAAGGAAAAGGAGATTATCAGGTAAGTAATCTCTACATTTCCTAGCGTGTAGCAGATGGACTCAGAACAAGTGGGATGTACAAAAGCTACTCCCGGACTGGGTGGGAGGCTGCCTGAGGACCGCGTAGGACTGCCCTCGCAAATTCTGTGTCCTCCCTGGCCTGGACGTCCAGACGGTAAAATCTGGAGAAGGTATGGAGGGAGGACCACGTCGCCGCCTTACACATCTCCACGGGCGACAGCATCCTAGATTCCGCCCAAGAGGCCGCCTGCGCTCTTGGTGGAATGAGCCTTGACCTGCAGAGGCGGTGACTTCCCGGACTCTACGTAGGCCGCTCTGATAACTTCTTTGATCCAGCGGGCGATTGTGGGCCGAGAGGCCGCCTCCCCTTGCTTCTTCCCGCTGTGAAGGACGAACAGATGGTCCGTCTTACGTATTGTTTCTGTCATTTCCAGGTATCTTGACAGCAATCTGCCGATGTCGAGATGGCGGAGCAAGCGCCCTTCTTCCGACTTCTGCAAACCTTCCGTGGTAGGCAAGGATATGGTTTGGTTGAAGTAAAACTGTGAGACTACTTTGGGTAAGAAGGAGGGAACCGTGCGAAAATGGATCGCCTCAGAAGTGATTCTGAGAAAGGGATCACGGCAGGACAGCGCTTGTAGCTCCAAGATGCGGCGTGCTGAACACACAGCCAGCAAGAACACCATCTTCAAAGTTAGAGAACGGAGAGGCAGGCCCCGGAGGGGTCTGAAGGTGGATCCCGCGAGGAAATCCAAAACTATGTTGAGGTTCCACAGGGGCACTGGCCACTTCAGTGGCGGACGAATGTGCTTGACTCCTTTCAGGAAGCGGGAAACATCTGGGTGCGTGGCAATGGTCTTGCCATCCCTCCTGGGACCGTAGCAAGACAGCGCCGCCACCTGAACCTTGATGGAGCTTAAGGAGAGACCCTTCTGAAGCCCATCCTGCAGGAAATCCAGAACAATAGGGATTGTGGTCGCATGTGGATTGGTGCCATGAGTGTCGCACCAGGCTTCAAATACTCTCCAGATCCTTATGTAGGTGAGGGATGTGGAAAACTTGCGGACTCGGAGGAGTGTATCTATCACCGGCTCCGAGTAGCCTCTTTTCTGCAGCCTAGCCCTCCTCTGTTGGTTGCCCGATGGCTCTCCTCTCGTGATTTCGCCCTGATCAGCCAATCGTCTAGGTAGGGAATTGGAAAGCACGCTCAGCGAGCGGTGCAGGCGCTCCCAAACTGCTTTGGAGACGGAAATTACTAAGTTATTCTTCACTTCCTGTGGGGGTATATGTACCCTTGCTGACGTCAGATCCGTCTCCAACTGCTAGCACGAGCACACTTATACCCACTTGTTCTGGAGTCCATATGCTACACGCTAGGAAATTTTCAATTTTATTAATTTCATATAAAGGTTATGTGGTATTATACCTACCTTTGGACTTTTCCACTGGAGCTAATTCCTCCATGGTAACAAGGGGCTTTTTGTTAGGTGGCTCTGGGGAATCCGGAGAATCTTTTATAACCTCTACTTTCTGTCAGTTCTTCCTTCTCACGATCGATGCACCTTTCAGCCTATAAAACGCAAAAACTATTTACACTCCTGATTTGTGGATAAGAATGTTGTACATATTATAGTATAATACAGAGATAGGCAGGGCGAGGAGAAAACAGGGACAGGATTGGCAAGATGCATGAGAACCTGCCAGAAAACATACCTCTCCGATTCCTGCCATGGGCTTCTCTAGCTCATAATCTTTTGCAGCTTTCTCAGCCTTGTCCTCTTTTTCTTCTCGTTTCCTCCCTCGTTTCTTTCGCTCTTTCCTCCTCTGGGGGTTTGCTTCTACAAGCCAGTAAAACATTCTAAAACTCGTTGGTGTTTTTCAGAATTTATAATGTGGGCTCTGACTAAAGTCTCCAGTTCATTCCACATAATTCGGTACTGTTCATCCCTATATGAAAAACAAAAAAAAAATAGAAACAAATTTCTTTTTCATGAAAACTTTAAAGTGCATACACCATCTACACTATAATAATCCTGTCTGCTACAGCCCCCCACCCCACCCCTGCCACAAGGAGGTCCTCACTGAGTATGCTCTCTCCAGCTCTAACCACCTCTTTGATGGCTCCATGACCGAGCAAGGCCAACCCTATTTAACTCTCCCTCTCCCACAACTTGGTGCATCATTGAGTCACCTCAGCTCCTTGCCTTGATACTGTGTGGCAGTTGGGGCCTTCTTGTATTACCTCTCCTTGTGGCCTCCTTGCCTTTCCTTGTGACTTCCTTAACCTTCTTGCCTTGTCCTGCGGCCTCCTTGGCTTTCCTCGTAGTCTTTGGGCCTTCTAGTCTTGCCTTGTGGCCTGGTTAGGTCTCTTTGTCTGAATATGTCCCTTGTTTGCCTTGCACTGATCTGGTGTCCCTGTTCCAACCTTTTCCTATCCTATCTGGCCTCTTGGCGGAACCTTTTGCTTGTCTAGGGTCTTCCAGAGGCATGCTTAGCCTATGCAAATCCTGCCCTGCACCCCTGTTTTACCCTGTTCTCATCTAGGTGTTTCTGCCTGGTCTTTCCTCGCTCCTGCCTTGCCTTCCCATCAGCCTATTCGGACTGTCTTTTTGGTGCTGACTCGGAACAGACTTTTAACCCTGGCCTACCATGTACTATATATCAAGAAAGTCCTGCTGGCTACCAGAACCTGTGGCCTCAATCCAATGGGGAGGTGGTTGGCCAGGCGGAAGACCTTGCCCTGGTCTGCCATGAAGCCCTGTACTGCTCCTGTAAAGGGAATCCTCAGATCCAACCGGCCAGTTCATGGCATTAAACTCTTGATAATAAACTTACCATTATTTTAAGTTATCTGACTCCTGAACTCTGCTGAATCTTTTTAGAGAGCACAACATCCAGCAGGGTGATAAAACAACATGAATAAAACAAATGAATTCCAATTTATGTCAGACAAAAAAAATGAAATGAAATCATTTTTTCCTCCAAAGCATTCACAACCCTCTACTATATAGCACAGAATGAAACAGGTCTTCATAGCCAAGTTCTCTGACTTCCTGTTGCAGCTCATGTAGATTCCACGGCAAGGGGACAGTGTTATTTGTTTATATTTATTCAATTTTTATTCTGCTTTTCAGGTACTTCAAAGCGGATTACATTCTGATACAGTAGGTATATCTCTGTCTTCAGAGGGCTCACAATCTATGTTTGTAGCTGAAGAAATGGAAGCTGAAACAACTTGCCCAAGGTCATAAGGAATGGCAGGGGAAGTTCTGTGGTATTTAACGTATTTATATAACATTTGTACATATATGTGCATTATTTAATAGTTACAAACTTTTTTTTTGTGACAACCCTTCATAAGAACATAAGAAATTGCCATACTGGGTCAAACCAAGGGTCTATTAAGGCCAGCATCCTGTTTCTAACAGTGGCCGATCCAGGTTACAAGTACTTGGCAAGTACTCAAACTCTAAGTAGATCCTATGCTACTGATGCCAGTTATAGCAGTGGCTATTCCTTAAGTCAACTTGATTAATAGCATTTAATGGACGTCTCCTCCAAAACTTTTTTTAATCCAGCTACCACTCTCTGGCATCAAATTCCAGAGCTAAATTGTATGTTGAGTGAAAGAGAATTTTCTCCAATTAGTTATAAATGTGCTACTTGCTAACTTCATGGAGTGCCCCCTAGTCTTTCTATTATCTGAAAGCGTAAACAACAGATTCACATCTACCCGTTCTAGACCTCTCATGATTTTAAAGACCTCTATCATATCTACCCTCAGTTGTCTCGTCTCCAAGTTGAACAGCCCTAACCTCTTTAGCCTTTCCTCAAAGGGAAGCTGTTCCATCCCCTTTATCATTTTGGTCACTCTTCTCTGTACCTTCTCCAGTGCAACTATATATTTTTTGAGATACAGTGACCAGAATTGTACACAGTACTCAAGGTGCAGTCTCACCATGAAGCAATACAGAGGCATTAGGACAATTTCCGTTTTATTCACCATTCCCTTCCTAATAATTCCTAACATTGTTTGCTTTTTTGACTGCCGCAGTACACTGAGCTGACTATTTCAATGTATTATCCACTATGATGCCTAGATCATTTTCCTGAGTGGTAACTCCTAATATGGAACCTGACATCGTATAACTACAGCATGGGTTATTTTTCCCTATATGCAACAACTTGCACTTGTCCACTTTAAATTTCATCTGCCATTTGGATGCCCAATCTTCCAGTCTTGCAAGGTTCTCCTGCAATTTATCACAATCTGCTTGTGATTCAACTACTCTGAATAATTTTGTATCATCTGCAAATCTGATTACCTCACTCGTTGTATTCCTTTCCAGATTATTTATAAATATTTTGAAAAGCACCGGTTCAATTACAGATCCCTGAGGCACTCATTGTTTACCCTTTTCTACTAAGAAAATTGACCATTTAGTCCTACTCTCTGTTTCCTGTCTTTTTTCCAGTTTGTAATCCATAAAAGGATATCGCCTCTTATCTCATGGCTTTTTAGTTTTCTTAGAAACCTCCCATGAGGGACTTTGTCAAATGTCTTCTGAAAATCCAAATACACTACATCTACCGTTCACCTTTAACCACATGTTTATTAACGCTTTCAAAAAAATGAAGCAGATTTGTGAGGCAAGACTTGCCTTGGGTAAATCCATGCTGTGTTCAATTAAGCCATGTCTTTCTTTATGCACTGTGATTTTACTTATCTCCCCTTCCCGAAAACTTTCCATCTTTTCTGCATATGTATTTTTTTTGTTCATTTAAATTATTACTTTTCTCTCTTTTTCTTTACTTTACCTTTCTTACATCTCTTGCTACTGGCTAGTCTCTCCCCCCTCACAAAAAAGCCTCTTTCCTCTCACATACTTTTCCTTCCTGAAGTCTTTTACCCATCATTTTTCCTCTTCTTCTCTGGTGTTTTATTTTACCTTTCTTTACCTCCTATCTCATTCTCACACTCTTCTCTTTCCATATTTTTAATTATTCATAAGTTTATCAATTTACAAAAACAATGAATTACCTTTGCCACAGAAATGTATGGATTTTAACATTAATAATTACATAATTCTCAAAAGAAAAAGTTAAGAGAAAAAATAAAACATGTCATTATCCAAAATTAAGCAGTACCATTGAACGGGGGGGGGGGGGGGGGGGGGGGGGGGGGGGGGGGGGGGGGGGGGGGGGAAGCGCTACAAAATCAAATAATTATGAGAGAATTTAAAAAAGCAAATAAATCAAAAGATAAACTGCTATGACATAGTTACAAATAGCAGCAGTATAATACAATAGCCCAAAATTCAAGTTAGTAGGTACTGGAGAAAAGCTTAAAGGTCTTCAGGCCTTGAGAAAGGCTATCAATTGTTAAGACAGGAAAAAAAACACACATTCATTGCTGCGCTTGATAACGCATTTACAAGGATAGCGTAGTATAAAAGAAAAACCTAAAGAAACATTTTACTGCTTTAAAGCTAAGAAATCTTTCCTTCTAAACTGAGTGACTTGAGCTAAATCAGGAAAAATCCTGACAGAATGACCATAGAACTGAGAAGAAAGATTTCTAAAGTATTTATGCATTACAATACTCAAATTAGCAGAAGAAATAAAGGAAACCAACAAAGTAGAGTGGTCAATACTTCCAAGGAGGAATTTTCCAAAAAATTTATCAAATTAGAAAATTGATGCTCAGCATTTGGGGGAAGACCTGAGGACTTTTTAGGGAGGAAGAACAGGTATTAACAGATGGCATTGATTCAGTTGTAAAACTTAAAACATCCTGAAAATCTCTCTTTAACGTCACATATAGTATTTTCCCCTACTAACTTTAGAAAATTAAGGAAGCACAAATTTAAATTTGTAGAAGTTAACTGCTCTTGCAACTCTGAAGATGTTTGATGGCAATTTGAGGAAAAAAGGTCCATTTTGGTATTAAGCAAATTTAAAACTTCATGAAGCTAGCAACCAAATCCCCTATAGCTTCCTGAGCCATCACCTCCAGCCACGAAGGAATAGCCAAAAACTCATTACTTACAGTAGCCTGATTTTCCCGGGACGGACCCGCCAAAGGTAGATTGGCCATTGACTCCAAAGCCGAAATACCAGCCGAAGAATAGGGAGAGGGAATGCTCTCAACTTCCATACCGCTGGTTTCCAACAATGGAGAGGATTCCTGTGGTAACGGTAAGGAGCAAATAACCCCTCCACTGCAGGCAAATCCGATGTGTCAACAGCATGCGCTGCGAAAGCATTTGCTGAAACACTGTTCTGCATCAGAGGAGGTTGAAAATCCGGGCTCAGGGACACCTCACCTGCTGGAAGATGCGGCACTCCCCCGCCACACAGCACATCAGGTTCCTTGGTTCCCTGGGAAACTGCTAAAGAAGTCGTATACGCAGTAATGACTTGCTGACCTGAAGAGGAAGGGTCTGGAGAGAAGACTCTCACCTTTCCTTTCCACTTTGGAGGCATAAGAACAAGAAATCAGGTAAAAAAAGAAAACTTAGCTGGAATAGCAGAGCATGAGACTTCTGACTATCCCCTATCCTTCCATATTTCATCCCACCTGTTCCATCTCATCATTGTTATTACTCTCCCTCTCACACAATCTTCTTCTTTTACTTTGCCTTCATCTCTCTGTCCCAATACCTTTATAGCTGACTGAAGTCACCTCCAAATGTCTCCCCCACCATTGCTTCAGCTACTGGGTTTAGTTTATTCTAAGCTACATGGTGCTGATACTAACTTCCTCCTGAAGCAGCATTCCTGCTGACATTATGTGGCTTAATATAAACCAAGCCCAGCTGCAGAAAAGGCAAAAGAGAGAGATGTGAGAGGTGGCAATGGAGGAGGGAGAAATGGAGGAAGGACAGAGAATAATTTCAGGAGATGGCTGCAGTAGGGAGAGAAAGAGCTCTTGGCAGTAGCACCACAAAGCAAGAAAGCAGTAAGGGACATAACCTCATCATCAGCAGTCCAGTTTCCTGTGATTCTGTGACTAAATGTAAATTGTTGCATTTTCCACAGTTGCAGAATAATGGGGAGCCAAGTGTTCTGATCATAGCTGAACTACTGCTTTGAAAACAAACTGTGACATCATAAAATACTTGCTGGACTTGTTTGTTTGTGGTTGTATGAAGAATGGATTCTACTTTTTGCAATCACAATTGCTATCAAGAGACACTAAACCTATTGCTTCATTCTAACCTGCATATGATCTGTTTGGAAATGGATTTATGTATTCAACTTATTGATCACCTCTCTGAAGCACTCAAAGCAATTAACAGCAAAACACAACACAATGCACATGATAAAACAAATCTCGTACAACAAACCTATTATTCATACAAAACAAAATAAAGAAAAACAGAACATCCCAATAACCAATATGTACATACCCTCCCCCCTCTCACATCCCTCACTCAATAAAATCATTTCCTCAAGCATTTATAAAATACAAATACATCAAAACAAATTATCAGCCAGTATCATTCTTAATCTAAACCATGGTTATGAACATCTTCTCTTTTCTAACCCTCCTTTTTCATTTACAGCCCTCAAACAGCAGCGATAAACAGCCCTGATTCAGTCACCTGATATGCCACATGGAAAATCCAAATCATCTCTTTGTAAGTGGAGTTCTTTAGGAAGACTATTCCACATGTACACTGGTTTGCCCAGAGACCTCTGAGATAGGACTCAACACCTCTAAAAATGTATTCATATCTAAGTTTTTAGGTTGAATTTTTTTCTACTACTTCTCCACTTTATTGGAGAACAGAAAGCCTGAACAATTAAATGCAACCCAATGATTGCCAAACCTGGGCATCGGAGTAATGGTCAGGCTAGAAATACTCAAAAGTTTTTCTGCATGCCATAGGTACCATAACTAAATCTAGAGGCTGACATGCTATATGTCTTGGGGAATTAAAGATCTCAGTAAAACCTACAATTTTATTTGATTTATATTCAGCTCTTCAAAGTAGATTACATCCTGAATACAAGCATGAACTGAGTTGCTGCTCCCCAAGACCTCCAACTTTGTGAATGATACAAAGATCTGCAGCAGAGTGGACACGTCGGAAGGAGTAGACACATGATTTAAGGAAGCTTGAACAGTCATCAAAGATATGGCAGCTGGGATTCAATGCCAAGAAGTGCAGAATCATGCATCTGGGGTGTGATAATCCAAAAGAGCTCTATGTCATGGAGGGTGAAGGGCTGTTGTGCATGGACCAAGAGAGGGACCTTGGTGTGATAGTGTCTAGCAATCTGAAGACGGCGAAGCAATGTGACAAGGCAATAGCTAAACCCAGAAGAATGCTGGGCTGCATAGAAAGAGGAATAACCAGTATGAAAAAGGAGGTGATAATCCCCTTGTGCAGGTCCTTGGTGAGGCCTCACCTGGAGTACTGTGTTCAATTCTGGAGACCGTATCTCAAAAGAGACAGACACACGATGGAAGCGGACCAGAGAAGAGCAACCAAAATGGTGTGTGTGTGTGGGGGGGGGGGGGTCTCCATCAAATGACTTATAAGGAGAGGTTGAAGAGCTTTAATATGTATACCCTGTAGGAGAGAAGTTGCAGGGGGGATATGATACAGACCTTCAGGATACCTGAAAGGTTTTAATGGTGCACAATGGACAAACCTTTTCCATCAGAAAGAAATCAGTTGTACTATGTGTCACAAAATCAAACTCCAGGGAGGATAACTCAGAACCAACATCAGGAAATCTTTCTTCAGGAAGAGGGTGGTGGATGCCTGGAATGCCCTTGCGAAGGAGGTGGTGAAGACGAAAACAGTGAAAGAATTCAAAGGGTGGAAATGAAGAAAAAATGTGCATGGTGCAGTGGTTACTCCTCTTAACCAATAAGCCTTCATACTGTTAATGCAAATCCATCATTGCTCTCTGCTTCAATGGCACAGGGGAAAAGGGGAACTGGATTCAGACAGCAATCAACAAGTACCCTAATGTTTACATTCTGGGGAAACAAATAAGCATGGGGGTAACTTTCTGATGCAGTTGTTAATACCCTTAACCAATAAGCTTGATACTTTTGATGCAACTCCAATATTGTTCTCTGTTTCAATGGTAAGAGTTAACGGGAAATTGGACTCCGACAGCAATAAACAAGGGCACTGACATTTACAGTATGAGAAACTGATAAGTATGGGGGTGACCTGTATGGCATGGCGGGTGCGGCCGTGGGCTTACTGAGCAGACTGGATGGACCGTTTAGTCTTTTTCTGTCATCATGTCTTTGTTTCTATATTTCTATGTTTCTTCCAGAAATTAAAATCAGCCATCATCAAAAGTTTAGTTGACCGGAGCATAGTATCTGCTATTAAACCAATTTGTTGTGACAGTTTTCTCTCCTGAGAGAGTGACTGATAAGTCAACAAGATACATAATAAACAGGAACCCATTAATTTCACAAATACATACTCCACTCCCTTAACTGAACGGAGCTCAAACTGTTGCAATGATAAACACTTCATATATTCCATAAAAATCCCACCCCCCTTCTTCCCTTTCATGGCCCATTCACCAATGTAATGGGGAACTGGATTCAAACAGAAACTAATGAGGGCCCTGACTTTTATGGTCTAGGAAATCGATAAGCATGGGGGTAACCTACACGGCACAGCAGATACTACCATAAGCTTGCTGGGCAGACTGGATGAACCATTTGGTCCTTTTCTGCTGTCATTTCTATGCTTAAGGCATAGAAATAAATGTGGCTTTATCATGAAGCCATGATTCAGTTATACAAAAGAAGTCTGATTCTGTTCCTCTATTAAATCATATAATACTTCTCCCTTATTTTTAGGAGATGTAGAATTGATTAATAAAAAGCTCAGTTCTTTGCAAGTAACACTGGCATCATCAGCCTTACAGGGATCTGATACAAGAAATGCTCCCCTCTTTCTTTTTTAAACCTTCCACTATCTCCCACAAACCCATGTCTACCTTGGCCTATAACAACACTGATCTCTCTCTGAGATTGGCACTCATTTTACAGTCTGTAGTGATTTATATCATATCTTTAAAAATAAACAAACATAAAAATGAACACTAATGTGTAGAAAAGTCATAGTATTAATTTAATTTACAACCAGAATTTGATTATGATGCTGTGATATGCTTTCACTTTTATCTATTGAAATGCATATCTATAAAATATTTTTACATGCCTTTACTAAAGAACTGTGTAATTTCACTATGTAAAATACCATCTGCATGGCATAACATTACTATTGTTACTATAACTTTATTGATACGTACAATTGAAATATTATAAACCTAACATTTGATATGCTGATGATACCATACTAATAGCAAAGAAAGAAAATCAAGAGATGATAAATAGATTGTGTGTAGACTGTAAAACCAGAAAAGCAAAGCTAATTATCTTTAACAGGTGTTTTCTGAAGATAGTAGTTCACCAGTCTCACATGAATGCTGAATGGACAGATTCTTCCATAGACTCCTGGAAAGGCCTATACATCTTTCATTGCTCATTCTGTACTGCTGCCTACAGCTTCCCTAATTTCTATATTTTATTTATTTATTTAGGTTTCTTCTATACCGGCATTCATGAGCAGATCACATCATGTCGGTTTACATTAGAACAGGGGGTGCATAGAACAATAAAACTTTAACTGGTGCATAAGGGTTGCAGTTACATTGAAACAAGGTAATAGAACTGGGAGAAGGAAAAAATAGCAGTATAGGTTAACATAGGTTAATGTTGAGATTACTTACCTGATAATCTCCTTTTCCTTAGTGTAGACAGATGGACTCAGAACGAATGGGATAGTATCCGCGTGCTAGCAGTTGGAGACGGATCTGACGTCAGCACGGGGTATATATATCCCCACAGGAAGCATAGCAACTTAGTAATCTTCCTTGCAAAAGCTGTTATGGATGTGTGTACTCGCGCTCAGTGAAAAGTGAAACAGGATTCCCCTGACCGATTGATAGTAGCTGAAGACCGCCAGCATTCACAACCGGAAGGCATTGACACCTGGTATAGGGTACGCTCTTATGTAAACAAATGACATGGCTTACCTTGAATCGATGAAACCCATGTACACAGGCAGCTGGGCGGGATGCTGAGTCCATCTGTCTACACCAAGGAAAAGGAGATTATCAGGTAAGTAATCTCAACATTTCCTGGCGTGTAGCCAGATGGACTCAGAACAAATGGGATGTACAAAAGCTTTACTCCCAGCCTGGGCGGGAGGCTGCCTGAGGACCATGTGGGACCGCCCTCGCAAATGCTGAGTCCTCCCTGGCCTGGACATCCAGACGGTAGAACCTGGAGAAGGTATGGAGGGAGGACCACGTCGCCGCTTTACAGATTTCTGCAGGCGACAGCATCCTGGATTCTGCCCAAGATGCCGCTTGTGCTCTGGTAGAATGAGCCTTGACTTGTAGAGGCGGAGACTTCCCGGCCTCCACGTAAGCTGCTCTGATAACTTCTTTAATCCAGCGGGCGATGGTGGGCCGCGAGGCCGCTTCACCTTGCTTCCTCCCACTGTGCAGGACGAACAGATGGTCCGTCTTTCGTAGTTCTTGTGTCACTTCCAGATATCTGGGCAGCAATCTGCCAATGTCGAGATGGCGTAATAAACGCCCTTCTTCAGATTTCTTCAAACCCGCCGTGGTAGGCAAGGATATGGTTTGGTTAAGATGAAACTGTGAAACCACTTTAGGTAGAAAGGAGGGAACCGTACGAAGATGGATAGCCTCAGGAGTGATTCTGAGAAAGGGATCACGGCAGGACAGTGCTCGTAGCTCTGAGATGCGGCGTGCCGATCATACCACCAATAGGAACACCATCTTCAAGGTTAGAGAACGGAGAGACAGTCCCCGAAGGGGTCTGAAGGTGGATCCCGCGAGGAAATGCAAAACAAGATTAAGGATCCATAAGGGCACAGGCCACTTTAGTGGCGGACGAATATGCTTGACTCCTTGCAGGAAGCGAGAAACATCTGGGTGCTTGGCGATAGTCTTGCCATCCCTCCTGGGACCATAGCAAGACAGTGCAGCCACCTGAACTCTGATGGAGCTGAGGGACAGACCCTTCTGAAGTCCATCTTGCAGGAAATCCAACACAATAGGGATTGTAGTCGCATGTGGATTGGTGCCATGAGTGACGCACCATGCTTCAAATACTCTCCAGATGCTTACCTAGGTGAGGGATGTGGAAAACTTGCGAGCTCGGAGGAGTGTATCTATCACGGGCTCCGAGTAACCTCTTTTCTTCAGTCTAGCCCTCTCAATGGCCAAACCGTAAGAGAGAATTGAGCTGGATCCTCGTGGAGAATGGGACCTTGACATAGAAGGTCCCGGAGAGGAGGCAGGGGAAGGGGCTCCCCTGCCAGTAGTCTTCTCATGTCTGCGTACCAGGGTCTTCTTGGCCAATCTGGTGCCACTAGAAGAACTAGTCCCCGGTGTTTCTGAATCTTGTGGATGATGGTGCCCAGCAGAGGCCACGGAGGAAAGGCGTATAGCAGAGTCCCTGGAGGCCATGGCTGAACCAGGGCATCGATTCCGTGGGAGAACGGGTCGCGCTTGCGGCTGAAGTTATCTGGGTACTTGAGCATTGGACTTGTCCGTCAGTAAATCCATGTCCGGAATCCCCCAGTGATCCACAATCATCTGGAAGGCTGTGGGTGACAGCTGCCACTCTCCCGGATTTAGACGTTCTCTGCTGAGGAAGTCTGCCGTGGTGTTGTCCTTCCCGGCAATGTGGACGGCGGAGATGTCCTGAAGATTCGCCTCTGCCCAAACCATCAGTGGGGCGATCTCCAGAGATACCTGTCGGCTTCTGGTTCCGCCCTGACGGTTGATGTATGCCACCATGGTGGCGTTGTCTGACATCACTCTGACTGCTCTGTTCTTCAGTTTGTGAGCAAATCGAAGGCATGCCAATCGGACTGCTCGAGCCTCTAGACGGTTGATGTTCCACGCTGACTCTTCTCCGCGCCACCGCACTTGTGCGGTGAGTCCTTCGCAGTGTGCTCCCCAGCCACTCAGGCTGGCATCTGTGGTGAGCAGAGTCCACGTGGGGGAGGACATCCTCGACCCCTTGCTCCTGTGGTCGGGCTGCAGCCACCACCGTAACCGTGTCCGGACTCTGGCAGGCAGAGGTAGGTGCGTGGAATAGTTCCGTAGACGAGGGCTCCAGCGAGAGAGCAGGGAGTGCTGTAGAGGTCTCATATGGGCCCTTGCCCAAGGTACCACTTCCAGGGTGGATGCCATGAGACCAAGAACCTGCAGATAATCCCAAGCTATGGGCCGACTGGCCCCCATCAAGTACTGGATACGCGTCTGAAGTTTCAACCTTCTCTTGGCAGTGAGACTGACTGCGTCTGCCTGCGTGTCGAACTGTACTCCCAGGTATTCCAGTGACTGGGAAGGCTGCAGGCAACTCTTGCTGAGGTTGATTACCCAGCCCAGGCTTTCCAGAAGGGCGATCACGCTGTCGGTTGTCCGAAGGCTCTCCTCTCGTGATTTCGCCCTGATCAGCCAATCGTCTAGGTAGGGATGGACCAGAATTCCTTCCCGCCAGAGGGCCGCTGCTACCACGACAACCACCTTGATGAAGGTCCGGGGTGACGGGGCCAATCCGAAGGGCAGAGCCCGGAATTGGAAGTGGCGACCCAGAACCTTGAAGCGTAGGTAGCACTGATGATCCGGATGGATCGGGATATGCAGGTATGCCTCTGACAGGTCTAATGCCGTGAGGAATTCTCCTGGCTGTACTGCGGCCTTGACAGAGCGCAGAGTCTCCATGCAAAACCTCAGGACTCGTAAGTATCGATTGACCAACTTGAGGTCCAGCACAGGCCGAAAGGTGCCCCCTTTCTTGGGTACCATGAAATAAATGGAATAGTGTCCAGAATTCACTTCCCAGGCAGGTACTGGGATGATGGCTTTCAAGGACAGGAGCCTCGCCAGGGTAGCTTCCAATGCTGCCTTCTTGTGTATGGGACATGAAGATTCCACAAACTTGTCCGGGGGGAGATGATGAAAGTCCAGATAATATCCCTCCCGGATAATGGCGAGGACCCACTGGTCCGACGTAATCTCGACCCATCTGGGGTAGAAGAGGGTTAACCTGCCCCCTATGGTTCCGTCCCCCAGATGAATCGGCGGATTCTCATTGGGAGGCGCGGCTGGGACCCGAGCCTGGGCCTGCTCCCCTCTTGCGCTGCTTGGACCGAAAGGACTGATTCCTGGCCTGAGGACGTGGTGCCTGGTAGCGACTCCTGTAAGGAACAAAGCGCTGTGAACTTCTGCCCTGGAGGGCCTTGGAAAGGCGCGCTGGCCCCTTCTGAACCGATCTTCCGGCAGTCTAGGCACTGGAGAGGCACCCCATTGTACTGGTCAGTTTATCAAGGTCACTGCCAAATAGGAAAGAGCCCTTAAAGGGCAATCTGGTGAGGCATGTCTTTGAAGGCGCATCGGCTGACCATTTCCGGATCCAGAGCTGCCTCCTGGCCGCTACGAAGGATGAGATCCCCTTGGCCGTTGTTCGGACTAGGTCTGAAGCAGCATCCGTGAGGAACGAGAGAGCGGACTCAATGTCTGCTGCTGGAGCGTTGTTCCTGACCTGTGACAAACAGGCACGCGTCACCACCGTGCAGCATGTCGCGATCTGCAAAGATAAAGCTGCCACCTCAAAAGTCTGCTTCAAAATGGTGTCCAGTCGCCGGTCATGAGGCTCCTTGAGGGCCGCCCCCCCTTCAACTGGAATGGTAGTGCGCTTGACCACAGTGCTATTCAAGGCGTCCACCTGAGGGCACGCCAGCAGCTCCTGGATAGCCGGCGCCAGTGGGTACATGCCCGTCAGGGCCCGACCCCCTTTGAACGCGGCCGCCGGCGCAGCCCATTCTAAATCTATCAGTTGCTGTGCTGCTTGCAAGAATGGAAAATGGCGGGCTGTAGGACGAAGCCCTTCCAGCAGGGGGTTCTGCGCAGAGGGTACTGTAGCGCTGGGACCTGTAATATCCAACTCTGCCAGGCACTGAGACACCAGGTCCGAAAGATCCTCCTTAGGGAAGAACCGCCTCATGGTTCTATATGGCTCAATCCCTGGGGGAAGGTCCCCCTCGTCCGGGAGTTTGGACTCGTCCGGTGAAACCTCCTGGTCTGACTGATCTGGACTGTCCAGCGGCGGGAGGTCCCGTTCACGATAAGGGCGTGAGGGTCCAGGAACAGGATCCGCAGGAGCCGCCACCGCAGCGGCAGCCGCAGCCGCCACCGCAGGCGCAGCCACCGTAGGAACCGCAGAAACAACAGGCACCGCAGGGCCTGGACGGGAAGCTGTTTGCATCTGTACAAAAGCATGAATCCCCTTAAAGAGATCCACCCAGGAAATGGAAGCAGCCTCTAATCGCCAGGGTACAAGATCCCCCGGGATTCCCGATTGGTCGAGACTGACCGCTAAATCCGGGGTGGCCCCTGGGGAACTGTCAGCAAATCGTGGCTGAGACTGGTCCTGGCCCGAGGGTCCCACGGCCTCCTCACATTGGGCACATAGGGAATCTGGCTCTTCACTGTGCGTGGCCCGAAGCTGGCATGCGGAGCAGAGGCCGAGGCCTTTAATGCTGGAGGCAGGAGGAGTCCCCGCTGAAGACGCTGAGGCGTTCTGTTCCATTGAAAAGTATGCGCTGAATGAAAAGCGTGAAAAATATGCGCTGAGCCCAACAGGCGCTTAATAATATGCGGCAGCAATATGCGCTTAATACAACAGGCGCACAATAATAATATGCGGCATCAATATGCGCGGCGCTGAATAATATGCGGCAGCAATATGCGCTTAATACAACAGGCGCACAATAATAATACGCGGCAGCAATATGCGCTTAACGCCACAGGCGCTGAATAATATGCTGCAGCAATATGCGTGTAATACAACAGGCGCACAATAATAATATGCGGCAGCAATATGCGCTTAATACAACAGGCGCACAATAATAATATGCGGCAGCAATAAGCGTCCAGGAATACACGCTCAATGGTACTCTCAGCAATAAGCGGTTAGCAATACATGCTCAATATTTTTCAGTATGCTCTCAGCAATAAGCAGTTAGCAATACACGCTCAATATTACTCCATATGCTCTCAGCAAGAAGCGGTTAGCAAGACACGCTCAATATCATTCAAATGCTCTCAGCAATAAGCGGTTAGCAATACACCCTCAATGGTAGTCATATACGCACAATGAGGAATAGAATATGCGCTTAGTCATAGATCTGCGCCTATCTCGGGCGCTCAATACCTGAACAAGGCCACAAAATGGCGCCCTCCACGGCGTGCCACGCCGCTGATCCTCGATTCCTCGGAGACCAGAAGTAAAAGCCGTACACCTTACCTGATCCTCGGCGCTTCCCGGCTGGAACCCGGGCGGTCTCCGGCTGCGGGGGGAGAGGGGAGATACCTTCACCGCCGCGTTTGAGGATATGCACCCGCTGCCTCGTCCACGCCGGGACCGAGGCGCCTCGTAAGCCTCACCCGAACCTCGCCCGGGGGCTGTGTCCCTGCCGCGATTTGGCCACCGGACCGAGGACTTACACCTCCGGGGGATCATGGAAATCACCCCGGGAAACTCTACTGGGGGAGGGACCTTAGGGTATCACTGCAGGAGTGCGGGACTCGATGCTGTAGAAGTTTTAGTAAGTAGAAAGTAGAAAAGAAAAAAAAAAGTAGATTTGGAAAACACGCTGAGCAAGCGTGCAGGCTCTCCAAACTGCTTTGGAGACGGAAATTACTAAGTTGCTATGCTTCCTGTGGGGATATATATACCCCGTGCTGATGTCAGATCCGTCTCCAACTGCTAGCACGCGGATACTATCCCATTCGTTCTGAGTCCATCTGGCTACACGCCAGGAAATAATTATTTACAGTGTCAGGTGGCTACATTATTTTGGAGGAAATGGAGGTGATTAAGTGTTGTCAGGGAAGGCTTGTTTAAATAACCAAGTCTTCAATCTTTTTCGGAACGTTGGTAGACAAAGTTCTTGGCGCAGATTCGCAGGGATGGAGTTCCAGAGTGAAGGTCCGGCAGTCGAGAAAGCCCGGTCTCTTGAAGTTGTATGCCTGGTGGATTTTGTGTTCGGTACCTGGAGGGATCCTCTGTAGGCTTCTCTGGTTGGTCTTTGAGAGACATGTAGGCTAAACGGATATTGAAGGTCCAGAGCTGTTAGGTGATGGATGGACTTGTATATGATGATGATGGACTTGTAGATGATTCTGAAGTAGATGGGTAGCCAGCGAAGATTTTTTAAGATGGGTGAAATGTGGTCTCTTCTTTTGGAGTTTGTGTGAATTATTGCAGCCGTGTTTTGTACCATCTGTAGGGGTTTGGTGTATGAAGATGGAAGGCCCAGGAGGATGGTGTTGCAATAATCTAATTTTGCGAAGATTATTGCTTGTAGTATAGTTCTAAAGTCTTGAAAATGGAAGAGCGGTTTTATTCTTTTCAACACTTGGAGTTTATGAAAGCAGTCCTTAGTGGTGCGGTTTACAAAAGCTTTCAGATTCATTTTATTGTCAATTATGGCTCCTAGGTCCTATGGCTCCTAGGCTCCTATAATAGCTGCAATTAGGAAGAACAACTCCAAAGGGGAGGAAAGAGAGCCTGTGTAACTGGTGAACTGTAAGCAGCCTTGCTTTCTCTGAAGGTAAGGAGTTCACTATAGTCACATACATGGGACTCCTTAGATAAGTGCTAGGGGAAAAACAACAAGCATTACAAATTGGTAGAACATTTTTTTGGGAAAATCCCATTGCTATTTTTTTTTTTTTTTAAACAGGGAAAACTGTGAGGAATCCAAGATGCCGTCAAATGATTCGGTGTCTTAATACAGAGACCTTTTCTTGCCCCCAGCAGAGGGGGCCATGATGGGAGGTCAGTGAAATATTCCTCTTTGAAATTATACTTCTCTAACAGGTATCTATAGCTCCAGGATAACTCAATCAGAAAACAAACACTTAATGAATGGATGTACGGGAATGCATTGACCCTGGAGCTGACAAACTCTGTGTCCTAAAACTCAATTCCTATGGTGTTTAGATTGAGTCACGTTGAGAGTTAGGAGCTTTGATGAGTTAGACTTTTGTTCACCATCAACAAAGGCAAAAAACCCAATCTGTTCTGGGTGACACCCTTGGACAGATGCTACAACCTGAGTCACTGGGACCTTGGGTCTCAGAAATTTCTAATAAATCTCATGATAACCAGTGATAGATATCTTCTGTTTGCACTCCAAACCATTGGCCTACTTCTTAGACATGGTAAGGAAAACTGACAAAACAAAATGGGGTAGATTTTAAAAGAAGCGCGATCAGCCTACTTTTGCTTGCGCATCAGACTCAAGCAAAAGTATGCTGGATTTTAGTAGATACGCGCGGAGCCGCGCGTATCCACTAAAATCCTGGATCGGCGCGCGCAAGGCTATCGATTTTGTATAGCCTGCGCGCGCCGAGCCGCACTGCCTCCCCCCGTTCCCTCCAAGGCCGCTCCGAAATCGGAGCGGCCTCGGAGGGAACTTTCCTTTGCCCTCCCCTCACCTTACCCTCCCTTCCCCTACCTAACCCACCCACCCGGCCCTGTCTACACCCCCCCCTTACCTTTGTCGGGGGATTTACGCCTCCCGGAGGGAGACGTAAATCCCCGCGCGCCAGCGGGCCTGCTGCGCGCCGGGCCGCGACCTGGGGGCGGGTACGGAGGGCGCGGCCACGCCCCCGGGCCGTAGCCACGCCCCGTACCCGCCCCCAAAACGCTGCCGACACGCCCCCGCAACGCCGCGCGCTCCGGCCCCCGCCCCCCGACACGCCCCCCTCCGAGAACCCCGGGACGTACGCGAGTCCCGGGGCTCTGCGCGCGCCGGGAGGCCTATGTAAAATAGGCTTCCCGGCGCGCAGGGCCCTGCTCGCGTAAATCCGCCCGGTTTTGGGCGGATTTACGCGAGCAGGGCTCTGAAAATCCGCCCCAATCTGAACAAAGAAATTTTGCTCTAAAATTAGTCCGAAAAGAAGAAAACATTTGCCCAGGTGGCTTCTGGTTAACCATTGCATCAGAAAATAAATGCTGGCAAGTTGAAGAACTTAATCTTGGAAAAATGTCAAACACACAAGCAGGGAAAGACAGGGGGTGGTATTTTTTCTGAAGCCTGAAGGATTTAAAAATAAATAAATAAATATGTAGCACATGCTTGGGGCAGACAAAAAGAAATTGGGGCCATGGCAGAGCAGAAAGTAATGTGCATAGGCAGTGAAAAATGTACCCCTTTCCAGATAGCCCAGGAAGAGTTGATCTATTTGGAGCCGAGTGAGGTCATGTGACCTATGTATGTGATTGGTGAACTGCTTGTCTTCAGAAAATGAGCTTGAATACCAAGAGGAGGAAAATAATGATAACCAGCAAAAAGAATTCTAATACTATATAAATATTTGTTGAAGGACAGAAAGTGGAACTAATCCAATAATAAATCGAAAGCCAATCCAAAGTGCTAATAAGCAAGGGAAAACCAGCTGATCGGTGAAAAAACAGCCTTTATTGGAAAAAGCCCGATCAGCTGGTTTTCCCTTACTAATCCAATAATATAAATATTTAGCTAGTTGGATCATAAAAAATGGAAAATGTAGAACATAAATGAAAATAATTTGGGGGACTGCAAGTAGTTCTTTAGAAGAACTTTAGACAAAGTTGAGCAAAAGGTTACCATTATGTACATCTTCTTAGAGGTAGGATATGGAAGTGAAACACGGCCATATAGCACCCAAAATCCAAGTACGTGAAATATGGTGCTATAGAATAATTTTGAAGATTAGCTGGACAGACTATTTCAAGTGAGAACAGCTGTTAGTGTAGCTGGATTTAAAAAAGATTTGGGCAAGTTACTGGAGGAAAAGTCCATAAACCATTATTAAGATAGACTGGGATAAGCAGCATGGAATCTATTTATCTTTTGAGATCCTGCTAGGTACTAGTGACTTGGCTTGGCTTCCACTGGAAACAGGATATTGGGCTTGATGGACCTTTGGCCTGACTCTGTACGACAAATCGTATGTTCTTAAGTGAAAGGGCACATGAGATGATGGGAGGTATAACAATGTTGACAGAGGATCTGATCAATAGGAAATCGAAATCTGATGGCCATGTAGTCCGAGGTTCCTGTGGCAAACTAATTTAGTACTAGAGACCATGATAAAAAAAAATAAAAGATAAGAGGAAAATAGAGAGCGGGCAGGATGGCAACATAAAAAAAAAAGATCAAGTAATGGAAACAGTCAAAATAATGCAGAAACTGGGCATATGGAGAACTGTCATAATATATTTGCCAATCTTTGTATAGAAGACAGCATTTGATGCTTAATTATGAATATGCTGAAATTTTTCTCTATTTTTAACTTCAATTAACCTTTTTTTGAAGATGCAGACAACACCTTCAAACTTCAGGAACTTAGTTCACAACCACATTATTGACACAGAGTTGCATTTTCTCAAATTGCCGGAAGGTGTTGAGTCTGTCATCTTCAAATCGTCTGCTTTAAACCATTGTGAATATTTAAAATGATTTATCATCTGTGGAATGCATTATAGTTTTGTGCGGTCATTTTTGTAAGAAACATTTTGTAGGAAGAATTTGTATATCTTGATTGTTTTTTAATTGCTTTTAAACAATAGATACTTGCATATCAGATATTCGTGAATAAAAAATATTTTGGTTTTGTTAATGTTCCTTGTTTTTGTTTTATATATATATATATATATATATATAAATAAAATGAGGTAGATCTTTAAAAAGTACGCGCCCGCGTACTTTTGTTCGCGCAACCGGTGCGAACAAAAGTACGCCGGATTTTATAAGATACACACGTAGCCGCGCTTATCTTATAAAATCCGGGGTCGGTGCGCGCAAGGCTGTGCAAAATTGGCAGCCTGCACGCGCCGAGCCGCGCAGCCGGCCTCAGAGGGAACTTTCCTTCCGCGTCCCCCCACCTTCCCCACCCCCCAGCCCTACCTAAATCCCCCCCCCTACCTTTGTTGGGCAAGTTACGCCTGTTTGAAGCAGGCATAACTTGCGCGCACCGCCTCGCATCCCCCGGCACGGGCCGCAGTGTCGTGGGACTCAACACCGCCCCCCCGGCCCACCCCCGAACCGTCACCACGCCCCCGGACACGTTCCCTGACCCCCCTCACACACACCCCCAGACACGCCCCTTTTACGAAGCCCCGGGACTTATGTGCGTCCCGGGGCTTTGCGCGCACTGGCAGCCTATGTAAAATAGGCGCGCCAGCGCAGGGCTTTTAAAATCTAGCCCTATGTGTAGTAGAAGGTTCCTGCAGTTTATCCCTTAAGGATCTGATCTCAATGCACTACAGTCTAAGAAAATTCCAGTGTTTATGAAGAAATTTCAGCAAGTTTGAAATTGAATGTATAAATTTATTCACGACTCCCAATGAACTTTGCCTAATGCATATTCAATGTAATTGCTTTCTACAGAGCTTTTATAACTTATTTTTCTTAGGGTATTTTGTGTGTATGTGTAAAATATATATATATATATATATATATATATTTTATATATATTTGACACACAAAACTATTTTGAGAGGCAACCAGCCTATTTACTTTTTTAGGGGTAGCCTGGAAAGAAAGATAATGAACCCTAGGTGGGTGCATTTGGGTTCTATACCTCAGTAAATAATCAAAATAAAAATATACTTCACAAGTCAGACTTACCAAACCTACTGTGGCATCAGGAGTCCCTATTAAACAAATAAGAGGCAGTGAAGTAATAAATCTGAAATCCATACAGAGTATATTTCACAAAATTATTAAACACCTACCAAAGTTCAAGAAAACTACCCTTCAGCAAGTCCCCCAAGCATAGCCCCGGGACTTGCGCACCGGCGGCCTAAACAACATAGGCACCGGCGTGCAGGGCTTTTCAAATCTGCCCCTTAGTGAAGATGCAGTTCTATTATATAAACAATTTATGTGACATACTGTCTACAGATGTTCTGTAGGTTTCAGTGGGTTGGAAGGATTTTTTTCTGACTGATGATGATACTTATTTCTATGTAAGAGCTTAGTTTCCTGAGGTAGCTGAAATCTTTCTCCAGTATTTTTGAATATATATATTTTTTTTTAATAATTCCTTGAACTTTGAGAGGTTTTTATATAATATTTTTATCAGAGCCCTTATCCAAATAGCAGCGAAAAATGAATGTGTGGCTATAACTCCATGTCACAGCTTTGCAAATTTCCTCCAAGGAGACCAAGCTCAGGTGGACCATCAATGTGCTAACATTATGCGCCTTGACATGCCCTATCTGAGTCAGACTTGCCAGGACATAACAGAAAGAAAACCATCTGCTAGCCAACTGGAAATAATAAATTTGGCAACAGCAGTTCCAGGTTTATTGCAGTTAAATGAAACAAAAAGTTGGGTAGACTTTCTAGTGGCTTCAGTTTGCTCCAGATAGAAGGCTCTCTTGCAATCCAAACTGTACAATGCTTGTTCACCCTTGTGAATATGTAGCCTGGAGAAAAATGTCTGTACTTATCTTCCCTGCTAATTTGCTTTCCTCTTTTTCTGTCTCTCTGTGGCTAGCATTCTCATCTTCCCAGTTTTCTTGGCTCCTAATTTTGGTGTTAGTTTAAATATCTGTTTCGTCTTCTGTAAGCATATCTAAAACACTGCTAAACCTCCCCCTATCCCCTCCACCTCACTCATCCCTCCCCTAGAGTCCCACTCCCCTAGGGACACTCCCCTCCCCTCGCGCTTCTGGTCAACAAAATCTCATATCTCCCATGGCTCACTACCTGTCCATTGACACACAACTAATTCAAAATCCCCCCCCTACCCAAAATTTGTCCCGACCCCCTCCCCCATCTGATTCCAGCCAGAGATACCATGAAATAGACGATCATCATATAGAATCCTCCCTCTCCCCCATATCCTGATGTATCATGACTCAACATATTTCCACCATAACTTAGAACTCCACTGACATAAGTTATGTTATTGCATATGTCACAAAGTTTTAATGTGGTTGCATATATTACGAAGTTTTAATGTTGTTGCATAGGTTACAAAGTTTTAATGTTCTTACTACTCTGTTATAATTTATAATGCCACTTATGACTCTCCACAGACCATTTGTTACTCATGTTACAAAGTTTCAATGTAACATAAGAAGTCTATGTTTAATGTTGAGATTACTACCTGATAATCTCCTTTTCCTTAGTGTAGACAGATGGACTCAGAACGAATGGGATAGTATCCGCGTGCTAGCAGTTGGAGACGGATCTGACGTCAGCACGGGGTATATATATATCCCCACAGGAAGCGTAGCAACTCAGTAATCTTCCTTGCAAAAGCTGTTATGGATGTGTGTACTGACGCTCAGTGAAAAGTGAAACAGGATTCCCCTGACCGATTGATAGTAGCTGGAGACCGCCAGCATTCACAACCGGAAGGCGTTGACACCTGGTAGAGTGTACGCTCTTATGGAAATAGATGACATGGCTTACCTTGAATCGGTGAAACCCATGTACACATCAGCTGGGCGGGATGCTGAGTCCATCTGTCTACACTAAGGAAAAGGAGATTATCAGGTAGTAATCTCAACATTTCCTGGCGTGTAGCCAGATGGACACAGAACGAATTGGATGTACAAAAACTTTACTCCCAGCCTGGGCGGGAGGCTGCCTGAGGACCATGTAGTATCGCCCTCGCAAATGCTGAGTCCTCCCTAGCCTGGACATCCAGACGGTAGAACCTGGAAAAGGTATGGAGGGAGGACCATGTCGCCGCTTTACATATTTCTGCAGGCGACAGCATCCTGGATTCCGCCCAGGATGCCGCTTGTGCTCTGGTAGAATGAGCCTTGACCTGGAGAGGTGGAGAATTCCCAGCCTCTACGTAAGCTGCTCTGATAACTTCTTTAATCCAGCGGGCGATGGTGGGCCGCGAGGCCGCTTCACCTTGCTTCCTCCCGCTGTGCAGGACGAACAGATGGTCCGTCTTTCGTAGTTCTTGTGTCACTTCCAGATATCTGGGCAGCAATCTGCCAATGTCGAGATGGCGTAATAAATGCCCTGCTTCAGATTTCTTCAAACCCGCCATGGTAGGCAAGGATATGGTTTGGTTAAGATGAAACTGTGAAACCACTTTAGGTAGAAAGGAGGGAACCGTACGAAGATGGATAGCCTCAGGAGTGATTCTGAGAAAGGGATCACGGCAGGACAGTGCTTGTAGCTCTGAGATGCGGCGTACCGAACATACCACCAATAGGAACACCATCTTCAAGGTTAGAGAACAGAGAGACAGTCCCCGAAGAGGTCTACAGGTGGATCCCGCGAGGAAATCCAAAACAAGATTGAGGTTCCATAAGGGCACAGGCCACTTTAGTGGCGGACGAATATGCTTGACTCCTTGCAGGAAGCGAGAAACATCTGGGTGCTTGGCGATGGTCTTGCCATCCCTCCTGGGACCATAGCAAGACAGCGCAGCCACCTGAACTTTGATGGAGCTGAGGGAGAGACCCTTCTGAAGTCCATCCTGCAGGAAATCCAACACAATAGGGATTGTGGTCGCATGTGGATTGGTGCCGTGAGTGTCGCACCATGCCTCAAACACTCTCCAGATCCTTACGTAAGTGAGGGACGTGGAAAACTTACGAGCTCGGAGGAGTGTATCTATCACGGGCTCCGAGTAACCTCTTTTCTTCAGTCTAGCCCTTTCAATGGCCAGACCGTAAGAGAGAATTGAGCTTGATCCTCGTGGAGGATGGGACCTTGACGTAGAAGGTCCCGGAGAGGAGGCAGGGGAAGAGGCTCCCCTGCCAGTAGTCTTCTCATGTCCGCGTACTAGGGTCTTCTTGGCCAGTCTGGTGCCACTAGAAGAACTAGGCCCCGGTGTTTCTGAATCTTGTGGATGATGGCACCCAGCAGAGGCCACGGAGGAAAGGCGTATAGCAGAGTCCCTGGAGGCCACGGCTGGACCAGGGCATCGATTCCGTGTGAGAATGGGTCGCGCTTGCGGCTGAAGTATCTGGGTACTTGAGCATTGGACTTGTCCGCCAGTAAATCCATGTCCGGAATCCCCCAGTGATCCACAATCATCTGGAAGGCTGTGGGTGACAGCTGCCACTCTCCCGGATGTGGACGGCAGAGATGTCCTGAAGATTCGCCTCTGCCCAAGCCATCAGTGGGGCGATCTCCAGAGATATTTGTCGGCTTCTGGTTCTGCCCTGACGGTTGATGTATGCCACCGTGGTGGCGTTGTCGGACATCACTCTGACTGCTCTGTTCTTCAGTCTGTGAGCAAATCGAAGGCATGCCAATCGGACTGCCCGTGCCTCTAGACGGTTGATGTTCCACGCTGACTCTTCTCTGTTCCACCGCCCTTGTGCGGTGAGTTCTTCGCAGTGTGCTCCCCAGCCGCTCAGGCTGGCATCTGTGGTGAGCAAAGTCCATGTGGGTGAAGACATCTTCGACCCCCTGCTCATGTGGTTGGACTGCAAACACCACCGCAACTGGGTCTGCACTCTGGCTGGCAGATGCAGGTGCGTGGAATAGTTCCGTAGGCGGGGGCTCCAGCGAGAGAGCAGGGAGTGTTGTAGAGGTCTCATATGGGCCCTCGCCCAAGGTACCACTTCCAGGATGGATGCCATGAGACCCAGAACCTGCAGATAATCCCAGGCTATGGGCCGAATGGCTCCCATCAAATACTGGATACGCTGCTGAAGTTTCAACTTTCTCTTGGAAGTGAGACTGACTGTGACTGCCCGGGTGTCGAACTGTACTCCCAGGTATTCCAGTGACTGGGAAGGCTGTAGGCAGCTCTTGCTGAGGTTGATTACCCAGCCCAAGCTTTCCAGAAGGGCGATTACTCTGTCGGTTGTCCGAAGGCTCTCCTCTCGAGATTTCGCCCTGATCAGCCAGTCGTCTAGGTAGGGAAGGACCAGAATTCCTTCCCGCCTGAGTGCCGCTGCTACCACTACGACCACCTTGGTGAATGTCCGTGGTGACGTGGCCAACCCGAAGGGCAGAGCCCGAAACTGGAAGTGGCGTCCTAGAACCTTGAAGCGTAGGTAGCGCTGATGATCCTGATGGATCGGGATATGCAGGTATGCCTCTGACAGGTCTAATGCCATGAGAAATTCTCCTGGCTGTACTACAGCCTTGACGGAGCGCAGAGTCTCCATGCGAAACCTCGGTACCCGTAAGTATCGATTGACTGACTTGAGGTCCAGCACAGGCCGAAAGGTGCCCCCTTTCTTGGGTACCATGAAATAAATGGAATAGTGTCCAGAATTCACTTCCCAGGCAGGTACTGGGATGATGGCTTTCAAGGACAGGAGCCTTGCCAGGGTAGCTTCCAATGCTGCCTTCTTGTGTACGGGACATGAAGATTCCACAAACTGGAGGGAGATGATGAAAGTCCAGATAATATCCCTCCCGGATAATGGCGAGGACCCACTGGTCCGACGTGATCTTGACCCATCTGGGGTAGAAGAGGGTTAACCTGCCCCTATGGCTCCGTTCCCCAGATGAATCGGCGGATTCTCATTGAGAGGCGCGGCCGGGACCCGAGCCCAGGCCTGCTCCCCTCTTGCGCTGCTTGTTCCGAAAGGACTGATTCCTGGCCTGAGGACGTGGTGCCTGGTAGCGACCCCTGTAAGGAACAAAGCGCTGTGAACTCCTGCCCCTGGAGGGCCTTGGAAAGGCGTGCTGGCCCATTCTGAACCGATCTTCCGGCAGTCTAGGCACCCCATGTACTGGCCAGTTTATCAAGGTCGCTGCCAAATAGGAAAGAGCCCTTAAAGGGCTCTTTGGTGAGGCGTGTCTTTGAAGGCGCATCAGCTGACCATCTCCGGATCCAGAGCTGCCTCCTGGCGGCTACGGAGGATGAAATCCCCTTAGCTGTTGTCCGGACCAGGTCTGATGCAGCATCTGTGAGGAACGAAAGAGCTGACTCCATGTCTGCTGCTGGAGCGTTGTACCTAACCTGTGACAAACAGGCACGCGTCACCACTGTGCAGCAGGTCGCGATCCGCAAAGATAGAGCTGCCACCTCAAAGGTCTGTTTCAGAATGGCGTCCAGTCGCCAGTCATGAGGCTCCTTGAGGGCCGTCCCCCCTTCAACTGGAATGGTAGTGCGCTTGACCACAGCGCTAATCAAGGCGTCCACCTGAGGACACGCCAGCAGCTCCTGGATAGCCGGTGCCAATGGGTACATGCCATCAGGGCCCGGCCCCCTTTAAAGGAAGCCGCTGGTGCCGCCCATTCTAAATCTATCAGTTGTTGTGCTGCATGCAAGAATGGAAAATAGCGGGCTGTAGGACGAAGACCTTCCAGCAGGGGGTTCTGCGCAGAGGGTACCGAAGCGCTGGGACCTGTAATATCCAACTCCGCCAGACACTGAGGCACCAGGTCGGAGAGATTCTCCTTAGGGAAGAACCGCCTCATGGTTCTGTAGGGCTCAATCCCCAAGGTCCCCCTCGTCCGGGAGTTCGGACTCGTGCGGTGAAACCTCCTGGTCCGATTGATCTGGACTGTCCAGCGGCGGGAGGTCCTGCTCACGATAAGGGCATGAGGGTCCAGGAACAGGTTCCGCAGGAGCCGCACCGCAGCGGCAGCCGCAGCAGCCGCCGCAGTCGCAGTCACTGCGGGAACCGCAGAAACAGCAGGAACAACAGGAACCACAGGGCCTGGACGGGAAGCCGTTTGCATCTGTACAAAGGCATGAATCCCCTTAAAGAGATCCACCCAGGAAATTGAAGCAGCCTCTAATCGCCGGGGTACGAGATCCCCCGGGATTCCCGATTGGTCGAGACTGCCCGCTAAATCCGGGGTAGCCCCTGGGGAACTGTCAGCAAATCGTGGCTGAGACTGGGCCTGGCCCGAGGGTCCCACGGCTTCCTCATATTGGGCACATAGGGAGTCTGGCTCTTCACTGTGCGTGGCTCTAAGCTGGCATGCAGAGCAGAGGCCAAGGGCTTTAATGCCTGAGGCAGGCGGCGCCGCAGCTGAAGACGCTGATGCGTTCTGTTCCATTGAAAGAGAAGTGGCAATAATATATGCTTAATATAACAGGCGCGCAATAATAATAATATGCGGCAGCAATAGACGCTTAATACAACAGGCGCACACGAATAATATGCGGCAGCAATAGGCGCTTAATACAACAGGCGCGCAATAATAATAATATGCGGCAGCAATAGGCGCTTAATACAACAGGCGCACAATTATAATAATATGTTCTCAGCACTAGGCGGTCATGAAAACAGCTCAATTGTATGCAATATGCTCTCAGCAATATGCAGCCAACAATACACGCTTAAAAGGCTTTCAATAAGCGCTCAGCAATAAGCGATTAGCAATACACGCTCAATGGTATTCAATAGGCTCCCAGCAATATGCGGTTAGCAATATACGCTCAATGGCATTCAATAGGCTCTCAGCAATATGCAGTTATCAATACACGCTCAATGGCATTCAATAGGCTCTCAGCAATATGCGGTTATCAATACACGCTCAATGGCTTTCAATAGGCTTTCAGCAAGAAACGTTTAGCAATATATGCTCAATGGCATTCAATAGGCTCTCAGCAACATGCGGTTAGCAATATACGCTCAATGGCATTCAGTAGGCTCTCAGCAATATACGCTCAATGGCATTCAATAGGCTCTCAGCAATATGCGGTTAGCAATATACGCTCAATGGCATTCAGTAGGCTCTCAGCAATATGCGGTCAGCAATACACGCTCAGTGGCATACAATATGCTCTTAGCCAATATGCTCTTAGCAATAAGGCAATATACGCACAAGGAGAAATAGAGCCGTGCCTATTACGGGCGCTCAATACCTGAACAAGGCCCACAAAATGGCGCCCTCCACGGCGTGCCATGCCGCCGATCCTCTGTTCCTCGGAGACCAGAAATAAGAGATGTACGCCTTACCTGATCCTCGGCGCTTCCTGGCTGGAACCCGGGCGGTCTCCGGCTGTGGGGGGAGAGGGCAAGTACCTTCACCGCCGCGTTTGAGGATATGCACCCGCTGCCTCGTCCACGCCGGTCCGAGGTGCCTTGAAAGCCTCACCCGAACCTCACCCGGGGGCTGTGTCCCAGCCGCGATTCGGCCACCGGACCGAGGACTTACACCTCCGGGTGGATCACGTATATCACCCCGGGAAACTCTACTGGGGGAGGGACCTTAGGGTATCACCGCAGGAGTGCGGGGCTCGATGCTGTAGAAGTTTTAGTAAGTAGAAAAAGAAAAGAAAAAGTAGATTTGGAAAACACGCTCAGCAAGCGTGCAGGCTCTCCAAACTGCTTTGGAGACGGAAATTACTGAGTTGCTACGTTTCCTGTGGGGATATATATACCCCGTGCTGACGTCAGATCCGTCTCCAACTGCTAGCACGCGGATACTATCCCATTCGTTCTGAGTCCATCTGGCTACACGCTAGGAAATAGACTCCTCTCTTAATCTGTAAACTGGTGTGATATGTCTAATTGAACCTTGGTATAGAAAAACAAATAAATAAAAATAAATAAACAGTATTGACTTTTCCTCTATAACATTGTTGAAATCCATCCTATCCTTTCCAAGCATGCTGCCAAAATGCTCACCCACTCTTATCACCTCCTGGTTAGACTAATAAAATTTTCTCTTTACTGGCTTCCTGTTGAACCATCTTTCTCCACTGCAATCTATTCAAAATTCAGCTGCATGTCCCATCTATTTTCAATGTTGATATGACCATGTAACCCTTCTTAAGAAGTTACATCAGCTCCCTGTTAACTTCCACATACAGTTCAAGCTTCTCTTACTCGCCTATATGCATTCACTCTGCAGTTCCTCATTACTCATCTTCTCTTTCCCTGTACCCTTCCTCATGAACTCTGTTCATCAGGCAAGTTGCTTTTATCAGTGCCTCTCTTCCATTGTAAACTCCTTCCATGTTTTCCCACCTTGCTGTGCCATATATGTCTGGAACAGACTTTCTAAGTGGTGGAACGTCATGCTCCCTTCTCTGGTTAAAGCATATGCTCTAACCCGTTAAATTATTCGTATCACGTTATATTTATTCTACCTGCCTTTATCTTCCTTCCAGCTTGTCTTCAAGCCTCCAAGTTTTTTTTCATTCCTTGTTGATTGTAACTTTGACTTATTCCTTTTTCCTTTGTTATCTATTATTAACCAGAATTGTTATCTTAGTTTACCCTTGTTAAAATGTAAACCGATCCGATATGGTTATCTACTATGAAGGTCGGTATAAAAAACTGTTAAATAAATAAATAAATAAATAAATAAATTTATTTATTTATTAATTATTTTGTTATACCAACTTTCATGACAAGAATCACATCAAACCGGTTTACAATTAACAATGTGTATAAGGAAGAGAGTAACATAGTAATCAATATTCAAACACAGTAAACAATAGCATGGAAGTGAGAAAGTTATAATAAAACAGGGAGAAAAAACTTGGATATGGAAAGGGGGGAGATAACTGAACAGAAGAATATTTACAGTGCAGCCGGATTGAATCATATAATGTAGTTGTATAGCAAGATTGAATCTATATAATACAGTTGTGTACCATGACAGCATGGTGATGGATATGAGTGGGAAGTGGCGGTTTCTTGTTTCAGTCCAATTTTTGACTAGGAGTTTGTGCTGTTAGGTGAAGGTTTTAATCATGGTCTGGGAATGCTTTTTTGAAAAGCCAAGTTTTCAGCCTTTTCCTGAATGATAGTGTGCAGGGTTCCTGTTATATCAAATCCAGATTAAAAACTCGCATTTTTAAAATTGCTTTTACATTCTAAGTACTTCTCTAAATAAATACTCTTCTCACAGAGTCTTAACTGTCATAAATGTTTTTCTTCACTAGATTGTAAAATCCTTGGAGCAGGGAGAGTCTCTTATGTGTGTCTGTCCAGCACTGCGTATTATAAATAGTAGTAGTAGTAGTAGTAGTAGTAGTAAGTAGTTAAGGTGGAAATCAGACACTTACCTTACGCAGGAATTTAGAGTGCTTGCTCAGAATCACAATGTTAAAAATACTAGCTAAAGGTGTTTAAGCGATTAAGCCTGGATCTCACCGACCCTGCACGCCAACATGACCATTACCAAAAATATGACCTTATAGGTCAGCTCACTGGAGTCTAGTGGCTCAAAGGGAGCTTTTATCGACTAGGTCAATACCACATTGAGGTCCCATGACACAGCAGGCAGCTTGATGGGAGGATTCAACTGAAGCAAGCCTTGCATATATTGAACAATTAAGGCTGAACAGAGATAGGTTTACCTTTTACATGGTTGTGATAAGTGCCAACTGAATTGAGACAGACCTTAACTGAGTTAGTTTTCAGATTAGACTCTGAAAGAAGATATTCAAATAGTTTTTGTATCAAACAAAAGAAATGGCTTAGTGCCTTTCCCCCACATTAGAAAGCAAGTGTCTTCCATTTCAAATCATAAAATTTGGTTTACATCATACCTTGCCAACAGAAAATTCTCCGTCAAAATAGGCAACTCAGAATCCACATACTACTCCCTCACCCAAGGAGTTCCGCAAGGCTCATCCCTCTCCTCCACCTTATTCAATATATACCTCCTGCCACCTCCTAACCGACCCGGGCCTCCAATTTTTACATCTACGCTAATGATGACCAAATCATCATACCGATACAAGATTCTATTTCAGAATCACTAAAATTCTGGGAGAAATGTCTCACCTCCATAAACTCCTTACTCGCAAATCTCCACCTTGCCCTTAACTCATCCAAGACTGAGCTGCTTCTCATATCCAACCATCAAAGCCCTAAGCCCTCCCTCTCAAGCGACCCAGACTTCAATTCTATTGCCTTTCAGCCCTGCGTACGAGACCTTGGTGTTCTGATTGACCTGTCACTAAACATGAAAAAACACATCAACAAAGTCCTAAAGGAAGGCTTCTATAAGCTCAACGTTATGAAAAAGCCCAAACCGCTCCTCCACACCCACGACCTTCGCACAGTCATTCGGGCAACCCTCTCATCCAAACTGGACTACTGCAACTCTTTTTTTCTTGGCCTCCCCTATTCCACTATAAAACCACTCCAAATGCTGCAGAATGCTGTAGCTAGAACCATCACATATGCCCGCAAATCTGACCATATCACACCCATCCTCAAAGACCTTCATTGGCTCCCCATTCCCTCACGTATCCTCTTCAAATCCCTTACCATTATTCATAAATCCATTTACATACACAATTCTAACTGGCTTGACGAGCCATTCCACTTCATACAATCCAGCCGTCCCACTCGAACTAGCCACAATGGCATGCTCCATATCTCGTCCCTCAAAAAGGCAAACCTCTCTTCCACAAGAGGTCGAGCCCTGTCCATTGCAGGCCCCGCCCAATGGAACACACTACCTGCGAACCTCCGCCTCGAGCCCTGCACCATCAAATTCAAGAAAAAATTAAAGACCTGTCTCTTCAAACAGACATACCCAGATTAGGACCCTCTTCTACAAACTCTTCCCCTCATTTGTTACCTCTAAACTACTAATAATCATGTTATGATGTTACCTTGTTATGATTTTATCATGTTATTTCTCAGCAGTTTCTTCCTTCCTTCGCCATCCTTTAGTTATTTCTCTGGTTTTTAGTCACTATTATCCCATCCCCCTTCCCTGTTTTATGTAATTTTCTATCTGCAGTTTGGATGTAAACCGATATGATGTACCCACTAATATCGGTATAGAAAAAGCCTCTAAATAATAAGGGGGCTGTGAGTATCTTGGTCTTTCACTCTGAGTTTTAGCAAAGTTCTTGCCACCAGAGGAATTGGAGGTTATGCATACAAAAAACCCTGCTATCAAAAGAATCATAAGAAACACAAAGGCAAATCTACTATCAGCCAGTATCATCAACATGCACTTGAAGTTTACACCATTCCCAATAGCAACCCGGAATCTGCTTATAGCCCTCTGAATGTCCTCTCTGCATAAAGGTGGATGCTCCATGGAGGCAATCTCAGCAAACGTCAATGTCCAATGGTCCGGCGAAGGGGTAAATTTCCAGAAAAAAAACCCAATTCTTATCCGTGCAACATGAAGGTGTGATATAAGCTTTGTCAACCTGGCTGGTAGGACAAAGGATCCCTCACCTACCCATTAAGCACAGAGAAGCATCAATTTATACCACAATGCCAATAATAATTTGTATAACTTGTATATCTTCTAGCAAAAAAGATACAATAATACATTCCTACCACATATACATATCCTGTAAGTAACAACCCTCCCACAACCCCATCAATGCAGCAAACTAAACTAAATTTAGCAAAATATAAGGGATATCTATATGTATGAAGTAACAATCTAAAACAGTTCTCTGGTATTCTTACAGATGGGCGATTGAGAAAGTGAACATCAGATGGCACTCCAAACATCACCATCCAGGGCCAAACAGATCTTCATTCCATTTAGCAATTAATGTGTTGCTAGTGGCACACTGCTGTGTCTTTTCTCTAAAGTAACAAATACATGAAATAAATGTGCCTAGTGTGTCCTGGCTAAGAATATATTCAAACCCATCCCCCTAAATCCAATGGTGTTACCCTGCATTTTAACAGTGTTTTAAATATTGCGTGTGAAGGGAAAGCCAAACTCCTCTACTAGATCACCAAGTGATTTAAGTGTGCCATCCCGGCACATCTGATTGAAAAATCTGACACACCTCTCTGCTCATAACTGAGAATCCACAGAAAAAATGACTCACGATAAGAGGATTATTTATCAGAGGAGAAATAGGAAAAATACCATCTATCTCTCTACATAGTAATTTATTAGCTTCATACCAACTCTTCACTGCATGTGAGACTATTGGGCAGGTTCTCTAAATTTTAGCAACAGGTGAGGTGGGTGAAATACACAACAGCTACTAAGTTACGGCCATAGGTCTATAGTTCCTCTAGCCTTCTCCAAGGACAATGAACAGAGTCGATGGCTAACCAGCCTTTCACCCTGCCTAGGCGGGCAGGTAAATAATAAAAATATAATTCAGGAATATCCAAACTCCCACAGTGCAGCAGTAGCTGAAAAATAGAAAATCTAATATGAGGTAACAAATATCCAAAGAAAAGAGTTTCCCCTACAAGCGATGTAAAAATCTTATGTGGAACAGTACAAGAAGATGCTGAAAACAGTAGAGAAAAAGGGGCAATATTTTAATCATATAACATCTGCCAAAAAGGGGGAGAGATAAATGTATCCATATAATCAAATCTGACCTAATTTTCTTAAGAATCTCTGGGTAATTCAACTTGTTTAAGCCATTAGCATTGGCTGAAATTTGAAGCCCAAGGTATCTAAAGTTAGAACAAGCAACTGAGAAATTATGTAAACATTGTGGAATTGCACACTCTGGACCTAACTGCAGTACGGTAGATTTGGAATTAACCAAATAGCCTGAGAGAAATTTTTTAGTTCTCAAGAGAGCTAATATGTATATTACTGACCCAGATAAACAAGAAATAAGTTCTATTGAGCAGAGAGAGTGTCTAATGTGTTGTTTGTACAATGCTGCATGTGTCAAGTAGCGCTATAGAAATGTTAAGTAGTAGTAATCTCTCTATGTGGGTGTAACCATCCTTTAAATCCAGGAAGAATAGCCAGTCTCTTTTTTTCTATAAAAGAGATTAAGGTGCTGAGGGAATCCATCTTGAACTTTTCCTTTTCCAGGAATTTATTCAAAGCCCTCAAGTTTAGGATGGGACAGGGTCCCCCTGTTCTCTTTGGGATTAATGTTGCGCTAGTGGACCTCTGGGCCAAGCGAGAATTGGCAGAACTTGCAGGGAAGAGCCCTGGAGGTTTCCACTATTGGCAGGCAGACCCGAACAAAGCAGAGACCCAACTGGAACTTTGCCTATATATGAAAATTATTCCTTACCTGCTAATTTTCGTTCCTGTAGTACCATGGATCAGTCCAGACGGTGGGTTGTGTTCCCTTTCCAGCAGATGGAGTCAGAACAGAATTTTGGGAGAGGTTCTATATGACCTCATCACCCTGATCTCTAACTTCAGTATCTAGTCTAGCAAAGCCAAACCGAAAATAACAGAGGGATCAAGTAAATATTCCCTAGAAAAATTACAAAAAACTGTATTGAAATTCACCATTAACAGTAATATGGAACTTGCCAAAAAGCAGAACTGAGAAATAACAGACCCTGGTAAAAGAAAAACCAGAAAAATCAGAAAACCAGGAGAGGATAGTCGAGCAGAGGTGATCCACCCTATAAAATCTTCAAATGAAAAAAGGGAAGGGTGTCTGGACTGATCCATGGTACTACAGGAATGAAAATTAGCAGGTAAGGAATAATTTTCATTTCCCTGTACGTACCAGGATCAGTCCAGACGGTGGGATGTACCAAAGCTTCCCTCCTATGGGCGGGCTGTGGAGAGCCCTGCTCGAAGAACTCTATCCCCGAAAGAACCGCCTGGAGGCGCTTGAACATCCAGGCGATAATGCCTCACAAAGGTATGTAACGACTTCCAAGTCGCTGCTCTACATATCTCCTGAGGTGAGACTGCGCTATTTTCCGCCCAGGACGCCGCCTGTGCGCGGAGAGAATGAGCTTTAACCCCTAAAGGAGGTTGTTTACCCACTCCAATATATGAGGCCACGATTGTTCCTTTTAACCAACGGGCAATGGAAGTCTTCGACGCCATTTGACCTTTTCTAGGACCTGACCAAAGGACAAAAAGATGATCAGATGTGCGAAAATCATTCGTAACGTGCAGATAGTGCATCAAACACCGTTTTACGTCCAGCTTGCGTAGCTCCTTAGATTCATTTGCCTCAAAGGAAGGTAAATCTATGGACTGATTAAGATGAAAAGCCGAAACCACCTTAGGAAGAAAAGAAGGAACCGTGCGCAAAGATACCCCTTCCGTGGAGAAACGGAGGTAGGGCTCTCGACAGGATAGCGCCTGAAGCTCCGATATCCGCCGAGCCGAACTAATCGCTACTAGAAAAATAGTCTTGAAGGTAAGATCCTTGAGAGAGGAGTTTCGCAGAGGCTCAAAAGGCGGACCACTAAGTGCCCTCAGGACTAAGTTCAGATTTCAAGATGGACAAGGAGAACGCAATGGAGGTTTTAAATGTTTCACTCCCTTAAGAAAACGAATAACATCCGGATGGGAAGAAAGAAGTGAGTCCGTCCCGGAATGTAAGAACGCACCTAGAGCTGCTACCTGAACTCGGATCGAGTTATAAGCGAGGCCCAAGTTCAGCCCCTCCTGTAGAAAAGAAAGAATCTGAGGGACCGATGCGTTAGAGGGCTGAATATTATGCGATCCGCACCAAGTCTCGAATACCTTCCAGACTCGAATATAAGTTACCGAAGTAGACTGTTTGCGCGCCCGTAATAGAGTCGAAATGACTTCTTCTTGGTAACCTTGTCGTCTCAGCTTGCGCCTTTCAAAAGCCAAGCCGCTAGACAAAAGCGATGTGCCTGATCGAAAAATATGGGACCCTGTCGAAGTAGACATGGAAGATGACTGAGGCGTAGCGGACTGTCCGTGGCTAAGAGAAGAAGGTCCGCAAACCAGGGACGACGAGGCCATTCTGGAGCTACCAGAATCACCGGACCTTGATGGATCTCTATCCTCCGTATTATCTTTCCCACCAGAGGCCATGGAGGAAAAACGTATAGGAGAACGTGCCTTGGCCAAGGAAGAACTAGAGCGTCGACCCCTTCTGCTCCGTGCTCCCTTCTGCGGCTGAAGAAGCGTGGAGCCTTTGCATTGCTTGCGGTGGCCATGAGGTCCAGGTGAGGACGTCCCCAGCGAGATATTATCAGATTCATCGCTGCGTCCGACAATTCCCACTCCCCTGGATCTAAGCACTGTCGACTGAGAAAGTCTGCTTGCACGTTTTCCACGCCTGCGATGTGGGAGGCTGCGAGACGCAGGAGATGTCGTTCCGCCCAATGCATCAACTTGTCCGCTTCCAAGGAGACTTGGAGACTTCGCGTGCCTCCTTGACGATTGATGTAGGACACCGTGGTCGCATTGTCCGATAAAATTCGAACCGCCCTGTGATGCACTCGAGGGAGAAAACCTTTGAAAGCTAGACGAACCGCTCTGGTTTCCAACCAATTGATGGGCCAACGTGACTGAGACATTGTCCAGCGGCCTTGAAGTGAACTCTTTTGACAGACAGCTCCCCAGCCGACAAGGCTGGCATCTGTGGTGACAACAATCCAATCCGGAATCTCCAAGGAAATTCCCCGGGCTAGTTTTTGAGGATCCAGCCACCACTGGAGGCTGTCTAGGGTGTCCCCCGGGAGTGGAAGAAGCACCCGATAGTCCTGCGACGCTGGTTTCCATCGGGATAGTAGGGCTTTTTGCAGGGGACGCAGATGAACGAAAGCCCACGGAACAAGATCGATAGTAGAGGCCATGGTTCCTAGTAGCTGTAGGTAATCCCACGCCGTGGGTTCCGGTAGAGACAAGAAATTCAGAACTTGATCCCGGAGAGCCTGCGCTCTTTCCTGCTTGAGGTACACCATGCCCTCCCTTGTGTCGAACCTCGCCCCCAAAAACACCAAGGACTGAGAGGGAACTAGATGGCTTTTGGCATAGTTGACAATCCAACCGAGAGACCGGAGTAGCCGAAGGACTCTGCTGACTGCTTGACGGCCTTGTTCCAAGGACTTTGCTCGAATCAGCCAATCGTCCAAGTAAGGATGGACTAGAATGCCTTCTTGGCGCAAGGCCGCCGCAACTACTACCATGATTTTCGTAAATACCCGGGGTGCCGTGGCTAGACCGAACGGCAAGGCGCGGAACTGGAAATGACGACCCAGAATCTTGAATCTGAGGTAGCGCTGATGTTCTCTGCAAATGAGAATATGAAGGTAGGCTTCTGTGAGATCCAATGAAGCAAAACATTCGCCCCGATGTACCGCTGCCAAAACCGAACGAAGGGTTTCCATGCGAAAACGAGGAACCCGTAGAGACTTGTTCACGGCCTTGAGGTCCAGAATAGGACGAAAAGAACCCTCCTTCTTCGGTACTACGAAATAGATGGAGTAATGACCGCGACCCAATTCGGAGGCAGGAACCGGCACTATTGCTCCGAGAGCGGAGAGCCAGTTGAGAGTGTGACAAACTGCCAGTTGTTTGGAACGGGAACCGCATGGAGAGAAGAGAAACCTGTCTCTGGGCAGATGGACAAAATCCAACACGTAACCGTGTTTTAGAATGTCTAAGACCCATTGGTCCGATGTTAGCTGGATCCACTCCTCGTAAAAGAGAGAAATCCGGCCCCCCACTTTGGGGATCGGATCGTGGGTCCGCCTGGCATCATTATGTAGACTTGAGGGAGGTGGAATTAGCTGAGCTCCGTCCCTGTCCTCCCCTACCGGAACGGCGCCCACGAAAGGACCGGTTCCAAGAACCGGAGCGATAAGACGGATTACGAGGAGTTTGTTGACGCGTAACCCGGGTCTTCCGCTGATTTCTGGCAGTACATCTAGCTGAGGAATAAAAAGACCTTGAAGTCCTCGGACGATCTTCAGGGAGTTTGTAAACAGCATTCTCATTGAGGGACTTAATAATTTGGTCCAGATCCTCACCGAAAAGGAATCATCCCTTAAAGGGAAGAGACCCTAGTCGCGTCTTAGAAGAGGCATCCGCTAACCAGTTCCTAAGCCATAGGAGACGCCGAGCCGAAACTGCTGACACCATAGAGCGCGCAAGGACTCTGAGGAGGTCATAAAAAGCATCTGCCCCATAGGCTAGGACGGCCTCCAGTCGGTCAGCCTGTTGACCTTCAGCGTCAGGCAATACCTGCGAAGTAAGAAGTTGTTGTACCCATCTTAGACCCGCTCTCTGAGCCAAGGCATTACAGATAGCTGCCCGCATCCCCAATGCGGAAACCTCAAAAATTCTCTTGAGGTAAACTTCTAGTTTTCTATCCTGAGAGTCTTTCAAGGCGGTTCCACCCGTGACAGGGATGGTGGTATGTTTTGTAACCGCCGAAACCGCCGAATCCACTGCAGGAACTTTTAGGATATCCAGAAAATCTTGTGGAAGGGGATAAAGCTTCTCCATAGCTCTGCTGACCCTGAGGGTCGCCTCAGTGGTATCCCACTCCCGGGAAATGAGCTGGAGAAAGGAAGGATGAGTAGGAAAAGCCTTAGCCAGGGGCCGAAGCCCTGCTAAGAGAGGATCTCCCTTTTTAACATTAGGATCTGTACCGACCGGTTCCGGAGGAGGGTCGATGTCCATCTCTTTCAAAATGTGAGGAATGAGATCCTCCAATTCTTCAGGTTGAAATATGCGTAGAACCCTCGGGTCATCTCCTTCCATAGGAGCCGCTAAGGTGGGATCATCCCCCGAAATATCCCCCGAAGGGGAACCACCCTGATCGACGAGGGGTCTAGGAGGCAGAAAATTGCTCTTGGAGGGTTCAGGATTGGTACCCGAAGGTAGAGCTGAAGATTGAGAGGAAGGTCCCCCCAGAAGAGCTGACAGACGTACCAACTTGGGGGGCGTGGGTCCCGGGAGATCCAGCGATGCACCTTGGAATTGCAGAAAAGCTTTGTGCATTAGAACAATAAATTTGGGGGAAAAAGAAGATAGTCCCCCAGTAGAGAGCCCCGGGGGTTCCCCCTCCCGGTGTCCAGTATCTAATTTGTACAAAGATGTCCTAGGAAGCGGTGCTGAGGTAAAGGGGAGGTCCTCCTCAGAAATTTCTGCCTCAGAATTGGATTCCAAAATGGCCGCCGTTCCCGCGGTCGGCGGGAACGGGGCTTGCCGCTTCCTTGCTGAGCGGTCTGAAACGCCGCTAACATCCCCCGCTGGAGAGCTGGCTTCCCCTTTCGAAAGGCAGCACGAGCACTTCCCCTCAGAAGGCAGGTTTTCTTCCTGCCGGCCACAGGAAACGCAAACCGCGGAACGCGGCATTTGACCCGGTGAGGGGAAAAAGAAAATTGACTGCAAGCGCGGCAAATTCTCCCTCGCGCAAGAGCCTGTGCTCAAAAGCCAACTGTCTCTGCGAACCCGACGAAAACCACCGAGGAATAGTCCCTCTCGGTAGCTGGCGGCCCCGGGGAATTGAAACGTCGCGGGGCCGCGGGTAAGCAGTAACGTTGTTAGTGGGAGGGGGGAGGGGGGGGAGAGGCTGGCGCCACCAGCGTACACCCCAAGAAAACTGTGAAGTAAAAAATTGCCTTCCTGAGGAAAAAATTAAAACACACTTACCACAGTTCTAATACCCCAGAAAGGGAAAGAATATAAAGAAGAAGAGAAGGCCAGCCTGTCAGCAAGCTCCGGAGAAGGAATTTTTTTTTTTTTTTTACCAGAGTACTAACAGTGCAAATAAAGCTTCTCTAATATAAAACGCTCTTTACTTGATCCCTAAAACTTAAAAGAAAGGAGCCTAGAGAAAAAAGACTAAGCTACCACAGTGGGGAACTCTGGGTTCCCTGCTCACATCTGCTGGAGTCAGAACGATACTGAAGTTAGAGACCAGGGTGATGAGGTCATATAGAACCTCTCCCAAAATTCTGTTCTGACTCCATCTGCTGGAAAGGGAACACAACCCACCGTCTGGACTGATCCTGGTACGTACAGGGAACAGCCCTCGTTCCCTTGAGGTTGAGCCCTTGGGTGCTGGGAACGGCAGGTGGGGGTCTCTGCTGATGGTGGAGATGGTCGGATGAGTCCAAGGTTTGAGTGAAGGTCAGAGACAAGCAGCGGTAGGCATATCCGGTGACAGGCAGTGGTCAGTGGCAGGCTGCGGTCAAACACATCCAGTGACAGGTAGTGGTCAAACGTATCCAAGATCAGGCTGAGGTCATACCAAGAATCCATCCGAGGGGGAAAGACGAGACGGATAGGCAGGAAGGGTCAGGCGAAGAGAAGCACAGGTAGGCAAGGAAGGCAGAAGACAAGGCTGGGGCGAAAACAAGATGCTGAAGACAAGACCGGAACTGAAGACAAGGCTGGATGACGAGGAGACGCTGCGGCAACACATTCTACTTCTAGACTAGTGAGACTTGCTGCTGAGGCGAAGATGGAAGGACAGGAAGAGCCCTTTATAGGGCGTGGTATCTGATGTCATCAGAGGGTGCTATGTGGCTTTTCCGCCGTGAGTCCTTTAAAAGGCAGGAGGATGGGTGCACGTGTGCCTAAGGGGATTCGCAGCTGGCTGAGCCCAATGTCTTGCCACATGTAGAGCTGGTGGCATCAGGCCACGTTGGAGCGTGGCATCTTGCTGGCAGTGTTTAACCGTGTCAGAGTGTGGCCGGGGGCCTGAGGTAAGAGCAGCAGTTTACGAGGTTAGCCCGCCGACCGAAACAAGCAGAAAGCATTTGGAATAAAACTCCTGCCCTATTTTCTCTGGTGGAACAGGTTTGACCTCATTGGCGATTAAGAGGGAGGAGAGTTCCTTTTGTAGTAAAGTCATGCATATGGGGAATGGAAATCCGAATGAATTGTATTCGATGGGGGGGGGGGGGGGGGGGGGGAAGGCTGATGTGCACGGAGCAGGAGAGAGACCTTGGGGTTATATTGTCTAATGATATGAAGTCTGCGAAACAATGCGACAAGGCGATAGCAAAAGCCAGAAGAATGCTGGGCTGCATAGAGAGAGGAATATCGAGTAAGAAAAGGGAAGTGATTATCCCCTTGTACAGGTCCTTGGTGAGGCCTCACCTGGAGTACTGTGTTCAGTTCAGGAGACCGTATCTACAAAGAGACAGAGACAAGATTGAAGCGGTACAGAGAAGGGCGACCAGAAAGGTGGAGGGTCTTCATCGGATGTCATATGAGGAGAGATTGAAGAATCTAAATATGTACACCCTGGAGGAAAGGAGGAGCAGGGGTGATATGATTCAGACTTTCAGATACTTGAAAAACTTTAATGATCCAAAGACAATGACAAACCTTTTCCGTCAGAAAAAAATCAGCAGAACCAGAGGTCACGAGCTGAGGCTCCAGGGAGGAAGACTAAAAACCAATGTCAGGAAGTATTTCTTCACAGAGAGAGTGGTGGATGCCTGGAATGCCCTTCCGGAGGAAGTGGTGAAGTCCAAAACTGTGAAGGACTTCAAAGGGGCGTGGGATAAACACTGTGGATCCATCAGGTCTAGAGGACGCGTATAAAGAGGAGGCAGCAAAACTCTGCACGGAGCGGCAGTAGCTACAGAGGCATTCACGGAGCGGGATGCCAGTGGCCAGTGGTTGGTGTTCCACCTTCACGGAGCGGAAGGATGGAGGGCTGCCATCTTCAAATTAAAAACAAAACAAAACAGGGGTGGGTAAGAGTATGTAAAATTAATGGTGAGTTCATAGGCTATAGGTATTACCAATTTTTAGGCTTATTCAATATTTGTTGATAGTTAATGTGGCTCTCGCGGAAATGGAGCTACTACCTGGAGATAATGCCTTGCCCTTGTTCAGTGTACATGCACTGGGTTGATGGGACTCCATCACGGCTCTGGGCTTCAACGGCAAGAGGTAATGTGGAATAAAAATTAAAAATAAATAAATAAATAAAATAAAATAAATTTTATTCACAGGGAATCGAGGTGTAGCTGGGCTGATACTTTACTTTCAGTGCATGTCCAGTGTAGCTCTCTGCTTCGGCGAGGGAGAGAGTCTGATACTTCTCTTTCAAGCATGGCTCTCTGCTTCAGTGGCAGGGGGAGTGTGGAAGGGAGGATCGGGGTGTGGACGGCACCCAACGGGGTCTGGATCGTATAGTCTGGGTGGCCAGAGGCAGGGGTGTGGCCTGCTTGTTGCGGGGGTGTGGCCTGCTTGTTGCGGAGGTTGCTACCCCTAATTGAGCTGGATGTTCACATGGATGCAGATCCGGCGATGTTCTCTGCATTGGTGGTGGGGTGGAGGGGACATAGGGCTGGAGGGTACTGGAAGCCAAGAGTAACAGGTGTGAGAGAGAAAAAGGAAGAAAAAAAAAGTGCGTAGCTTGCTGGGCAGACTGGATGGGCCGTTTGGTCTTCTTCTGCCGTCATTTCTATGCTTCTATGTAGTAGTTCCTGATACTGTGAAGCAGACCAAGAGCTTGTCGATGGGTGATTTGGCAGGTTTTACAATAGACATAACCTGTATCCATTCCTGCCTATGCAGAGAAAGCAGAGTTGCTTTCCTGTAACAGGTGTTCTCCCAGGACAACAGGATGTTAGTCCTCACAGATGGGTGACATCATCAGATGGAGCCCTGTCACAGAACACTTTTGTCAAACTTTCTAGAACTTTGACTGGCACACTGAGCATGCCCAGCATTCCACCAACCCTGTGGCCACACGGTGTCCCCCTTCATGCCCAGCATTCCACCAACCCTGTGGCCACACGGTGTCCCCCTTTATCCCACGCCCCTTTGAAGTTTTAAAGCAAACGTACGAGCAAAAAATAAAACAACAAACCGTAGTCGAACCCAACTCAGCGGGGTGGCGGGCGGGTTTCGTGAGGACTAACATCCTGCTGTCCTGGGAGAACATCTGTTTCAGATAAGCAACTCTGCTTTCTCCCAGGACAAGCGGGATGGTAGTCTTCACAGATGGGTGAATAGCAAGCTACAGGCTGCCTGAGAACATAGTGGGCCAACCAACACCTAAAAATGTGCAACAGGCACAAAAGGGTGATGTTGGCAACGAAGGGCAGCCTGAAATTCACAATGGGCACTAGGTAGGAAAAGTTGGGTTCTTACACTGGAAACAAATTACGCAGGACAGACTGGCCAAACACACTGTCTTGCCTACCAGTCTTGCCCAGACAGTAATAGGCTGCGAAAGTGTAGAGAGAGCTCCAAGTTGCAGCCCTGCAGATGTCGGCAATGGGTATTGAATGAAAGCGTGCTACTGACGGTGGCATGGCCCTGACTGAATGCACTTTCACACGTCCCTTTAGCGGAAGGCCTGCTTGCTGGTAGCAGAAAGCAATAAAGTCCACCAACCAGGTAAACAGGGTCTGCTTGCCCACCGCAACTCCGAGTCTATTCTTGTCAAAGCAGACAAAGAGTTGGGTGGACTGCCTGTGGGTTGCAGTGCGGTCTAAATAAAAGGCGAGCGCATATTTACAGTGCAAGGTGTGCAGAGCCCGCTCACCTGGGTGAGTGAGGCCTCGGAAAAAAAGTGGGCAGTATTATGGACTAATTCAAGTGGAAATCAGTCACTACGTTTGGCAAGAACTTAGGATGAGTGCAGAGTACTACCCGGGCATGGAGGAATCTTGTATAAGGTTACCAGGGCCTGTAGTTCACTGACTCTGCGAGCAGATGTTATTGCCACTAGAAAATAACTTTCCAAGTGAGATGTTGCAACTTGCAGGAATGAAGGTGCTCAAACGGAGGTCACATGAGGTCCCCAATTGGGGGACGTAGTGGAGGCTTCAGCTGTAGTAAGCCTCTCATAAAGCATCCTACAAGGGGTTGTGCCGAAATTCGGGCATCCCCTATCCCCCTATTGTAAGCGGCTATGGCAGTTAGGTGTACCCGGATGGAAGTCTGGAGACCAGACTCCGAGAGGTGCCAGAGGTAGTCCAGGAGTCTCGCCATGGGACAGGAGAAGGGATCTAGACCTTTCTGCATGCACTACGAGGAGAATCTCTTCCACTTTGACCAGTAAGACTTCCAAGTAGAAGGCTTTCGTGAAGCTATGAGGACCCGCGAGATATCAATAGAGAGGTCAAGGGTCTGTAAAATCAATCTTTCAACATCCAGGCTGTCAGAGATAGAGACTGGAGGTTCAGATGGCGCAAATTGCCCTGGTTCTACGTTATGAGATTTGGTGCAGTGCCCAGGCAAATAGGATGCTGGACAGAGAGGTCGCAAAGAATGGGAAACCAGACTTGGCGCGGCCAATACGGGGCTATGAGGATCATTGAGCCCTGGTCCTGATGTAACTTCACAAGTGTCTTGCTTATGAGCAGAATAGGAGGGTACGCATACAGCAGACCCGTACTCCATGAGTGGGCGAAGGCAACCATAGTTGGTGTCTTGTGGCTGCTGTCCAGAGAGCAGAATCGGTCCACTTTGCGGTTGTAATAGGACGCGAAGAAGTCGATGTCTGGTTGACCCCACTGAAGGAAGATTTTGTTTGCGACAGAAGGAACCAGGGACCACTCGTGGGGATGGAAAGTCTGGCTGAGATGGTCTGCCATCACATTCTTTGAGCCCGCCAGGTAGGTGGCTCACAGTTGCATGGAATGCGACAGAGCCCAGGCCCAGATCTGCGCTGCCTCCTGGCAGAGCAGGTAAGAGCTTGTGCCCCCCTGTTTGTTTAGATACCACATGGCAACCTGGTTGTCTGTCTGAATCAAGACAACCTTGTTGGATAGGCAGTCCTGGATTGCGAAGAGGACATACCGTATCGCACGGAGTTCCAGGAAATTGATCTGGTGATCCGCCTCGGCTTTGGTACACACTCCTTGTGTTTGAAGACCGCTGACATGGGCGCCCCAGCCCAGGCTGGAGGCATCCATGGTCAACACTATTTGAGGTTCTGGTGGTTGGAAGGATAGTCCCTTTCGTAGATTGGACTCACGTGTCCACCAAGCGAGGGATTCATGAAGCTGGCTGGTTACCTGGATGACCACTGAGAGTTTTTGAGTGGCTTGGGACCACTGAGATCTCAGGGTCCACTGCATCACCCTCATGGTGAGAAGCAGACAAGCAGAGGCTGTCCGACGACGGCGGATCAAGCTGGCCAGGTTGGATAGTAGGGTTGCGCGTTCTCTGGGGAGGAATGCCTTGGCCATGGTGGTGTTTAGGTCTGCTTCGATGAAAAATAGCTGGTGGGACGGAGTCAGATGGGATTTTGGGTAATTTATCAGAAACCCCAGTGACTGGAGTAGCTGCATGGTTAGATGGAGGGAGTGGAGCGCTCCTTCCCTGGAGTGGCTTTTGAGGAGCCAATCGTCCAGATATGGGTAGACATTGATGCCTTTGCGTCACAACTGTGCCGCCATGACTGCGAGACACTATGTAAACACTCGGGGTGCTGAAGCGAGGCTGAATGGTAGAACTCTGTATTAGAAGTGTCTGTGTCCTACTACGAATTGCAGGTATTTGCAATGAGGAGGAAAGATCGCTATGTGAGCGTAAGCGTCTTGAAGGTCCAAAGAGCAGAGCCAATCTCCTTGTCGTAGAAGCGGAAGCATAGTGCCCAAGGAAACCATTCTGAATTGCTCCTTGCGGAGTAGAACCCTACCTCCTGCTACGCACTGGGAACTGGTTCTACGGTTCTGGACTGCAGTAAGTTGGAGAGCTCTGCCTCGAGGAGTACTGCATGATCGTTTAGACACCACGCCGGGACGGGCAGAGAGTCTGGGGGCATGGAGAGGTAGGTGAGATGATAACCGTGGGTTATGATGGGCAGAACCCAGCGATCGGTGGTGATTGAGTACCAATTGCTGGCGAATTGGCAAAGGCGGCCTCCCACTGGTAAACTGGGTGGGGTGTATAAGGGAGGGTGACTGCTGCTCTCTGGATAGGAGTTCTATGTTGACGAGGTTGGTCCCTATGAGAGGGCCAGGCTGTCCAAGCACGGGATGCAGGAGGGTAGTACCTCCGTGGCCTGTAAATTTGTTTCCTGGTGTCCCTTTGTAGGCCCCTTTGGCCTGCGGTAGGGGCATCAGAGGTGGCAGTGGACAGCTGGCGCAGGGTTTCATGATTATCTTTGAGCTGCGCCACTGCATCTTGGATCTTATCCCCAAACAAGTTGTCTCCTGTGCAGGGGAGATCAGCCAATTTGTCTTGCATCTCTGGGAGTAGGTCAGAGGCTTTGAGCCAAACCCAGCGCCTGGCACTAATTGCAGCTGCTGACACTCTAGATGCAGTTTCAAAAGCATCGTAGGCTGCTCTGACCTCATGTTTTCCAGCCTCTAATCCTTTTTGTAGGATGGAGGTCAAGCCTTCCTGGAATTGTTGTGAAAGGGTCTCCAAGAATTCCGGGTCTTGTTTCCAGAGATTCCTATTGTATTGGGTCATGTAAACCGTTATGATGGCTCAACCGAATATCGGTATATAAAACTCTTCAAATAAATAAATAAATAAATGTAGGGGGAGGAGCCAAGATGGCCGCTGCTGAAGGACGCTGAGTCTCACAGCTCTGAGCGTTCTCTTGAAAGTTTTAGTTTTTTCCTGGTAAAAGCTTATTTTATTTAAATTATGCCACACAAGAGAAAGGGCAAGTTGAGGATATATCCTCCGGACTCACCTTGCATCTCAGGGCAGCGAATCATCACGGACTTTGCGGTTCCAGGAACTAGGTTGGGGGAACCAAGCGCCGCTGTGGTAGTCTCGGGAGGAGCGAGATTATCACCAGGCGAAGTCACACTGAGTCCTCCGGATCCCCGAGGCCCGCTGTGTAGCTCTCCACTTCTAGACGCTGGAAGTATTGTGCACGCTGACCCAAGTTTGGTTGGAGGAGCCCAAGGTGGAGGAACATCCAGCGATTTGGGAGCAGAGGTGGGAGCCTCAGTCCAACCTGTATCGCGTCAGGAGTGGGAGACCCAAGGAGGGAGAAATCTCGGCGAGGGAAGTATACCACCAGGAATATCAGACCAGAGGTCTACACGGGAGGAGGTAGGAACTGTGGTTCCAATGCCTTGGGAGTTTGTGAAACCGGCGGAGGTAACTTTGGAGTCCCTTTGGGACTTAATGATGGTCAATGCCTATACTTTAAGAGACCAGTCTCAGCAGATGGGAACAATAGTCAAAAGACTGGATTTGGTAGAGAAAGACCAGAAAGAGAATACCAATTATAATAATGTGGCTATCCAAGAAATAAATGTGAAAATGAAACAGGTTCAAGATTTAAATATGACTTTAATGAGAGATCGATTATCATCACAAAGAAGATTAGAGTCTATTGAGAATTTCCTAAGACACTTGAATGTTAGATTGGTGAATTTTCCCAGAGTAATGGGTGAACCAGTATTAATAACTTTTAAAAGATATATGACTGAGGTTCTAAAGATCCCTGTGGAATTGCATCCCTCTACAAAGAAAGTTATGTTTTTGCCAATTAAAAGTGTTACAACACAATTACCTGTGGGTGAAAATAGGGCAGATTTAGAAAACCTCACGGAATATTTAGAAAATTCAGCCTTGGAAGTGACTGAGAGAGCAGTTTTGTTTGTGTCTTTCTTTTCTGATCCAGAAAGAGCAGCTGTTATGAAAGCTTATTTTCAAAACATCAATACTCCCTTTATGGGGGCCACAGTTAGGGTCTATCCAGACCTCTCTAGGGCCACCCAGCAACGGAGGAAAATGTTTATAGATATGCGGCCTGAGGTGTTAGCCAAAGGCGCGACTTTCCTCTTACGATTCCCTTGCAAATGCGTTATAAAATATGTAGGGAATACCTATATTTTTTTCCTACCCGAACAGTTGAGACAGTTTCTAGAAGGAAGGACATAACCATCTATTACCGGGGGTAATAATAATAAGGTTCCTGTCAGCAGCATTGTTATTGTTATTTCCTTTTATCTCCTTGTATTTTCTGTTTTCCTCCCCCGATGATTTCCAATGTAATACAACAAATGTTTTTCTTTACCATATAATATAATTGGATATATATGGGAGAAGTGATATATTGATATCTTTTTCTTGGAATTTGTTTTCTGTATTTCTTACAAAGTGTTCTTTGTTAATAATTTGAAAAACAATAAATATTTAAAAAAAAAAAAAATGTAAAGTTGGTAGGCTGCTATACGAGCCTTTAATGTTGACCCTTGGAACACCCTGCGGCCAAAGGCGTCCAACATCTTTTGCTCCTTTCCAGGTGGGGCAGAGGAGTGAGGGCGGGACCCTTTGGCTTTCTTTTCAGCTGATTCTACCACTACAGATTGGTGGGGTAATTGGCTCTTTTGAAATCCTGGGGCTTGTTGTACCAGATATGTGGCATCAGTCTTCTTATTAACTGGGGGCACAGTTCCTGGGTGTTCCCAGAGGCAGTTCAAGAGGTCTAAAAGAAACTCGTGCACTTCCTTTGGAGCGAACATAAATTGTAGAACTTCCAACATTTTGTGCCTAGAGACCTCCTCCGTTTCTAGTTGGAATGGGATAGTCTCAGACATCTCTTTAATGAAGCTGGCGAAAGAGAGGTCTTCCGGAGGGGACCGACGCCTTTCCTCCAGAGGTGAAGGCTCGGAAAGAAGCTCCTCCGAAGCTTGTGAGGAGTGTTCAGAGGAAGCATCATCCAATGGATCATAGGGAGGGCTCCTCTTCACCCACCAGACCTCCAGATGGAGGAAGAAACCCAAATCCAAGAGGGAGGGAAGGCAGCACCAATGGACTGTGAGGTACCGAAATAGGCGGCACTGGTATCAAAGCAGGTGGCGTCAGCACCGATGCACTGGGAGACCCGATGGTTCTGGCACTGGATCCGGCATTGGTGGTTCCTGTAGAGGAGATGGGTAAGGGCCTGAATCCTCTTTTTCCGAAGAACCCGGAATTGGTATCGAGACTGGGGCAGGGATTGGCGGTTGGCTCGGTGGCACAGAACTCGATAGAACGGCTATCGATGGCAGGGCACTGATGAGGGTGTCTAAGTGCTCGAAAAGCGGAGCCAACTTCAAAGGCTACAGTTCCAGCGGCGGCATGGGAGCTGGCACCGGTCGCGACTGGAAGCCCCAAAGGGCATTCAGCACTGCCTCCTGGACCATCCGGTCCAATTCCTCCAGAAAGGCTGATGTGGATGGCATGCGCCTGGAGTAGGAGGCAGGCTAGGCTTCACCAGAGTGTTCATGGGAGTATGTGGAGGCATGGTGCCTGGCACCGGTATCGGTGGGGAAAGCCTCGGGGTCCCAGTTCCAGAGGAGGATGGGGGCTCCTCTTCCCGGGCCCTCTTTAGAGGCAGCTCGGTGGAGGCCGATGCCACTCCGGTGTCGGCACCAGATGGCGATGTATGTCGGTGCCGATGTTTCCCTCTGTGCTCGGCCCAGTCCTTCTCCGGTGCAGAGGATGATGATGCTGAGGTTTTGGAATGTGTCGACGTTGGTGACGGATGGTCATCAGCGCCTTTTCCTTCTGGTGAGGTGTCAATGGAGAGGGGTCCGAGGAAGATGGGCCCCCTCGACTCTGCGCGCCTTTACCTGGGGTCGATGGAGGCGAGCGCTTGGAGCCAAACAAGTGCTCCATCTTCTCCAGTCGGGTGCGCTGGCCTTTGGGGATCATCTGCGCACAACTTGGACATCGACGGACATTGTGGGAAGGCCCAAGACACCATACACCAGGGGTCGGGAACCTATGGCTCGCGAGCCAGATGTGGCTCTTTTGATGGCTGCATCTGGCTCGCAGACAAATCTTTAATAAAAAAAGTAAAAATCTTAACAAAACCCCCCACCCTCCTGATGCCCCCCCAAGACCTCCAAAATTAATTTACTACAACCCCCCACCCTCCTGACCCCCCCCCAAGACATACCAAAAGTCCCTGGAGGTCCAGGAGCGATCTCCTGGCCTTGGGCTGTCGACTGCCAGTAGTCAAAATGGCGCCGACGGCCCTTTGCCCTCACTATGTCGCTGGGGTCGACCAATGGCGGCGGTAGCCCCTGTGTCATGGGAAGGGCAAAGGGCCGTCGGCTGCCAGTAGTCAAAATGGCATCGACGGCCCTTTGCCCTCACTCTGAGGCCAAGTAATATTCGATCACTAGTAAGGGTTCAACTTAAAATTTTCAATAATCAATGCTATGAAACCCTCTACCTCATTATTTTATATGAAATTTTACTGCCGTGGTCAACTGTAATATTTAAGAAAAATGTTTTTATGTGTAAAAACATTTTTTTTAAGTGAAACGTGGTGGTTTTGTTAGGGTTTAGTGGTGTTTGGGTGGATTCTTGGGTACTGTGGCAGATAGCCCCATGGGGAGCCACAGTACTGGGCTAGACTCAGGGCGCACAAAGAGAGAATTAGATCTTTTATTGTACAGCCTGATGTGTACCACCAGAGGTGGCAGTAGTGAGATAATCCAGATGAAGCAGTCTCGAGACCCTCGGCAGAGGGAACCTGTCTCACCCCGTTTGTATAGGGGGATTCCGGTGTAGATTTCCCAGGCAAGGCGATGCTGTAGATGAGACAGACAGAGTCAGATTACTCACTAGATGGAAGCGTAGGTTGGCGATTCCACCAGGCAGAAGTAGATGGTACTGGCACCTAGGCAGGAAGAGCAGGCCCTCGAGGAGCGAGAACCTGATCCCTGTAAGGCACCTGAAATAAAGCAGAGGGCCCCCGAGGAGCGGGTACCCAGGTTAGTCAATACCCCAAAGGGCAAAGAGAGAGCTTCCAGCAGCAGCACAGAAGTGGCAGAGTAGCTTAGAGTGGCCGAGACCAATCCTTGCCTCCGAGGTTCGTGCCACTGCTAGAATAAAAACGTGGATAGCGAGCACGCACCCTAGTAGGTCCTTGGGAGGAACATGGAGGGAGGCAGCACCATAGCTGTTCCGGGGACGCCAGAGAGGGCGGCTTGCAGACGTGGCGGTAGCCATTTTCCTAAAGTAAGCGGGAGGAGCCAAGAACAAGGTGAAGCATATGGGGCAAAGCCGTCTGAGACCGAAGGACGCAACAGGTTTCATATAATTTTTAAGCAGGGACCAACCAGGTTACCCCATCATCTGTGTAATCATTAACACACTACCCCCTCCTTTTGTATAATTCCAATCGTGCCATAAGCAATAAAATGTACTATTTCTATATCAAGTATCTCTCCATTATTTATTGTGTTTATATCGTGCCATAAACGGCATCTCAATGTTCAAAATGCCGCCATTGTATAGATACTTAGCTGAAAGGTTTTGCCGTGTGTATGCTCGTTATGGATGTGTTAATCGACCCGACTTGTACAAGTTTCAGATGGCATCCTTCTTCAGAGGTTTACCTTCTCAGTGACATCTGAAGTTCATAAAATTTTTACATTTAATTCTTTTCAGTCTAACTTAAGTGCAATAAGCCTCCTCGCCAGCATCTTAATGGTGGACAAACCATGCTCACATTCCGTGCTAAAATTTATAGTCACATGGACATTCAAAAAGAACCAATCACCACTCTTTGTTCATGTTAGAGCCATTGGGGTAGATTTTCAAAGGGTTGCGTGTGTAAGATACACGCGCAACCCTGGAAAACCTACCCCTGCCTCCTCCTAAGTGCGCCGAGCCTATCTTGCATAGGCTCGGGGGCACGCGCAAGCCCCGGGGCTTGCAAAAAGGGGTGGGGCATGGGCGGTCCAGGGCGTGGCCTGAGCCTCCAGGCACAGCAGCCATTTGCTGCTGTGCCCGGCGCACATAACTTCTTCAACAAAGGTAAAGGGGGGAGGGTTCTAGGTAGGACTGGGGGGCGGGTTAGGTAGGGGGAGGGGGGGGGGAAGGTGCGGGGGGGGGGCAGAAGGAAAGTTCCCTCCGAGGCCGCTCCGATTTCGGAGTGGCCTCGGAGGGAATGGAGGCAGGCTGCGCGGCTCGGCGTGCGCAAGTTGCACAATTGTGCATCCCCTTGCGCGCGCCGACCCTTTATTTTATAACATGCGCGCGGCTGCGAACAAATCTGCACCCGCGCGCAGGTTTTAAAATCTGCCCCATAGTGATACAGGATCGGTGAAGTATGAAAAAGCTATGATTGAACACCTAGCCCAGGAGGGTTATCATAGCATTGGTCTATCAGGACCCCACGCAAGGACTGCAAGATCAGATTAAAAGTTGGTTGAACCGGTGTCGTTTTTGACTCCTAAAGAAAAATATTTTTTGGTACAAAGGCATCCTCGAACCCCAGTGATATATGCAGTTCCAAAAATACACAAAAGTCTTTCAAATCCACCTATTAGGCCCCATCATGTCGTTAAATGGATCATTATTGGAGCCATTAACAATTTTTGTTGACCAATTTTTACAACCTTTGGTGGCATAGAAACCATCATACTTGAAAGATACTATACATTTTTTGAATAGGCTATCAGTGGCGCAGGTCATAGAGGGATCTACTATATTAGTCACAATGGACTTTCAATCGTTGTATACACAAATTCCCCAATGAGTACCAAATACATTTTTAATTTCATTAACAGAGATGGTCCTGTTTAACAAGATCATGGAATCCCTATGGGATCTTCGCTGGTGCCATCGGTCGCCAATTCATATGTGGCAGACTTTGAACAGAAATTGATCTACACATCGGGGTGGATGACACACAACGACCAATGGTATAGATATATAGATGATGTATTCCTGATTTGGAGAGGATCAGAAGATGAATTATGGAGTTTTATGGAATGGATTAATAGTCTGGATACACACTTACAATTTTCTTATCAATACAGCCGTGAACAGGTAGCATACTTGGATGTGCGATTGAGGATTAAGGATAACACTGTGATCACCACGGTTAATAGAAAAGATACAGATAGAAATAATCTGTTGAGATATGAGAGTCATCATCCCACGGAATTTAAACGGGGGTTACCAGTATCACAATTTTTTCGCATACGGCGAATTTGTTCAATGATGGCAGAATTCGAAAGACAGGCAGTCCTATTAGGTCAAAGATTCCTGGCTAGAGGATATCCCAAAAAGGTTATTAGACATGCATACAAACGGGCAAAATATGGCGATCGCAGCACATTGTTACAATACAAACCATGTAAAGAACAGGATCGGATGATTTGCATGTTATCACAGAGTATGTCCACAGGTGCTATCATTACTTCTATTAAAAAACATTGGCATGTATTGGCACTACATGGAATATTTCAGGAGGTGCCCTTAATAGCTACCAAGAGGGGCCATAACATTAGAGACTGTTTGGTTCATTCCCGTTTGAGAGATATTACTCCAACAGAAGAGGGCAGTCATAGATAGTGTGGACAATGCTCAGTCTGTGAAAACACCATTGAAGGGACAACCTGGGTAGATCCAGTAACGGGATATAAAGTGAGGAGGAAGAATGACACAGATTGATTGATTGAGTCAGTGATTTATCTTATAATGTGCCCTTGCCCAAAAGTATATGTGGGACGTACAAGCAGGGCAGTAAAACAGGATCATTGAACATTGTTTGCGGTTACACACGGCAAATTTGACAGCACCAATAGTGACGCATTGCATTGATCACAAACATACATTTGGACAGTTACAATGGAATGTGATAGATAACATTGCTAAAAGAGAAGGGGACGTTCTCAGCAACTTTAAATTATCGCGAACAATTCTGGATTTTTAAATTACGATCTGAACCACCCAGTGGTTTGAACGAGGATCTGGATTGGATGTCTCTAAGATGAACAGAGTGGTGATTGGTTCTTTTTTAATGTCCATGTGACTATAAAGTTTAGCACGGAGTGTGAGCAAGGTTTGTCCGCCATTAGGATGATGGCGAGGAGGCTCATTGCACCTAAGTTAGACTGAAAAGAATTGAATGTACACATTTTATGAACTTCGGGTGTCATTGAGAAGGTAACCCCTGAAGAAGGACGCCATCCGAAACTTGTACAAGTCGGGTCGATCAACACATCCATAACAAGCATTGGAGAGGAAATATCGATACACACGGCAAAAATTTTCAGCTAAATATCTATACAATGGCGGTGTTTTGAACATTGAGATGCCGTTTATGGCACGATATAAACAATAAATAATGGAGAGATACTTGATATAGAAATAGTAAATTTTATTGCTTGTGGCACAATTGGAATTACACAAAAGGTGGGGGGGTGTGTTAATGATTACACAGATGATGGGGTAACCTGGATGGTCCCCGCTTAAATATTATATGAAACCACCACGTTTCACTTAAAAAAAATTTTTTTTACACATAAAAACATTTTTCTTATTATTCTGATTATTGAAAATTTTATGTCTGAGGCCTGCAGACAGGCAAACATTTGGGCACCAATACCCACTGCAGAGACTCTCAAAGACATCAAAGATTGTTTGGACCATGTGTTTTCCACACTCCATTCCCTTGTTCACTAGTGACTCCAGGATGTCATGCTGCTCCTGAGGAAGATGCTCTGACACACCCTTTACATCTTTCAAAATGTTTTATATAGATATTGTCTCATAAAGAGCTGGCAGGATGCTAAATGGGCAATGAGCATAGCTCACTGGAAAACCTTTCTACCAGTAAGCTCAAGGGTATGGGATGCGTCTGGAGGGCACCAAGGAGTGGGTTCTTGATCTTTTGGCCTTGTTTCGCAGTGGATTCGACCTCAAGTGACTGATGAGGTAGCTGCTATTCAAATCTGGGAACCTGTGAGGGTGACTGAGCAAATCACTTTGGCTGGAGCAGAAAACCACACTGATTCCAGCCTTTTCAAATGCACTTTCACTTTATTTACTTTAACAGTAGTTTAAAATAAGATTGACTGCCTACCTATGCAGTACTCTTCCCACTCACTTGGGTTTGTACAGAATAGATTTACAGGAGCTGCTTCTCCTGGAGATGCAGGGACCTTTTGAACCCAGCTGGGCTTACACTCTTATCCTGTCCCAGCTGGTCCCGCTCTCCGGACTTTCCCCTGATCCACAGAGTCCCACCCACAGAGCTCTTTCCCTCTGTGGGATTTAAGGTGGACCAGGCATCTAGCCTGGTCCTGCATATACAAAAAGGAGGAAAACAGGGTCACTCTGTCACAGGCCTTCTGGACAAGATATATCGTGCCTGCCTTCTTATTCACTACAGACAGGAGGTGCTCCCATATTCTCATCTGTATCTCCTGAAGGATCTCGTGGATGGGCCCTGCCACAATATCCTTGGGAAGGGGGAGATCCATGAATTGGAGAATGTCAAGCATTTTCACCCTTGACACTTCCTTCTTCTGCTTTTGCATAAATCTTCAGCACAGGTCTGACCCAGTATGGCATATCTTATGTTCTTATGAGGACTTAGCATCCTGTTTGTTCTCAGAAGAGAACAGTTATTCTTTACAGTTTTGTAAAATCTAGAAGTGATATGTTTAGTGGACAAACCAGGTGCTTATCATAGCTATTGAAATGCTCTTGCTGGTGGTGATTCCTAGTAATATTAAAAAACCCAAAAAACAAACATTCTGCTTATAACATTTACAACCACCTAAAATGTTCCCTCATATGTAAGCAAATACCATCATAAAAAAACTACCATTTACATTCAGAAGCACAATTTACTTCAATCCAGGGTAGTGAATAATGGATGAAGATGCATTGCCTGAACCAGAGCATCCAAGTTCATCTGTTGTTCTTCATCCAGCTAAAACCAATGCTGTTCTGCCCCCCTGGGGCCAGCATCAGTGAAGACCTGGGGCTTCTTTATAACTACAATTTAACTATCAACACCATTTTACTTAGTGCTGTTTTGAAAATTCTGTGATTCCCTATGAATTGCACTAGTTAGGTTATCACTGAATTTCTGCTCTCTGAAATTCTTCACTCAGTTTCTCACATTTAAATATTTTAAATATAAACATTTTTTACCGTTTTGGGCCCTTTCCTCTTGTACCCACTGTTGAAATAGGCAGCGGATCATTTTTTCTCTCCATATCTACTAAATTGTATATCGTTTTTTGACAGTTCAGCACATCCTCATCAGTCAAGCATTCTTTTACAATAACACTGGCTAATGGCACTACCTGTAAAAAAAAAAAGAAAAGAAAAGAGAAAAGCCCTCAACAAAGAGAAAAAAGCACCTCTTTAAAGTTCAACATTCAAACCAAGGACTTTATTTATTTATTTATTTTTAATTTTTATATACCGAAGTTCTTGTAAGGACTACAAATCACTCCGGTTTACATAAAACGATGGTATGCCCAAAATAGAGAAAGGGGCTTTACATGGAACAATAGAACAGAATGCCAATTTAACATAGAAATATTAAAATATATTATAGATACAGTATAAATACAATATAAGTATTTACTAAACTATAGTTGAAATGTTGGTTTTATCAGGATCAACATTGCATGGAGTGCCACAAACAAATTACATAGATAACCTATAGGATTTTATCTTTTGCTAGGTGCACATGCCTTAATTAGTAAAGCATGCTCTGGTGCTGACAAAGGTATATTCAAGTTTGTAGTTCATATCAAGCTATTCTAAGAGAAATGCAATGCTTTATAAACATCTTCACACCTTTGCAGGTTTTTCACATTCTGCTGTCTAAAAACTACAGATCAAAATGTTTTAAAGTAGAAGATTTTTTTCACTGATCTATACAACATACTCTACATTTTCAATGTGAAAGAGCACAAATTCTTTCAAGCTGGCTAGATTGCAGTCTTCCAGTTTTGCCACAAATTTACTATTGGAGTTAGGTCTGGATTATGACTGTGTCACTTGAGGAGCCACTCATATCCCACTTCTTTCTTGCTGAGCCACTCCATTGATGCTTTTGCTTTTTGCTTAGAATCACTGTCACGCTGAAAGGTTAATTGTTGTGTTTGGCAGTCCGTAGGGCAAGGCCTTGGACTGCTGTGCTTACCTCCAGCCCCGAACGCCTGCCTCAGACATCGGGAAAGACCTCCCTGTGCATGCACAGCAGACCGCCACACTGAATCTGCTTCCTATGCTGCTCTCCCCAACGCTGGGCCAGATCCATGCCTAAATGTGTGGCAGACCTCCGTGGTGGGAAAAGACTTGAGGTGCCCAATGATGATGTCTCCAGCAGAGGCCTAAAAGAGGCCACCTCGGCAGCTCTCCCTTGCCTCAGCAATAGGTCGACTACCTGTTTCAGTACAGCCACTGCGTGTTCCTGCGCTCCTAGTTTGCTCATTGCTCCTGGTTGTTTCCTGTGTTCTTGGTCCTTGTCTTGTCAGTGCTGGTCCGTGTTCCTGAATTCCTGCCTTCAGTTCTTCTTCAGCTTCTTGTGGTCAGTCTTCAGTTCCTTGTCTTCAAGCCTTCAGTCTTTAGTGTCTTTCTCTGCCCGCCTGTGCTGTTCCTTTCCTTCCTGCCTAGCTCTCCATCCTGCGTTTACCTGGGACAGATCTCTGGTTTTGATTTTGGATTGCTGCTCGACTCTGATTGAACTCTTCCTGACACTGACCATAACCTGCTTCTCATCCTCGATAGAACTCTGCCTGCCACTGACCACTGCCTGACTCTGAAGCCGCTTGTATTCAACCTGCTCAGTACCCTGGCTAATAACAACTACAGATCTTCACCGTCATCAGAGGTCCGTGCCTAAGTCCTGCCGGCTCTCGCACCCGAGGGCTCAACTTAAGGGAGCAAGGGCTGGTATAAGTGAAGTTCCAGTTGGGCCTCTGCCACAGCCAGCTCTGCCAACTGACGGTGGGGACCTGCAGGTCTCTTCCTTGAAGGTAGTACCAATTTCACCCTGGCCTAAGGGTCTACGTCTGCAACAGATTGCTAAGACCATAGGCTCGGCGGATGCTATGGCCCTCAAGGCCAATCCTTGCCTAGTTCAAAGACTCCAAGAGCAGCAGGACCTCCTCGAGCTCCTAGCGGCTTCCATGGAGTGACAACACCTGATTGGAGGCAACCACAGCTTCGACTGCACCAGCCCCGCCTGCGGCTGCCTCATCCAGCCTTGCTGTATCCCCAGTACGCCAGGGACCTGAAACAGTGTTGGGGATTTTTAAATCAATGCTAAACGCATTTTTCCCTCCAGGTGGCACTCTTCCCAGAAGACACCGTAAAAAGTTTTATTTTCTTGCTGCTCAATGGTATGGCCCTAGCCAAGCCTGTTGTGGGAGCACCCTGACCCGATCCTCTGGGTTCTGCAGTGGTTTGTGACCGCATTCAAGACAGTCTTCGATGAACCCAATCGACTGGCCTCCTTGGGTTCAACCTCCTCCATCTGTGCCAAGGCACCTGGTCTCTAATGGACTATGCCATAGAGTTCTGGACCCTGGTCTTCAAGCTCAATTGGCAGGAGGACTGCCTCTGCAGCATCTTCCTGGATAGCTTGTCCTCCTGAATAAAAAATGAGCTAGCTGCCTGCAAGCTTCCAGAGTCCCTGGACTGGCTGACAAGAATGACTGCCGCATCCAACAACAGGCCAGGGAGCTCCACCCTCCTCGCAGGGCCATCACGCTGGCTTCCCGCTTTCAGCACCCGCTCTCTCTGCCAGCACCAGCTCCAGTGCCCCAGGAGTGCTCAGTCGAACCCATGCAGCTCAGGCAGAGTTGCCTCGTCCCCAAAGAGAGACTCCATCGACACCAGTAAGGCCTCTGTCTCTATTGTGCTGGTACAGGGCACTGGCCTGCTCACTGTCCCATCAAGCCGGGAAACTTCAGAGCCTAGAATCTAGGATACACAACGCCCGCTCTCCAATTAACCCTTCCAGTGACAATCACTATAGGTGACTGGAACTTCACCACTTGGGCTCTGGTGGACTCTGGAGCTGGAGGGAACTTGCTGATAAAAGCTCTGGTGGATATCTTACAGCTTTCCACGGTTCCCAGGAAGTCCCCTTTAAACTTTTCATCTATATATGGGAAACTGTTGCCTGGTCAAATCACTCTGGCCACTGCGACCCTGCCTACTACACAAGGAAGAACTAGCTTTCCATGTCATAGATTGAGCCATTCACTCCATAATGCTGGGGGCTCCCCTAGCTCCAGCTGCAGTCCCCACAATTCAACTGGGTCACATTGCAACTCATCCGCCGGGGCCCGCTATGCCAGGATTTGTGTTTGGAGTGGGTGGACCCCCCTCTCCACTTACCCTTGGCCTCTATACTTCTGGGCCTTCCTCTGCACAAAAAAAAAAAAAAGACAGACATTTCCACTTACAGGGAGTACAACTGCATAATCGAGTTGCTGCCCAATAATAAGCCTCCATGGGACAGGTTATACCCCTTGTCCCTCCCTGAGATGAAGGCCATGTCAGCATACATCCGTGAGAACCTATATCGGGGCTTCATTCAATGATCCATGTCCCCCGGCAAGTGCCGGGCTTTTCTTTGTGGGTAAAAAGGATGGCTTGCTCCGGCCGTGCATTGACTACCATGGTTTAAATGCCATTACCAAGGAAGATCGATATCCCTTACCGTTAATCTCGGAACTCTTCAACTACCTCCAAGGGGTAGAAATCTTTATGAAACTAGACCTGTAAGAAGCCTACAACTTGATTCGAATTAAACCTGGCAATGAATGGAAGACAGCATTCAACACATGGTACGGCCATTATGAGTACTTGGTAATGTCCTTTGGGCTATGCAATGCCCCAGCTGTCTTCCAAAAATGATAAGAACCTAAGAACATAAGAAAATGCCATACTGGGTCAGACCAAGGGTCCATCAAGCCCAGCATCCTGTTTCCAACAGTGGCCAATCCAGGCCATAAGAACCTGGCAAGTACCCAAAAACTAAGTCTATTCCATGTAACCATTGCTAATGGCAGTGGCTATTCTCTAAGTGAACTTAATAGCAGGTAATGGACTTCTCCTCCAAGAACTTATCCAATCCTTTTTTAAACACAGCTATACTAACTGCACGAACCACATTCTCTGGCAACAAATTCCAGAGTTTAATTGTGCGTTGAGTAAAAAAGAACTTTCTCCGATTAGTTTTAAATGTGCCCCATGCTAACTTCATGGAGTGTCCCCTAGTCCTTCTACTATCCGAAAGAGTAAATAACCGATTCACATCTACCCGTTCTAGACCTCTCATGATTTTAAACACCTCTATCATATCCCCACTCAGTCGTCTCTTCTCCAAGCTGAAAAGTCCTAACCTCTTTAGTCTTTCCTCATAGGGGAGTTGTTCCATTCCCCTTATCATTTTGGTAGCCCTTCTCTGTACCTTCTCCATCGCAATTATATCTTTTTTGAGAGATTTTCCGGAATTTCTTCTACATCTGTGTGATCATATAACTTGACAACACCTTCATTTTCTCCCAGGATCTCAGCTCCCATCACCATGAAGTACAGTTGTGCTCATAAGTTTACATACTCCTGGAAAAATTTGAAAGATGTACAGCATTTTAAATATGAGAATGACTACCAATAGTACCTTTTTTTTGCATATACAATCATCCAGACGTCTGCAATTTAATTGACCTTCATACTAGGCAGAATCGCAATCTAGTATAATCAATCTGTCACAGTGTGTGTTAACTAAAGAACAACAACAGGTACTACAAAAAGGGTTGTTTTTTGTCCCATACTGTTACGATCCCGGTCACTAGATTAATGACCGGGCACTTACCTCTGCAAACCGCGCCGCGAAACGCCGGGTTTTTGGCCTTCCAGGCCGCATGGCAGCGGCGTCTCCACAAGGAGACGCCGCCGAAGACTCCTCCCCTCGACTAGGGAACGCGCGCGCGCGCGAGGGCCAGCGTTTTGTGCCGTCAGCACCCGGATGTGCTGACACGCCTCCTGTGACGTCAGACGCCGGGTGGGGGATTTAAACAAGGCGCTTGTGTTTCCAAAATGCCTTGCAACGAGGTTCCTTCCTTGAAGAGCTAGTTGCCGTCCTGCTCGTCTGGTTCTCGTTTCCAGCCTGCTTGTCTTCGGATTCTGCCTGCCTGACCTTGATTCTTGCCTGCCGCCTGGTTCCTGGACTTCAGCCTGTGATTCTGACTTCTGCCTGATTGCCACCTGCCGTGACTCCAGTTCGTGACCCCGACTTCTGCTTGCCCGCCGCCTGCCTTGACTCCGGTTCGTGACTCCAACCTTGCCTGCCTGCCGCCTGCCTTGACTCCGGTTCGTGACTCCAACCTTGCCTGCCTGCCGCCTGCCTTGACCCCGGTCCGTGACTCCGTCCTGCCAGCTCGCTGCCTGCCCTGATTCCGGTTCGTATTCCTTCCTGGGTTTCGTCAGATCTTCGCCTAAGTCCCAGCGGTCCGGGTCCCTACGGGCTCCTCCTGGGGGGACCTCGGGCTTCCAGGGTGAAGACTCCTAAGTCCTAGCGACCCGGACTCCCACAGCTCCTCTGGAGGGGTCACGGGTTTCCAAGTGAAGCTTCGTCAGCCCAGTGTGTGTTCTGCCTCCCGCCCGCCCTTCCAGGTCGGTCGGCCTAAGGATCCACTTCCGGAATTGGACAGTCACAACAGTTTGCAAGGCCATGGATCCGGCAGACCTCGCTGGTCTCCAGGCCATCCCGGGGCTTGCCCAGCGGCTGGTGCAGCAGCAGCAGGTACTGGATTCCTTAGTAGCCACAGTGGAGCGTATGGCTACCCGTATGGATGCCGAACCTCCCGCACCTGTTCCAGTGCCAGCACCCGCTCCGGTTGTCACGCTCCAGACACCCACGCAGCTCCCTGCTCAGTCACGATACGCAGGGGACGGCAAGGGGTGTCGTGGATTTCTAAACCAGTGCTTTGTACGGTTTGCTTTACTTCCTAACCAGTTCCCCATGGACTCCGTCAAGGTCGCATACATTTTCTCCTTGCTGGATGGGAAGGCTCTGAATTGGGCATCGCCCATGTGGGAGAAGAATGATACCACCCTCACTAACCTAGATCTCTTCGTGGCCAGTTTCAGGGCCGCCTTCGATGAACCCGCTTGCCAGAACTCGGCAACTTCGGAACTACTACAACTTCGGCAAGGAGCATGCACTTTAGCCGAATACGCCTTGGAGTTTCGCACCCTTGCTCTAGAGGTGGGCTGGCGTGATGATGCTCTTCGTGGGATTTTCCTTGAAGGACTGGCAGGTCGAATTAAGGATGTACTGGCCGCCAGAGACATTCCTGACGATCTCAACACGCTTATTGAGCTCACTGGTCGCATCGATCAGCGCTTGCAACAAAGAGCCAGGGAGGTACGGCCCCCGCGACGTATGTCGCCTCTTGCTCCTGCCTTCTCGAGGCCGCTCATGCCGGCTCCTCGGTCCACGGGGGCTTCTGCCGAACCCTCCTCCGAGGAACCTATGCAGCTAGGAAGGACCTCCCTATCTGAAGAAGAAAAACGCCGCCGGTCTATGGGGCTGTGTCTGTATTGCGGTGGAAAGGGACACTTCTTTTCACAATGCAAGGAACGGCCGGAAAATGCTCGCGCCTAGGAGTGATGGAGGAGTGTGTCCTGGGCTGTCTTCAATGCTGCTCCTCAATGTACAGTACCTGTAACTCTAAAGTTCCCGGGAGGTTCCTTTGAAACGCAAGCTCTGATTGACTCCGGGGCTGGAGGGAACTTTATCACTCGTGCACTTGTGCAACACCTTCAGTTATCTATACGACCTTGTGAGCCTCCACTGCGGGTTACCTCCATTCAGGGAACTCCTTTGCCTGGTAGCATATCCGAAGCCACAACTCCGCTCACACTTCAAACTGGTCTATTACACGAAGAGAAAATCTCATTTCTAGTCTTGGAGAGGTCAGTACACCCAGTAGTCCTGGGCCTGCCTTGGTTGCAGCAACATTCTCCGGTGATTCGCTGGGAGGACTTACAAATTACCCAATGGAGCCCTCATTGTTTTCAGTCTTGCATTAAGACCACGGTGGTTCCACCCATTCCCTTGGCACACGCCGGGGCTTTACTTCCAGCTCCGTACAGTGATTTCTCCGATGTTTTCTCGAAAGAAATGGCGGAACTACTGCCTCAGCATCGCCCCTTCGACTGTGCTATAGAACGTCTTCCCGGTGCAGTACCACCAAGGGGTAGGGTGTATCCCCTCTCTCAGCCAGAGACTAAAGCCATGTCAGATTATATCAAAGAAAACCTTGCTAAAGGATTCATTCGGCCGTCTAAATCGCCTGCAGGGGCAGGATTCTTTTTTGTGGCTAAGAAAGATGGTTCTCTGCGACCCTGCATCAATTATCGAGGCTTGAATACCATCACCAAGAAGAATCGGTACCCGTTACCATTGATTCCTGAATTGCTAGACAAAATCCAAGGGGCTCGAGTTTTTACGAAACTGGACTTAAGAGGGGCCTATAACTTGGTTCGTATCCGTCCCGGGGATGAATGGAAGACTGCCTTCAATACCCGGGACGGACACTATGAGTACTTGGTTATGCCATTCGGCTTATGTAACGTCCCCGCAGTATTTCAGCATCTCATGAAAGAGATTCTGAGGGAGTTGCTAAACTCTTGTGTCATAGTATATTTGGACGATGTCCTCATTTTCTCACAAGACTTGAACACCCATCGACGCCAAGTTCGACAAGTACTTCAGATTCTCCGGGACCAGCATCTCTACGCAAAACTTGAAAAGTGTCTATTTGAGCAGGACTCTTTGCCCTTTTTGGGATATATTATTTCCGCCACAGGATTCAGCATGGACCCCGAAAAGGTATCCGCTATTAAGAAGTGGCCTCAACCTATTGGCCTAAAGGCGTTGCAATGCTTTTTAGGCTTCGCAAACTTTTACAGGCACTTTATCCCCGGATATTCCCGGCTAGTAGCACCACTGACCGCTTTAACTAAAAAGGGAGTGGATACGCAACACTGGACTCCAGAAACTTGTAAAACCTTCCAGGATTTGAAAGACACGTTCTTGTTGGACACTTGTCTACGCCATCCTGATCCGCTACGTCCCTTCATTGTAGAGGTGGATGCTTCTAGCGTAGCGGTAGGAGCAGTGCTGTCTCAGTACTCCAGTTCTGGAAACTTATTACCGTGCTCCTACTTCTCTAAAAAGTTCACGCCTGCCGAGAGTAACTACGGGATAGGCGATAAGGAACTCCTGGCCATTAAGTTGGCTTTCGAAGAGTGGAGACAGTGGTTGGAGGGAGCGCAACATCAAGTCACCGTGTATACGGACCATAAAAACCTCGAGTTCCTTTCGCAAGCCCAGCGCCTTAATCCCAGGCAAGCTCGCTGGTCGCTATTTTTTAGTCGATTCGACTTCATTCTCAAGTACCGACCGGCTTCAAAGAATGTTCGAGCCGATGCCCTATCGCGAAATACCATCTTTGAGGAAAAGGATGACCCCCCCGCAGTACATCATCAACCCGGCTAAAATCTTCCTTGCCAACACCAGTATATCCACTCCAGGAAGAGTGGTAGTTCCTCAACGGGACCGTAGGAAAGTCCTTGAGTGGGCTCACGACTCTCTCACGGGAGGTCACGCCGGTCGAGTGAGGACCTTAACTCTTTTGAACCGATACTACTGGTGGCCTCGAGTGCGACTAGACGTACACGAATATGTAGCATCTTGCCCAGTATGCGCCAGACAGAAGCCTCTCTCCGGACGACCCTGGGGACTTCTTCAACCCCTGCCAATTCCCACGGAACCTTGGACCCACATCGCCACAGATTTTGTGGTCGATTTACCTCCTTCAGAGGGTCATACGGTAATTTGGGTCACCGTGGACCGATTTTCTAAAATGGTTCACTTGGTACCCCTACCCAAACTTCCATCAGCACCAGAATTGGCGTGTCTATTTACACAACATATATTCCGAGCTCATGGTCTCCTGCAGAGCATTGTCTCTGATCGTGGGTCTCAATTTACAGCCCGCTACTGGCGCGCCCTTTGTAAAAAATTTGGAGTACAATTGAATCTATCTACCGCATTTCATCCACAAAGCAATGGACAAACGGAACGGATGAATCGGTCTCTCAAATTATTTCTCCGCAGTTTCATTTCTGAAAAAAGAGACAATTGGGTTTCATTTCTGCCTTGGGCTGAATTCGCCTACAATAATCATAAGCATTCAGTTACTGGTCAATCTCCATTCCAGACCGTCTTTGGACGCCATCACAGACCGCCTGTTCCACTTCCCGTGGATGTTCCGTCACCAGCGGCCCAGACAGTGGCCACGCAGCTTCATCAACTTTGGAAAATTCTTCAACAGCGACTTTCCATTGCAGCACAAAGAGCACGAAGAGGGGCAAATCGCCATCGACGTCCCGCACCAGAATTTTTACCCGGCACTAAGGTATGGCTAAGTACCAAGAACCTTCACTTCCCAGGTTGTTCTCGCAAGTTGGGTCCTAAATTCTGTGGTCCTTTCCCCGTGGCTGAACGTATAGGTCTGGTGTCCTATCGACTTCGTCTTCCATCATCTCTACGTATTCACAATGTGTTTCATGTGTCCCTCTTGAAACCTGTAGTGTACTCTCGTTTCCACCGGCTCACTCCTGATGAGATCTCAGTCTCTTCACATGAAGAACCAGTGTATCAAGTACACGAGGTACGTGATGTGCGCTTTCACAATCGCCGATGGGAGTATTTACTAGCATGGGAGGGCTGTGGATCCGAAGAAGACTCCTGGGAACCTACACGAAACATTTTGGACAAGTCCCTACTGACTCAGTTCCACCTAGACAATCCCGGAAAGCCCGGTCCTCTTCGGAGGGGGCGTAAAAGGGGGGGTACTGTTACGATCCCGGTCACTAGATTAGTGACCGGGCACTTACCTCTGCGAACCGCGCCGCGAAACGCCGGGTTTTTGGCCTTCCAGGCCGCATGGCAGCGGCGTCTCCACGAGGAGATGCTGCCGAAGACTCCTCCCCTTGACTAGGGAACGCGCGCGAGGGCCAGCGTTTTGTGCCGTCAGCACCCGGATGTGCTGACACGCCTCCTGTGATGTCAGACGCCGGGTGGGGGATTTAAACAAGGCGCTTGCGTTTCCAAAATGCCTTGCAACGAGGTTCCTTCCTTGAAGAGCTAGTTGCCGTCCTGCTCGTCTGGTTCTCGTTCCCAGCCTGCTTGTCTTCGGATTCTGCCTGCCTGACCTTGATTCTTGCCTGCCGCCTGGTTCCTGGACTTCAGCCTGTGATTCTGACTTCTGCCTGATTGCCACCTGCCGTGACTCCAGTTCGTGACCCCGACTTCTGCTTGCCCGCCGCCTGCCTTGACCCCGGTCCGTGACTCCGTCCTGCCAGCTCGCTGCCTGCCCTGATTCCGGTTCGTATTCCTTCCTGGGTTTCGTCAGATCTTCGCCTAAGTCCCAGCGGTCCGGGTCCCTACGGGCTCCTCCTGGGGGGACCTCGGGCTTCCAGGGTGAAGACTCCTAAGTCCTAGCGACCCGGACTCCCACAGCTCCTCTGGAGGGGTCACGGGTCTCCAGGTGAAGCTTCGTCAGCCCAGTGTGTGTTCTGCCTCCCGCCCGTCCTTCCAGGTCGGTCGGCCTAAGGATCCACTTCCGGAATTGGACAGTCACAACACATACCATCATTATGATTCTTTCAAATATAGAAGAGATTTATTTAGATTTATCAGAAAACTCCAGGTGACTATTTTTGCACAACACACTTCACCATGGGATGGCTCCATAGTACATCCTAAATCTTGTTGGTTAGCACCTAGAATGATCGATCCAGGCATTAAAACATTTATTGATTTGATATTGGTGGATTTAAAATGAGTAGAAGAGACTATAGTCACACCACGGTATAATTTGACTAAAAAGGAGCATGAGGCATTACAATCGCTTAGAGAGAACCATGCTATTATTATAAAATAGGCAGACAAGGGAGGCGCGATTGTTCTGTAAGATAGAGTTATGTAAACAATGTTTTAGCTCATTTAGAAGATCAAGCTAGTTATAAGATCTTGGATAGTGATCCTACGAAAGGTTTATAGAAGATGCTAGTATTCAAGGTTTTTTGACATCTTAGGAGCATAGGTTTTTACAAGTAGTTTTCCCAACCACGCCATCTACATGGTCCCTACGATACATAAAAATCTTGCGAATCCTCCTGGCAGACCAATTGTGACCACCATAGGTTCAATTTTAGAACTGTTGTCCCCCTTTGTTGATTAATTTCTACAACCGTATGTAATAGTGTTGCGTCTGTCGGTCGCAGACGGCTGCGACCGCTCTTGCCTTACCTCTTTTCTTCACTTTTCCTTGGCCAGGATGGCTGCCTCCGGTGCCGGGTGCCTCGGCGTCTCCAGCTTAGCATGGGCATTCCAGTCCGCCATGCTCACTCCCGTGGCCTCCTAGGGTGCGCGCGCACATCTCCTACTCTCAAATACACATCATGGTGGGAACCTCGGGGGCATCCCCACCACATGACATCAATAACTCCGGGTATTTAAAGCCTCCGCTTCGCTACCACCTTTGAGTTAGCAAGAACGTCGGTTTAAGCTACTCTGATCGCTTTAAGCTGCACGCTTAGATGCCACTCTACACTCCAAGGGCCTTGCTCCTTTAGAAGCTCAAGACACCCGCTCCTCGGGGGTCTCTCACTTACATCGCCCTTCGGGGCCTCTACTGAGACAACCGCTCCTCGGGGGTCTCTATCTCTTATTCTTTTCAGGATCTCCGGAATATCAGGTACTCGCTCCTTGAGGGCCTACCAGTCTATGTATCCTGTACCATGGACCTTCGGTCCCACCATCTCACTACCAGGAAGACGCCTACACTCCTGTGAGTACCTCTACGATCCGGTGCTCCAACTCCACCCACCAGGCTTGGCGTTGCCCGCACCCTGGGTCCCCACCTCTCTTGAACATCTGGGTGAGATTCTACATCTGAGACTGTTGAACGTATTGGCACCTCGCGGACCTCAGTGCCTCACCTTCCTGCTTCATACCATCTATATACAGCAGTACAATAAAGCCATCCATTCATTCAGTGTCTGCTGAGTTTAGCCTATCACTGTGGTTCCCCACGGGGCCCCTCCCCATGGGCAGAGTCATCCCCACAGTGACCAAGGGTCCACAATGCCACAAACACAACAGATTGCTAATTCCATGGACTTCACTCAGCTCGCAGCCCTGCAGGCCATCCCTGGCCTAGCCCAGCGGATCACGGAACAACAAAAGTCTTTGGAGAGCCTAGCTACTGCCTTCATTCAGTTACATGCTCAACTGAATTCTTCAGCTCCTCCTGAGAAGGAATTGCTGTCCCCAGTGGTAACTCTCAAGACCACTGTACCTTTATCCACACCTACCCGCTTTACGGGTGAAGCCAAGATGTGCAAAGGGCTTGTTAAACATGCATGCATTTTTCATTACAGCCTACTCTCTTTCCCACTGTAGCTTCCAAGACCACCTACATCCTATCATTCCTAGAAAGACGAGCCCTGGCCTGGGCTTTACCATTATGGGAACGTGAAGATCCTATCCTGAATGACTTACCAGGATTCCTAAAATTTTTTAAGACTGTTTTGATGACCCGGCTTGCCAGACTGTCGCTGGATCTGCTTTGCTCAATCTTCAGCAAGGTAACAAGCCGCTTACAGACTTCGCAATTGAATTTAAGACTTTAGCATCCAAATTACATTGGGACCCTGGATGTTTACATGCCATATTCATGGAGGGCCTCAACTCTCGCTCAAAGGACGAGTTAGTGGATCGTGATTTGCCTGATACCCTTGAGTCTCTGATGGAATTGGCTGGGAGAACTGACCGCCACATCTGCGACCGAACTCTGGCGGCAAAGAGTCCACGAAAGTCTACGGTGGGGGCTAACCGTCCTAAACCTGTGCCGATTGCTTCTAGCTTACCGTCTGCATCCTTAGAGGAAGAAGAGCCTATGCAGTTAGGCTGTAGCCACTTAACTTCCAAGGAGAGACGTTTCCGCAAGCGCATGGGGTTATGCATGTATTGTGGCCAATCGGGCCATGCAGTCCAAACCTGCCTCATCTATCCGGGAAACTGATGGGCCTAGGATTTGCAGGAGGACTTCTCCTGGGCCTCACCTCTCCTACTCCTCCATTATCCTTACCAGTATCGCTGTTCTGTGGAGGTCTTGAATTTCAGACTCTCGCGCTCATTGACTCCGGTGCAGGAGGTAATTTTATTCTGAAGCACTTAGTTGAACATCTACGGATTCCTACCACACCAATAGCTAAGCCTGTGCTATCGTCCTCTATCCATGGAGAACCACTTCCTGGAGAAGTTTCATTGATCACTCAGGCCATTGGCCTGCGCACTGGAGCTCTACATTCAGAATCCATTTCATTTCTAGTATTGGAAAAAGCCATGCATCCGGTGGTATTGGGGCTGCCTTGGCTTCAAGACCATATGCCACAATTTAATTGGGCCACGTTGGAACTGTCCCGGTGGGGACCAGACTATCATGGTCGGTGTCTTGTGGAAGTTTCACCGCTCCTTTGCATGCCCACCACTCATCATTACCTGGTTTACCTCCACAATACGCCTCCTTCCAGAATGTTTTCTCAAAACAAGCAGCTGATGTTCTTCCACCGCACAGAGTGTTTGACTGTGCCATAATTCTGAAACCTAATTCAGAACCTTCCAAAGGAAGAGTTTTTCAGTAGCTGAAACTAAAGCGATGTCTACCTAACATTCAAGAAAATCTACAAAAGGGATTCATCAGACCCTCCAAATCTCTTGCTGGTGCAGGCTTCTTTTTCGTAGGGAAGAAAGATGGCACCTTACGCCCCTGCATCGACTACAGGGGTCTGAATGAGATTACCATCAAGGACAGGTATCCCCTGCCCTTAATTTCTGAACTGTTCAATAGGCTCCAAGGAGCCAAAATATTCTCCAAATTAGACCTTAAGGGAGCTTACAACTTGGTGCGTATTCGAGAAGGAGATGAATGGAAGACTGCTTTTAACACCCGTGATGGACACTTTGAATACCTCATCATGCCCTTCGGTTTAAGTAACACACCTGCAGTCTTGAACGACATTTTAAGGGACTTACTTTATCAATGTGTGGTAGTATATCTCGATGATACACTGATCTTTTCTCAAGATCTGCAAACTCATCAGAAGGATGTCAAGAAAGTCCTAAGACGCCTGCGTGAGTACTATTTATACGCAAAGCTTGAAAAGTGCGAATTCCACAAAGCGTCTGTACCCTTCCTGGGATACATTATTTCTAAGAACGGTTTTCAAATGGACCCTAAGAAATTAGAAAGTATCGAGGACTGGCCTCAATCTACAGGCCTGAAGACACTGCGTCGCTTCTTGGGCTTCACCAATTACTACCGTCCTTTATTAAAAACTACTCGTCATTGACAGTCCCTCTAACCGCTATAACCAAGAAGGGAGCCAACTCTGCCAATTGGTCTCCAGAAGCCATATCAGCCTGATGCTCAAAGAGGCTTTTCAGAAGAAGCCGTATCTCCACCACCCTGACCCACACCGTCCTTTCATCGTGGAGGTCGACGCATCAGATGTTGGTGTGGGGGCAGTTCTAAGTCAGTACAGCGAATCCAATGTGCTCCATTCCTTGCTTCTTCTTCTCAAGGCGATTCTCGCCTGCCGAGAGAAATTATGGGATAGGAGACAAGGAGTTACTCGCAATCAAGCTGGCTTTTGAAGAATGGCGTCCTTGGCTAGAAGGCGCACAACACCAAATTGTAGTGTACACCGATCACAAGAATCTGGATTACCTTCAACATGCTCAATGACTCAATCACCATCAAGCGAGATGGTTTTCAACATTTTTTACTTCATTCTGAAGTATCGTCCAGGAGAGAACACTCGGGCTGATGCCCTTTCACGATCCTTCTCCCCTCAGAATGTGCTGGACGAACCCAGTCATATCATTGATCCCGAAAGAGTGGTCCTCGCAGCCACTCCTACAGAACCCACCGGGAAGACGGTGGTCGCCAGAAATTTAAGGAAAAAGCTGTTGAAGTGGGCACATGATTCCCATTTGGCAGGCCATCCGGGACAGAGTCGTACCCTAGCTATGTTACAAAGATACTATTGGTGGCCAACCATGAAAAAGGACGTACAAGCTTATGTGGGTTCCTGCGCTGTTTGTGCCAAACAAAAACCACCACTTGGGCTTCCTTGAGGCCTATTACAGCCTCAACCATCGCCGGATGAACCATGGACGCATATAGCAACGAATTTCGTTGTGGACCTGCCATCATCCAACGGAAATAACACCATTTGGGTCACGGTTGACCGCTTCTCCAAAATGGCACATTTTGTAGCGCTACCAGGATTGCTCTCTGCTACAGAGTTAGCAAAACTCTTTATTAAACACATCTTCCGCCATCATGGGATGCCTAAGCATATCCTATCTGACAGAGGAGTACAATTTACTGCAAAGTTTTGGAGAGCATGTTGTCAAAAATTTGACATCGCCTTGGATTTAACCTCTGCCTACCATCCTCAGTCTAACGGTCAGACTGAGAGGATGAATAGAACACTGAAAAAATTTCTGCGATCCCATGTCAATTCTAGACAGAACGACTGGGCTGAATTACTGCCTTTGGCAGAATTTGCCATTAATTTGCATCCTGTTACCGCGACGGGGTCTTCCCCCTTCCAGCTTGTCTACGGAGGTCAACCATTACCTCCTCTGCCAATTCCATTGACAGTGACCTCTCCTGCTGCCCAGTCTACTGCAGCAGAATTATCCCAACTATGGAGACAAACGCAGGAGTTTCTCCTCAAAGCAGGACAAAGGGCAAAAAGAACCTATGATGCTCATCATCAAAAGGCACCACAGTTTCAGCCCGGAGACAAAGTCTGGTTAAGCACCAAGTACCTTTGACTTAAGCTTCCTTCCGCAAGATTTACACCTCGCTATGTGGGACCCTTTGCCATCCTTTGGCGATTAGGGAATCTGACGTACTGTCTAAAACTGCCTCCATCAATGAAGATACATAATGCATTTAATGTATCTCTATTAAAGCCAGTGATGCTCTCCAAATTCTCCAGGAAAACCCCAGAACCTACCAGTCTGGATACTGAAGATGACATCGAATATGCCGTAGATGACATCCTTGATGTACTTAAAAGAGGCAAGACATGGGAATATCTCATCTCATGGGAGAACTATGGCCCAGAAGAGAACTCCTGGGAACACTGGCCAACAGACAGATAAAGAGCTGGTACATCAATTCCATCTGGCACACCCGCGAAAACCCAGACCACCTAGAAGAGGTCTTGGAGGGGGCCCTTTGAAAGGGGGTACTGTTGCGTCTGTCAGTCGCAGACAGCTGCGACCGCTCTGCCTTACCTCTTTTCTTCCCTTTTCCTCCTCCTTGGGCAGGATGGCTGCCTCCGGTGCCAAGTGCCAAGAGCCTCGGGGTCTCCAGTTTAGCATGGGCATTCCAGCCCACCATGCTCACTCCCGTGGCCTCCTAGGGCGCTCGTACGCACATCTCCTACGCTCAAATACACGTCATGGTGGGAACCTCGGGGGCATCCCCACCGCATGACGTTAATACCTCCGCTTCACTACCACCTTTGAGTTAGCAAGGACTTCGGTTTAAGCGACTCTGACCGCTCTAAGCTGCATGCTTAGACGCTGCTCTACACTCCAAGGGCCTCGCTCCTTTAGAAGCTCAAGAAACCAGCTCCTCGGGGGTCTCTCACTTCCATCACCCTTCTGGGCCTCTACTGAGACAACCGCTCCTCGGGGGTCTCTCTCTCTCTCTTATTCTTTTCAGGATCTCCGGACTATCAGGTACTCGCTCCTCGAGGGCCTACCAGTCTATGTATCCTGTACCACGGACCTTTGGTCCCACCATCTCACTACCAGGAAGACGCCTACACTCCTATGAGTACCTCTACGATCCGGTGCTCCAACTCCACCCACCAGGCTTGGCGTTGCCCGCACCGCGGGTCCCCATCTCTCTTGAACATCTGGGTGAGATTCTACATCTGAGACTGTTGAACGTATTGGTACCTCGCGGACCTCAGTGCCTTACCATCCTGCTTCATACCATCTATCTACAGCAGTACAATAAAGCCTTCCATTCATTCCCGTGTCTGCTCTCTGAGTTTAGCCTATCGCTGTGGTTCCCCACGGGGCCCCTCCCTGTGGGTGGAGTCATCTCCACAGCGACCATGGGTCCACAATGCCACGAACACAACAAGTAGAAGCTACTTCATATTTGAAAGACACGAAACATATGCTCAGCGTATTACAGGATATCGATAATATGACACATGCATTTTTAGTAACCATGGATATTCAAGCCTTATATAAAAATATCCCCCCTCAGCATACATTGGATAAAAGAGCACGTCCTCAGAGAATGCCATCAGACTTCGTTTTGGATTTAGCAAGATTGGCTTTGACCGAAAATTTTTTTGTATTCCAAGAAGTATTCTATAAACAGGTTCAAGGGACAGCCATGGGTGCCATAATGGCCCCAATGTAGCTAATCTCTATGTATCGACATTTGAAGAGATTTTTTTATGGTGCTCCACAATTTAAATATGTTTCACAATGGTTTAAGTACATTGATGATATATTTTTTCTATTGCATTCTGATGAAAGACAACTGGTGCAATTTCATCAGTGGATTAATTCCCTTGATAGACATTTACAGTTCACTATGACATTCACTTTTCAAGTAACTGATTTTCTGGATATTTTAATCATCAAGGATGAAGATGTGTTAATTACTAATATTAATAGAAACTCTTGTATAAGGAATACATTTTTACATTTCACCAGTTTTCATCCTTTTCATTTACGGAATAACCTGCCGGTTGGACAATTTCTACTACTCCGTTGGTTGCGCATTATTAAATCTGATTTCATCACGCAATTGAAATTTCTTTTTTGTAAATTTCTAGAGCGAGGGTACCCTTTGAAGTACATCAGAAGAGCATATAAGAGGGCATTCAACGCAGAAAGTCAAAGGTTATTTTTATATAAAGAAAATTTGAATACTCCAGGACCATTAGTCTGTGTTCTGCCTTATTCACTGCTGGCTTCACGAATAGCTGAATTAATTTTACATCGCCTAGGCATGTGCGCGCAGGGCCTCCTTATAAATACGTTATGGCAGGAACCTTGAGGGCGTCCTCTCCTAATGACGTCAACACCGCTAGTGTACTTATACCGACTGGCCCATTGCTAAGGCGAGTTAGCAAGGAGTTCTCTCGCTTGTTAAATCTGCTCTAACTTGGATCTTCTTTTCCAGACTCTCCTCCTGGTAATTGGATGCTCTGAGTACCTGCTACTCGGGGGCTCTTCCGCATCTTGGCTATGCGCTCCTCGGAGGGCCCTCCTGCCTGGGACATCCTGACCCGCTCCTTGGGTATATCTACTGGGACTTCCTTATGTGAGTACATTCTCCAACTTCTATCATCTCTACTGAAGATTCCACGGCGTACCCCGTCCTTCGGGCCTCTACCATTCTTCAGTCCATCCACGCTACTCTATCTGTGCCTCAGGTAACTTCATCTCTTATACTGGGTCTATGGCCTGGATCCTGTATCATCGACCTCTGCCTCTAACTTCTACAGTACAGCTTCCTCAGCATACCCCGCGCTGCGGGCCACTACTGGATCTGCACTCAGAGGTATTTACATCAGCCTACAGGAATTCCCGGGTGTACCCTGCGCTGCGGATCACTACCAGGACCTTTGTATATACATCATCCTGTCCACTGTATTTACTATAAGACTGTATCACATTTCCCACTCCTCAGGTTATGTTCTTTCTCCTTAATAAAGTCTCTCTTGCAGCTGTGTCCTACGTCATTGAGACCACGCCCACTGATGGTGAGGCCCACAGGGCTCCTCCCTGTGGGCAGAGACATCTCTCACCTCGGCCCGGGGTTCACCAATTCATCAAAACCATAACAGATTGCTAACTCCATGGACCTGGCTCAGCTCTCAGCCCTCCAGGCCATCCCTGGCCTTGCCCAACGTCTAGCCGAACAACATTGGACACTAGAGACTTTAACAGCTGCCTATCAGCTAAACTCTCAGCTGAACTCTACAGAACACCTGACAAGGTCCTCTCCTCACCTACAGTCATGCCTGGACATCTCTCTGTACCCTTGCCAGCGCCTACACGCTTTACATGTGATCCCTTGTTATGTAGGGGTTTTCTAAATCAGTGCTGCATGCACTTTTTGCTTCCACCTACCTACTTCCCAGATGTAGTCTCCAAAACTACCTACATTCTATCTCTGCTAGATGAAAAAGCCCTGGCCTGGGCTTCACCTCTCTGGGAGCGTAATGACCCCATACTCCAGGACTTGACAGGATTTCTCACACTCTTTCGTTCAGTGTTCGATGATCCCGCTCGTAAGACCATCGCTGGATCTGTTCTCCTGCACTTACAACTAGGTACCAAACCTTTGGCTGATTACATTATTGAGTTTAAAACCTTGTCTCTGGAGCTACACTGGGACCTGGGCTGACTATGGGCCGTCTTTCTGGAGGGTCTCAACCCCCGCATCAAAGATGAACTAGCGGCACGTGACCTCCCCAATGCCCTAGACTCTCTCATCGACCTCGTTGGCTGAATTGATTGATGCCTGCGTGAATGCTCAGAAGAGGTAAAGAGTTCTAAGAAAATATCGGGAGGTTCCCGTCCTTGCCCAAGGCTAGTCACTCTGACCACTCCTACAACGCAGGCAGAGGAGGAAGAACCAATGCAACTAGGACGAAGCCACCTTACGTCGAAAGAGACGTTATCAAAAGAGACTTGGCCTCTGCATGTACTGCGGACAACCAGGCCATGCGATACCTTCCTGCCCCATCTGTCTGGGAAACTTGCAGATCCTGGAGTAGGATCTGCCGGAGGACTCCTTCCTAGATCTCACTTCTCCGTCTCCTCCACTGACACTACCAGTCTCTATTATTTCCGAGACTCTAGAATTCCACACACTAGCCCTTGTAGATTCCGGGGCAGGCAGAAACTTCATACTCCATCAACTCGTAGAGCACCTATGAATCCCTACAGTTCAGACACCCACTCCATTACTACTGTCGTCCATACATGGCGAGCCCTTACCAGGTGAGTTCTCTTTTAGTACTCAGCCGCTTCACTTCCGCACTGGATCTCTGCATTCTGAGACCATCACATTTTTAGTCCTGTGCAAGGCTATTCATCCGATGGTACTTGAGATACCATGGCTTCAAACTCACTCTCCCCAGTTCGATTGGGCTACCATGGAACTTTCCCAGTGGGGAGAAGCCTGCCATGGAATATGCCTAGAGACAGTAACACCTATGCCTTGCCTGGCTACTACCATCTCTCTTCCAGGTCTACCTCCACAGTACCAGTCCTACCAGGATGTGTTTTCAAAACAAGTGTTGGATATGTTACCACCTCACCGATCCTTTGACTTCGCCATCAACCTAGTACCGGGTTCCGAACCTCCTAAAGGAAGGGTGTATCCACTTTCTTTATCCGAGACAAAAGCGATGTCTACTTACATCCAGGAGAACCTGGCAAAAGGGTTCATACGGCCTTCAAAATCTTCGGCCGGAGCCAGATTCTTTTTCGTGGGCAAGAAGGACGGATTCCTTCACTCATGTATAGACTACCAGGGATTGAACGAGATCACCATGAAGGACAGTTACCCACTGCCGTTGATCTCTGAACTTTTTGATCGGCTCCAAGGAGCCAGAATATTTATAAAGCTAGACCTCAGAGGAGCATATAATCTTGTTTGTATACGCAGGGGCAATGAATGGAAAAGAGCTTTCAATACCCGCGACGGCCATTTTGAATAGTTGGTCATGCCCTTTGGCCTCTGCAACGCCCCGGCAGTATTCCAAAACATGATGACTGAGATTTTCAGAGATATGTTGTATGATTGCTAATGATTTGTAATTGTTCACATTTGAAGCTCTGTTAATGTTCTATGTAATTGCTTTCATTTACCGAAGCACTGCTTTCTGTTCAATGTAAACCGAACTGATTTGTAAACCCTTACAAGAATTTCGGTATATAAAACTGTTAAATAAATAATAAATATGATTGCGTAGTAGTATATTTGGAGGACATACTAGTCTTCCCTCAGGATCTTTAGTCTCATCATTTGGACATTTCCAAGGTTCTTCAGAGACTCAGGGATAATCGTCTATACGCCAAACTAGAAAAGTGTGCCTTCCACTAGGAGTCAGTCCCATTCTTAGGATATGTCGTGTCCAGCCAGGACTTCCAAATGGACCCACAAAAAACGAAGAGCATTTGGGACTGGCCACAACCTACGGATTTAAAGGCCCTACGCCACTTTCTAGGATTTACCAACTACTATAGGTCATTCATACATCATTACTCCACTCTGACCGCGCCTTTCACTGCCATGACATGCAAGGGAGCCAATCCCTCTCAGTGGTCCCCAGAAGCTGTAACAGCCTTTCAGGAACTCAAAAAAGCCTTCCTTCAGGAGCCATGTCTTCGCCATCCTGATCCTCGACGACCTGTTGAGGTAGATGCCTCGGACATCGGAGTTGGCGCTGTCCTCAGCCAGCACAGTGATACTCATACACTCCACCCATGCTCTTTTTTCTCTCGGTGTTTCTCCCCTGCTGAGCAAAACTACGGAATTGGCGATAAAGAGTTGCTCGCAATCAAGTTGGCATTTGAAGAGTGGCGCCCATGACTCGAAGGTGCTCAACACCAAATAACGTTTTTTACGGATCATAAAAACCTAGAATATCTGCATCATGCACAACGCTTGAACCACAGACAAGCACGATGGTTACTGTTTTGTTTTTTTTAACAGATTCAATTTCCTTCTGAGATATCACCCAGCAGACAAGAACACCCGTGCAGATGCTCTCCCCCGCTCGTTTACACCAGAAGATATACCGGACACTCCAAGGCATATCATCGACCCTACTCGGGTGCTCCTCTCAGTCACACACACAGTGCCGGTTGGAAAAACCGTGGTACCCTGGGCACTCAGGAAAAAGATTCTCAGATGGATTCATGACTCACGTTTAGCCAGTCATCCTGGGCAATCCCGAACTCTGTCCACTGTGGAGAGATACTATTGGTGGCCTTCAATGAAAGAGGACATCCAGACCTATGTAGAATCTTGTGCTACGTGTGCCAGACAAAATCCACCTACTGGTCCATCCCTGGGGCCTTCTCCAACCTTTGCCAGCTCCTAGTGAACCGTGGATCCACATATCCACGGACTTTATTGTTGACCTCCCTGTGTCTAGTGGTAACACCACCATATGGGTTACCATTGATCGGTTTTCCAAGATGGCACATTTTATGGCTTTACCAGGACTACCTTCTGCTTCTGAACTTGCAAAACTTTTCATCCGTCATATATTCCGGTTACATGGCATGCCAAAGCACATACTCTGACCAAGGAATACAATTCACAGCCAAGTTCTGGAGATCTCTCTGTAAGAAATTTGATTTCTCTGGATCTGACTTCTGGCTACCACCCGCAAGCTAACGGACAAATTGAAAGGATGAACCGCATTTTAAAGCAGATCCTCCGGACCTACGTCAACTCAAGACAGAACGATTGGGCCGAACTGTTCCCCTGGGCAGAATTTGTGCTGAATTCACATCCTTCAGCTTCCACAGGCTCTTCGCCTTTTCAGCTAGTCTATGGCCACCAGCCTTTACCTCCATTACCGCTACCCTCATCGGTGTCCTCTCCGGCCGCTCAAGCTTCAGCACAGGAGTTACATCAGTTGTGGGAACACACTAAAGGCCTGCTTCAAAAGGCTGGACAAAAAGCAAAAATGTTTTATGATGCACATCACAGAGCTGCTCCTCAACTTCAGTCTGGAGACAAGGTATGGTTAAGTACCCGTTTCCTTCGTCTCAAATTGCCTTCAGCATGATTTGCACCTCGGTATATAGGACCATTTCCTATATTACGTTGCCTGGGTCCAGTCACATACAGCTTGCAGTTACCATCATCACTGAAACTACTCACTTGTCTAAGTATTCCAAGAAGATACCTGAACCGCAGCCCCTCTCCGCGGAAGAAGACATCACCTACCAGGTACATGACATCTTAGATGTGCAGTGACATGGAAGACGATGGGAATATCTTATTTCCTGGGAAGGGTTTGGACCAGAAGAAAACAGCTGGGAACCTGCAAGTAATATTCTGGACAAAGACCTAATCATGCAATACCATCTGGCTCACCCCAGGAAGCTGAACCCCCGGGGAGGGGCCCTAAGAAGGGGAGTACTGTTGCACCCAGTCACAGGTGGCTGTGACCTCTCATGCTCACCTCATTTTTCCCTGCACCGTCAATCATTAGTAGAATGGCGGCCTCCGTCAACCTACGCCGACTTCCCCAGCGTCCCCGAGACAGCGTGGGTACTGCCAACCACCATCTTACTTCCGGCATCACCTAGGCGCACGCGCAGGGCCTCCTTATAAATACGTCATGGCGGAATCGGGGGCATCCCCTCCCAATGACGTCATCAACGCTAGTGTACTTATACGGACTGGCCCATTGCTAAGACGAGTTAGCAAGGAGTTCTCTCGCTTGTTAAATCCGCTCTAACTTGGCAATTGGACGCTCTGAGTACCTACTACTCGGGGGCTCTTCCGCGTCTTGGCTATCTGCTCCTCGGAGGGCCCTCCTGCCTGGGACATCCTGACCTGCTCCTCGGGTGTCTCTACTGGGACTTCCTTGTGTGAGTACATTCTCCAACTTCTATCATCTCTACTGAAGATTCCACGGCGTACCCCGTCCTTCGGGCCACTACTGTTCTTCAGTCCATCCATGCTACTCTATCTGTGCCTCAGGATACTTCATCTCCTATACTGGGCCTACGGCCTGGTACCTGTATCATCGACCACTGCGTCTTTAACTTCTACAGTACAGCTTCCTCGGCATACCCCTTGCTGCGGGCCACTACCGGATCTGCACTCAGAGGTATTTACTTCAGTCTACAGGAATTCCCGGGTGTACACCGCGCTGCGGGCCACTACCAGGACCTTCTATATACATCATCATCCTGACCACTGTATTTACTTTAAGACTGTATTTAACACATTTCCTGCTCCTCGGGTTATATTCTATCTTTCTCATTAATAAAGTCTCTCTCACAGCTGTGTCCTACGTCGCTGAGACCACGCCCACTGATGGTGAGGCCCACGTGGCTCCTCCCTGTGGGCGGAGGCATCGCTCACCTCGGCCGGGGGTTCACCAATTCATCAAAACCATAACATCTCCATGCTTCAGTAATCAAAATCAGTGCATCCCTGGATAAAATGCACGAGGTTTCTCAAGAGCTAAGAAACTCATTGACTATTTATACACAGACACTAATAACAATTATGCAAGGTACAGGTGTGGATACCTACCCTTCACTGCCATCTCAATCTGAGTGTGTTAACTTGAGTGTATATTATCAGTCAAGGGTACGCAAACTTTTGAACAGGACCATTTTATTATTTCCTTTATTGCTATATTTGTTTAATGATTGTGCTATTCTGTGATGAATAAAATAGTGTAATTTGAAACATATTAAAAATGGACATGTTTTGTCTGATCACTCAAGTTTTCTTAAAATACTACATATTTTACAAATTTTGCCAGGGGTATGTAAACTTATGAGCATAGCTGTATGATTGGTTCTTCAATGACTGCGAGAGAACAATTTATATGCCAAACTCGACACATGCCTATTTGAAAGGGACAGCCTCTGCTTTTTGGGGTGTATTGTTTCCAAGAAAGGATTCCATATGGATCCAGAGAAGTTCAAAAGCACCCAGGACTGGCACCAGTCAGTAGGACTCTGAGCCCTGAAAATATTTTTGGGCTTCATCAACTATTACTGCCACTTCATATCAAATTACTGTAAGATCATGGCACCACTTACTTGTAAAGGGGCCAACACGAAGATTTGGCCTCCCGAAGCTGTAGCAGCCTTTCAAGAACTAAAGGATGCCTTACTACAGAAATCCTCGCTTTCCCATCCAGATACTACACGTCCATTTATCGTGGAAGTGGATGCCTCCACACTGGGTGTAGGTGTTGTACTAAGCCAGTATTCCCCCTTGCTCATTCCTCTCAAAGATATTTTCACCGACTGAGCGCAACTACAGCATCAGGGACAGAGAACTTCTTGTGATCAAGCTAGCAGTTTAAGTGTGGCACCATTGGTTAAGAAGGTTCTCAGCACTGTATTACCATCTACATGGATCATAAAAATCTGGAACACCTCCATCACACCCAATGATTGAATGCTTCACAAGCGTGCTGGTCCCTGTTCTTCGCATGCTTTGATTTTGAGCTGAGATATAATCTGGCTCTCAAAAATGTCCAGGCTGACGCCTTCACATACTCCTTCCAGGTGGAGGACACTCCAGAACCTCCTAGGCACATCATCAACCCAGCCAGGATTCTCTTAGCCATTTCTATGACCATCCCACTAGGGAAGCTGGTCATCCGTAGTAATCTCAGAGGAAAAGGTATTGAAATTGTCCCATGACTCTCATGTTGCAGGTCACCCTGGATGGACTCGAACCTTTGTATTGTTTCAACAATACTACTGGTGGCCTCAAATGATGCAGGATGTTAAGGCCTATGTGGGTTCTTGACCCACCTGCGCGCAGCCATTGCCAGCCCCCAGGGAAACCTGGACCCACTTATCCAGCGACTTCATAGATACCGCCCTCTCTGACAGTGGTTCCGTAATTTGGGTAGTTGTTGATCACTTCTTAAAGATGGCTCATTTTGTCTACCTCTGGGTTTCCCTTCCGCTAGCAGGCCTTTTCACAGTCTGTGTCTTCCGTCTACACAGACTACCCAAACGCACTGCATCAGACAAGGAGTACAGGTTCATGGCTAAATACTGGCTCTCGCTGTGAAAAGTTTAAAATCACCATGAACTTTATAACTGCTTACCATCCGCAGGGAAATGGTCAGTCTGACTGTGCACACCAGACACTCAAGAACTGCCTCTGGGCCTATGCCAAAAAGCGCCAGCATAATTGGGCCTCCCCTTCTGCCCTGGGCAGAGTTCTCACAACTCGGACATCTGTAGTTCTACCGGGTCCTCACCATTCTAAGTGGTCTACGGGAGACAACTCTGCCTCTCCCTGTGGCAGTACCTTCACCAGCTGCTCAGCTATCTGCCCAAGAACTCCAGGATCTCTGGACCCACGTCAATACCCTCCCCCAAAAGGCAGCACAAAGATCCAAGAAGACCACAGATGTGCACTGGAGGCCTGTTCCTAAATTTAACGTATGCGAGACAGTATGGCTAAGAAAGCTCCACATACGCTTCAGATTGGCCTACATAAGCCTTTTACTATTTTCCGCCAGAGAATAAGAGTGCCATCCACGTTGGATCTACAAACATGTTTCATGTATCTCTTTTGAAGCCGTTAATCCACTCCTGGGCCTTGAGAGTGCCACCTAAACCTCAAGCGGTGATTTCTGAAGATAACGCGATATACGAGGTGAACGAAATTCTGGATTCCAGGCGTCAGGGCAAGAGATGGGAGTACCTCATCTCCTGGAAGGGGTATAACCCCAAGGAAAATAATTGGAAGCCTTCTTCTAATATTCTGGATACCAACCTGCTGAAGGAATTTCACGCCACCCCGGGAGGCTAAGACCCTCAGGGAAGGAGTTTAAGATGTGAGTTTGTGCTCAGCGGTCCACAGGGCAAAGCCAAAGACCGCCTCACTTACCTCCATCCCCAAACCTAGAATACCCACCTCCGATATTAGGGAAGACCTCCCTGTGCATGCATGGTAGACCGCTGCACTCAATCTGCCTCCTCTGCTGTTCCCCCCAACACTGGGCCAGATCCATGCCTGAATGTACGACAGGCCGCCATGACTGGCCTGCCTCCGATGCTGCTTCTGCCTTGGGCCCTCTTTAGGGGTGAACACTCCAACTACGTCTTTCTTAAAGGGCCCGTAGCTGGAAACACCTGATGCACCCGATGATGTCAACAGCATAGACCTATAAGAGGCCATCTCAGCAGCGTTCTCTTACCTTGGCAATAGGTTGAATACCTTTCTCGGTAGAATGAGTTACCTCTGCATGTTCCTGCATTCCTGATTTATTCTATGTTCCTGGTCCTTGTCTAGTCAGTGCTGGTCCATGTTCCTGAGTTCCAGTCTTCAGTTCTTCTTCGTCTCCTTGTGGTCAGTCCTCAATTCCTTGTCTTCAAGCCTTCAGTCTCTTCCTCTGCCCACCTGTGCTGTTCCTTGCCTTCCTGCCTCTCCATCCTGCATTTCCCTTGGACGGATCTCTGGTTTTGACTTCAGCTTGCTGATTGACTCTGATTGAACTCTGTCTGTCACTAATCAGTGCCTGCTTCTCGTCATCGATAGAACTCTGACTGCCACTGACCACTGCCTGACTTTGACTAACCTGAAAGCTGCTGGCCCTGACCGCTGCCTGTACTCAGCATGCCCCAGACCCTAGCTAGTGACCCGACTACAGATCTTCACCTAGTCAGAGGCCTGCACCTATGTCCTGTCGGCCCCGGCACCCAGGGCTCAACTTAAGGGGAATGAGGGCTGATATAAGTGAAGCTCCAGTTGAGCCTCTGCCACAGACAGCTCCACCAGTGGACGGTGGGGACATGCAGGGACCCATCTCAGCCTAAGGGTCCATTATCCACAACATTAATCTTTTCTCCACATCCATAATTTAAATGACTGTCTTCTTTCCTAAACTGAAGTTATATCAAATGCTTTACAACAAGCAAGGAGTAGAAAGCTGTTATAAACTTAATATATTAAATTGATTTATCACATGCTGTGATACTGTATTACATATTAAGAAAACAAAGCAAAAAAGTTACACCCACTTACAGCTTGCATGTTGAAAATGGTTGTCTGAGAGATAATCATAGGCCAGTAACGAGTATATTTTTCTAGTTGATCTTTTGCTCGTTCCAGTGGAATCTCTAGACTTCCGTCTATTTTATATCGTGGGTCTGGAAAAGGAGCCAGTCTGTTTTCCCTCATAAACTCGCCAAAATCCTAATAAAAACAAATATTATTAATCATTCTGTTCTAACACAGTGACCCAGCCTTTTATCTTTTCCAACAAATGGAATGTTGGAAAGACTTATACAAAGGGGATTGATATATATCTGTTTATTCATGCACAGGCAGAATAACGCCAAAATAGAGATGGAAATTCACCAAATTTCAAATGCAGGAAGAAAATGTAAATATCTCAAATGAGTTTGAAAACCAGACAAAAAAAAGGGGTCAGTATTTTCAGAGAACCGATCCGCCCCCAAAAAATAAAAAGCCCTATTGCTTTTTACGGAAAACAGTAAAATGTTCACATTCCAAAAGCCCATCCTCACCCTTCCAGCAACCTGCCCATAGCCACACAGGCAAGCAGACATCCAGGGAAAATAACTGAAGCAGTGCTAATAATGGATGGCATCAAAAGGAGCTTTCAAAACCACCTCCCCTCAATTCCCAGGCCACATACACACATTTCTACACCGCACCAAACCCCCCTTGCAAATTCTTAAACCTCCACACGTACCACATAAAAACCTATAGGCAAACCTCATCAAATATGCAACTTTCCATACACCCTATCACTAGCCACTTGTATACATACCCACAACATTGCCTATATATCCCTATATACCTTCATCCACCTTCCCAGACTAATCTTCACTCACATACAAAAACTTACACACCTTCAAAAAGCCACAATCAACACACACCAAACTTATACATCCACACAAACTCACACAACTACCACAGTCACCCCCACACACAGAATCATACACCTTCATATGCACACCCACTCAATTCATAGTAATATAGTAAATGATGGCAGATAAAGACCCAAATGATCTATAATCTTCCCAGAAAGTTTTTTTTAGGGTAATAGTACACATTCACTTATCACCCACACTTCTATATACTTCCATCTGCCTGTCCCCGTATTTCCCACACCCAAACTCCCCACATTCCAAAACCACTACAATTCCTACATTCAGTGTCTAACATACACACTCACACCCCTCACTGTTACGCTTCTGCTTGTGGGAGCAAGCCCACAAGCATCCTCTTACCTCTCTCCGCCATCTGCCAGCCAGCTCCCAATGCTGCTACCGTGCTCCGCGGCGGGACAGCCGCCGCTGCTGCTTTTTCGCAGCCTGCAGCCACCACCATCTTCCTGTCTTCGCTGCTGGAGCCGCAGACGCTGTTCCACCCGCGGCCCGGAGGCCGCTGCCGACAGCACAGCTTCCTTGCGGCACGAGCCGCCAATGACCAGGCCTCTCCTGAGGCCTGGATGCTGCTGACACCAATGCCCTCTACGTGGCCTGGGAGCTGCTGCTGCCTTCTCTCTTCGTGGCCCGGAACCGCTGCCTCCAGCGTCCTCTTCTCGGGTAGGCTGCCGCTGAAGCTCCTCCACTCTGCGGCCAGAAGGTCGCCGTCGACTTCCTCTTCTTGCGGCCAGGAGGCCGCCCCGGAGCTCTTCATGCGGCCTGGAGGCTGCCGTCAGCTTCTCTCTTCAGCGGCAGAAGCAGCTTCCGCTTCGGGCCTGCTTCTCAGCATGGCCGCTTCTCCAGGGTCCTGCCTCCCATCCTCCTAGGTGCGCGGCCGCACCTCCTTGTGTCTTTTAAAGGGCCAGTCCTTCAGAGCTCCTCCTGCTGTCATCATCAAGGCGTTCCTCTTCAGCCCTATAAAGAGGGCCTTCCTTCATTGCAGCATTGCCTTCGCAAGGAGGCAGTTCAGGAGTTGGACTGCTCCTGGATCCTCCATTCCAGCTCTTCGGTCCAGGAGTCTCTGATGATGTCCTTCTTCGCTTCTTCAAGGCATTTCTGTTCCTTGTTGTCTTCGTCCATAGTTCCTGAGCCTTGTCTTGATCTTCGTTCCATGTCCTGGTCTCTCGACAGATCCAGTCTTCTCGTTCCAGATGTCCTGACATCTCATCTTCAGATGTCCAGAGACCTACCCACCTTCAGATGTCCCGACGTCCCTTCGCCTTCAGATGTCCCGATGTCCACGTCTCCAAGCTCCTGATGTTCTGAGTTCCGAGTTCTGATCCTAAGGTCCTTTGTCCAGTTCTATTCCCGAAGTGTTATCAGTCCCTAGCTCCGAGTTCAGCCTGCTTGCCCTGGACCTCGTCTTCAGCTGACCTTTCCTAGGAGTAAATCCGTCCTATCTGGTGACCGTTTCCTAGTGGATGGAGTCCTCGTCCAGCAGGATTGTCTTCAAGCACTGCCCGGATTCCTTCCTTATCCTGAGCCTCAGTCTTGTGCTCGCTCCGCTCTCCACGTCAGGTTGTGTAGGGTGCGCCATGGGACAGGGTGGTCCGTGACCAGCCCATGTCAGCTGAGTAGGGCGCCTTGAGGGGCAGGTCTGAAAGGGATATCGAGTGGCCGGAGGGCTACCCTAGAGACCAGCATTGCGTTGCTGGGTCTCTACTGGTGCATGCAGGTTCGGCAGAGGCTAGGGCAGTGGTCAGCTTGCTCCGCCCATGCTGGGACCCATCTCGCCTGCTGCGGCGCTTCCTTGGAGCTCCTCTCTGCAGTTGCGTTGTGGTCCAAGGGCACGCATCTCCCTGGAATCGGGAGCGCTCCCTCCCACGGATCCCAACACTTACACTTCTACTTCCCCATACAAATTCACTGTCCACACTCTCTGACAGCCACAAACCCATCTCCACACAGTCACATCTCTTCTAAACACAACTCAACCTACCCTCACAAAAACAAACTCATTCATACACGCAGTCACATCTCTCCCAAATAGAACTCAACTTACCCTTACATAAACACTCACCCATAAAAATGAATACACAACTCAATGTACACTCACAAATATCTACACCCCCTATTCCCCACCAAACACACCTCCACCTTCTATTATCCACCATACCCATATCCTCCTCCTATAGATCTAAGTTGGAAAGCATTTACAAAGCCATGCCTCGGCATGCTTTCCCTATGTTAAAATATTACCTAAAGTAGCCTTAATAGTAAAAATGTATGTTATATAGCTCAGCTGTTAAATACATTAAATATTTGTGTGATGCAATTAGAAGCCTTCAAGTACATATGGCACAGCTTATATCAGGAGCCGATGGCGGGTCCTGCGGGCCCCATGTGCGCCTCTCCAATTAGTCGTCAGAAGTATAAGCATTGAAGAAGCACAGAAGCAAACTGTAGGGATGAGTTCATCTCCCTACCTCCTTCTCCAATGGCCAATGATTCCTATTTCCCTCCTCCCTCTCCACATGCTTGGTCAGCCCATTCTTTCATCAGCAGCTGGCTGCAGAAAGCAGAGTTGCTTACCTGTAACAGGTGTTTTCCAAGGACAGTGGGATGTCAGTCCTTACAGAAGGATGACATCATTCGATGGGGCCCAGCACAGAACTTTGATCTCAAATATTTTAGAGCTTTCAGCATGCTCTACTGCCCCCCTAGGCAGAGCCCCTCAGTCCATGATGTAGCTAATATATAGGGAAGCCTAGGGGAGGTGGGAGGGAATTTTGAGGACTGACATCCTGCTGTCCTTGGAGGACACCTGTTAGAGATAAGCAACTCTGCTTTCTCCGAGGACAAGCAGGATGGCAGTCCTCACACATGGGTGAATCCCAAGCTACAGGTTGCCCAAAACAAGAAAATGTGGGGAAACCCCATAGGGAGGAAGGTAACACCTTTTCTTTGTGAGACAGCTGACTTATAATGGGCTCCAGGAGGGAAAAGAGTTGTGTTCTACACCTCAAGGAGACCCATAGAACAGTTAGAGACAAAAGCCCCGAGGAACAGCATAGGTGCCTAAGGCAGGGGTGTGATGTAAACTCAGGGTGAGAAGTCCACTTTGCTGCACTAAAAGTAATGCAGTCAGAGTTTCCGTACAGTTAACCCTGCCAAGCACCAGTAGATGTAGGTCCTTCTGGGTACAGGAAAGGGCACAAATCACCAAACAAGAGAAATAGCTCTTGGACAAAGACTGCACATTTTCTTCGGTGCCACAAGACAACCGAAAGATAATCTGGGACTGGAGAGCCCTCCAGAAAGAAAACTGTGGTGCACTAGCATCTGAAAAGGACGAACAGATTGCATTCGCATATAAATGCCCGATGTTTGACCGATAGGAATCACAGAACCCAAGCAATTGCTTGAAAAGTGGCAAAGGCATCAATGTCTGTGGCAGACTCAACTGCCAAATGACTACAAGAAAAGACCTGACCTCCCAGATCAGATGGGGTGGAAACAAGAGAGCAAAGGCATAAAAGGGCTACCTCTCCAATGGGAGCACCATGCCAAGACCCCAAATATGGATGGGGAACTGCAACTGAAGCTCAACTAGTCTTGGCACTTCCATGACAGTCATATCTTTCCACCCGGCAGGATAAGCCCAGTTGAAAGAGAAGTACCTTGGCTAAGCAAAGCACAAAAAGCATAATGGCTTCTCCCTTGACATTTCGACAAAGTCAGAAGCAGCATAGAATATCAGGATGCAGACCCTGGTGCTGCAGGATAAATGAACAACTTCTGAGCTGCAGAATTTAATATTGGGCAACACACCAACTATACTAACCCCCTGCTGATCCCATCAGGGAGTTGCCTTCGAGGCTGACTCAGCCCATAGGGACCATCTCCTCTCAGTAAACAGAAGCAGCTTATACTGAGAGAAGGATGAGAACATCTTGAGGAAGAAGTCTGGAAAGCTCTCTGCTCAGAGACAAAAATAGGAATGCTGCAAGAGTCAGCCCTTGTAGAAACTGCTTCACCAACCTAAGAATCCAGAGGGTCCCAGATCTGGTTCAGTCTGACTAGCAGAACAGTCTGCTCACCAACCTGGCATAGGTATGAAAACCATATTGCCCAAGATAACTCGTTCTTCAACTTAATAAGTCCATGGCACATGTAGTGGAAACATCCATCTGCTGGGACAAGGACTATGAATGTTCCAATTGACAGGGTTATACCTGAAAGAGGAAATGATGATGCTTAAGTGACTGCAACAAAGGTGCAAAGCCTCTTTTGCGGGAAACATGCAAATATTGAACTGAAAACTACAAGACAGACTATGTAGTGCAACGGAAAAAAATCACCACCATGCTACATAAAACAAATTATAAAATCAAGAATTATAAAACATCATGATAGTACAACCATACTCATAAAATGAATAAATATTTCAAAACTGACAAACAGAATACTCGATTTAAAAAACTCATGAAAAATTTGAAAATGGGTGACATCTGAAGGAGCCCAACATGGAACTTCTATCTCAGATTCTAGAGCTTTCAGAATGCTGTAGCTGTAGTCACCTTCCTGCCCCCTAGGAAGAGCTCTTTAGTCTTTCTTTTTCCGCGTAACCGTGTGGTAGTGCTATCAGATTTGCTCTCTCCCTCACAGCCCAACTGAGTACTGCTTCACAGGTGCAAGGCACTGCAGTTACAGGGTAGAAATTAGGTGCAGAGGCACAACTGTTTCTTGGTACTCTCTAGTGTGTTTCCATTTGGAAGACATCCAGGCTTGTACACCGCAGTTGCCAATGCACTGGGATATAGTTGCCAAAAATGTGCTCCTATTCACCCTACATTTGGGGAAAATACTGGGACAGTAGTGTTTAGATACTTCCCCCCCCGTGAGGAGGAGCTGGGCTTTTACAGGCCCCCTCTCATATCGACTTATTCTCAGGATACTCTTTATGGGGACCGAGAGTCTCAGGGTCAAACTGGGGACAATCAAATCACAGAATAACCAGGTATGGGAGCTCAAGAAGGACTCTCGCTTCCATAACAGCTTGACCAACCGTGGATGTCAGCAGAACCTGACTGGTTGGGTATTCTTGTTTGTCCCCATGTACGCAGGCAAGTGTCTCTTTTCTCTTATGGCTGTTGCACTCTTTTTGGAGGAGGTCTTCACGAATGAGAATCTTGCCAGATCCTGAATCCACCAACGCTTGTGTAGGGACTTCGTCCAGTTCCACCTGGATTATGAACTCCTTGAGACACTGATGAGGGATATCCACTAAACAACAATTTTGTAGCTTTGCGAACGTATTTGCCCACTCATCTTCCCATTTTTCATTCTCATTCTGGGTTTCTACTACTGCCCCCTTCTCTTTCTAGTGCTGTTCCTCCAGCTTATGTTCGTACTCCACATCCTCTAACCATGGACACTCTGACATTATGGTCCAATGTTTTACAGTACAAGCATGTCCACTATGTAGCATAAGAACATAAGAAAATGCCATACTGGGTCAGACCAAGGGTCCATCAAGCCCAGCATCCTGTTTCCAACAGTGGCCAATCCAGGCCATAAGAACCTGGCAAGTACCCAAAAACTAAGTCTATTCCATGTAACCATTGCTAATGGCAGTGGCTATTCTCTAAGTGAACTTAATAGCAGGTAATGGACTTCTCCTCCAAGAACTTATCCAATCCTTTTTTAAACACAGCTATATTAACTGCACTAACCACATCCTCTTTGCCTTTAGTTAATCTCTTTGAGGGTTCTTTATTTATGGCCATTTTAAATGGGCAGTGGTCGTCCTTATGACGATTCCCCACACAAAGGGCACAGAATGAAAAATAGTCAACTATTTTGTTCCTGGGCTGATATAAACTCCCTGTGGTACTTTTCTTCTACAGGGGTGAGGATTGTTCCTGCTTTGGAGTTTATCACCAGATACTTTATAGTCTAGGGTTGGCTGGATCACGAAGGTGAAGTCCATAAGTTCAGGCCCCTCAAAATGGCAGTCCCTTACTAAATGCCCTCTCCGATCACAATTAAAGCAGGTGGAAGAAACTGAGGTCTGGATTCTGGGTCCAGAAGACAGGTTCTCCGATACTGCAGATTGCTACCGGGAAGCTTCAATCTCTGTGCTTTGCCAGGAAGTGACTGGAGTATACTACCATTTCACCTGGCCAAAAAGACAAGACGGATGATGAAATGCTAAGAGAAACAGGGGAAACTAATGAATTTGGCAATGCAGTAATAATGGGAGATTTTATTTACCCCAATATTGACTGGGTGTATGTAACATAAGGACAAACTAGAGCAAGAAAGTTCCTGGATGGAATAAATGACTGCTTCGTGGAGCAATTGGTTCAGGAACTGACAAGAAAGGGAGCTATTTTAGATCAAATTCTTGATGAGAGAGGTAATGTGGTGGGGCCACTTGGCAACAGTGATCATGACATAATCAAATTTGGAATTAATGACTGGTAGGTGGACAAAGTAAATCTACAGCTCTAGCATTAAACTTTCAAAAGAGAGAATGATAAAATAAGGAAGATAGCTAGTAAAAAAAAACCCTGAAATTTACAGTTACAAAGGTTAAGAGTGTAGAACAGGAAAGAACAGAGTTTAAAAATACCATCTCAAAAGTGCAATGCAGCTGTATTCCACACATTAAGAAAGGTGGAAGGAAGGCCAAATTACTTCCACTTGGTTAAAAGGAGTCGTGAAAGAGGCTGTTTTGGCAAAAACGTTTCCTTCAAATATAGGAAGAAGGATGTATATGAAGAAAATAGGAAAAGCATAAGGCAGTGGCAAATTAAATGTAAAACACTAATAAAACATGCTATGAGAGAATTTCAAAATAATCTGGCCACAGAGGCAAAAACTAATAATATAAACCTTTTCAAAATATATCCGAAACAGAAAGCCTGCGAGGAAGTCGGTTGGTCTGTTAGATGACAAAGGGTTGAAGAGGCACATAGGGAAGATAAGGCCATCATGGAAAGTCTAAATAAATTTGCTGCTTCAGTGTTTACAAATGAAGATATTAATGAAATATCAATTTCAGATATAGTTTTCAAGGGTGATGATTCAGATGAACTGAACCAAATCACAATGAACTTGGAAGATAACAGTAGGCTAGATTAACAAAATGAAGACTAGCAAATTGCCAAGACTAGATTTTAGACACTCCAGGGTTCTGAAAGACCAAAAAAAAATGAAATTTCAGATTTATCACTGGTGCTTTGTAACCTATCATTAAAATCATCCATTGTACCTGAAGACTGGAAGGTGCCCAATGTAACCCCAATATTTAAAAAGAGCTCTGGGGTGATCCTAGAAACTATAGACCGATGAGTCTAACTTCAGTGCAGGGGAAAATTGTAAAAAGTATTCTAAAGAACAAAATCATAGAATATATAGACAGACATGGTTTAATGGGACATGGGCAGCATGGATTTACTCAAGGAAAGTCTTGCCTCTCAAATCTGCTACATTTTTTTGAAGAGAAATAAGCATGAGATAAAGGTGAGCCAGTAGCTGTAGTATATTTGGATTTTCAGAAAATGTTTGACAAAATCTCCTTTGAGAGGCTTTTAAGAAAATTAAAAAGTCATGGGATAGGAGGAAATGTACTTTTGTGGATTATCAACTGCTTAAAAGACAGGAAAGGGAGAGTAGGTCAGGTTTCTCAGTGGAGAGTGGTAAACAGTGGAGTGCCTCAGGGATCTGTATTTATAAATGATCTGGAAAGGTAAACAAGTGAGGTGATCAAATCTGAGGATGATACAAAATTTTCAGAGTAATTAAATCACAAGCGGATAGTGATAAATTGCAGGAGGACCTTGCGAAGCTGGAAAACTGGGCATCAAAATGGCAGTTGAAATTTAATGTGGACAAGTGCAAGGTGATGCATATAGGGAAAAATAATCTATGCTATAGTTACATGATGTTGGGTTTCATGTTAGGAGTAACCTCCCAGGAAAAAGATCATAGTACCATAGTACCATAGTGGACAATTCATTGAAATCATCAGTTTAGTGTGCTGTGGTGGTGAAAAAAGTAAACAAAGTTAGGAATTATTAGGAAGGGAATAGTGAATAAAACAATGAATGTAATAAAGCTTCTGTATTGCTTCATGATGAGACCCCCACCTTGACTACTGTTTCAGTTTTAGTCACCGTATCTCAAATGCATTGGAGAAGGTTGACCAAAATGTAAAGGAATGAAATGGCTCCCCTATGAGGAAACACTAAAGAGATAGGGCTGTTCAGCTTGGAAAGAGATGGCTGTGGGGGAACACAATGGAGGTCTACAAAATCATGAGGGATAAATGTGAATTGGTTATTTATTCTTTCAGATAATAGCCACTGCTTATTACTGGCATTAGTAGCATGGGATTTATTTAATGTTTGGGTACTTGTCGAGTACTTGTATCCTGGATTGGCCACCGTTGGAAACAGGATCCTAGCCTTGACGGACCCTCAGTCTGATGCAGTATGGCAAATATGTTCTTCAAGGAGAGGGTGGTGTATGCTTGGAATACTTTTCCAGAAGAGGTGGTGAGGATGAAAACAGTAAACTAATTCAAAAGGTCATGGGATAAACAGGGAGGCTCCCTGAAGGCTAGAGGTTGGAAATGAAGAAAAGGGTGCATGGGTATAACTTTTAAAGAGTGGCAGTTTCTTCCCTTAACAGAAGGCACGTGGACTAGTAACCTTAACCATTCAGCCTTGATGCTTTTGACACAACTGCAACATTGTTCTCTACTTCGATGATGGGGGTAAAAATGTGAATTGGATTTGTGTGTCAGCCAAAGCTGAGCCCCGACTTTTATGGTCCTGAGTATTGACATGCAGACATTAAGGAAAAAGCATAGTAATGCTTCTATAGCTAAATCCAAAAGCAAAGCATATTCAAGGCTGTTACTCACCCTATAAAACTGTTGCTAGCAGTAACTTTGTTATGGGTTTAATAGTTGCTTTGTTTTGATTGTAAATATTACTACCCTTAATATAAGGCTTGGGGGTAACTGGCATGGAGTGGCAGTAACTACCATTAATAGAAACATGGGGGTAACCTCCACAGAACGGCAGTTACTACTATAATAAACATGCTGGATAGACTGAATAGACCATTTGGTCTTTTTCTGCTGTCATTACTATGTTACTATATTACCCAAGATGGCCAAGCAACATTTTAAAAGCATAGACAAATGGCAGCGGCTAAACAGTACCACATTCTGTAATTTGTGCAACTTATGGATTTTCCACAAATGAGGTCATATGGGTAGATTTTCAAACCCGCGTGTGGGCGTTCATGTGCGCCTGCTACCCGACACGCAACATGTGTGCCCAATTTTATAACATGCGCGCGCAAGGGGGTGCACAATTGTGCACCTTGCGCACGCCGAGCCCGTGCCAGGCCGTGCTGATTTCCCCCATTCCCTACCCCCCCCACCTTCCCTTCCCCTACTACCCCCGCTATTTCCCCCGTTGCCTTTTTCTGTGTTTTTCTGTTATTTAAAAACTTACTTCAGCCCTGGGGCTGAAGTAAGTTGTGCGCGCCAGCTGACTGCCGGCGTGCGATCCACGGCACAGCAGCAAATGGCTGCTGTGCCGGGAGCCTCTGACCCCGCCTCACCCCTTTTTGCTCCGGGACTTACACGCGCCCCAGGGCCTTTTGAAAATAGGCCCGGCGAGCGAAACCTTTTGAAAATCCAGCCCGTAGTGTTTAAAAATCTTTAAGTTTTTATTTTATTTTTTTATGTTCTGCTTTTCGGCTTTTCAAAGCAAATTACATTCAGGTACTGTAGGTATTTCTCTAACTCCAGAGGGTTTACAATCTAATTTTGTACCTGAGACAAAGGAGGTTAAAGTGATTTGCCCAAGGTCACAAAGCGCAACAGTGGGACGTGAACCCTGATTTCCCTGGTTTGTAGCCCACTGCTCTAACCACTAGCCTACCTTTTTAGTCAGCCAAGGGGTGAGAAAACCCTTCTATTCCTGCAACTGGTTGCAGCCATCCCAAGTTGGGCTACACAATTTTATATATATATATATAGGGCTTGGTAGTGTGTCCATCAGTGCTCATGCATGTTCCCCAGCCCGCCGATAGATGGCGCAGGCGGCTCCCTGGACGCCTTGGAGATTCCGGTGAGAGAGAATGTGTGTGTGAGAGAGGGGGGTGACAAAGAGCATGGTTGGTGAGAGGAGGGTGGGGAGGGTGTGAGAGAGAGCATGGGAGGTAAGAGAGGGGGGATGCTTGAGTGTGGGTTTCAGAGAGAGGGAGCCTATATGAAGGGAGGAGGATGCCGGTGAGAGAGAATGTGTGTGTGAGAGAGGAGAGGGGGTGTGGGGGAGTGTGAGAGACAGCTTGGTTGGTAAGAGGGGGAGTGCGCGGGATGCCTGAGTGTGGGTTTCAGAGAGGGAGTCTATATGAGGGGATGTGTCTGTGTGCCAGAGAGTGAGGGAGCCTGTATGAGGGTGTGTGTATGTGGAAGGGACACTCTTACAGTGAATTTCTAGGGACATTCTGCTCAAAACAAGAGCAGATGTGCCAATAAAAAGGCTTGCTGCCCGGGCGTAGAACGGGTACAGATGCTAGTATATAATTATATAATTATATATATACACACTTGCCAAAGGACCACCACAGAAAGTGAATTTACGTTCTTGTAATCAAACTATATAGATATTAAAATGCCAAATTAATAAGTCTATATAGAGAGATGAAACTACCAGCCTTTACATGGGGTGAAAAAGCCAGCAAAAAACCAGTTGTTAATTTACTGCCACAAATGGCTAGTTAACATATTCCAATTATTGTAGGCAAAATATACCCAAAGAACTGTAATTATGTTGCAGAAAGAAACCCTTGGACCGAGGTGAGGTTGGTACTACCCACAGGGAGGAGCCCTGAGGGTTCTCATTGTCGGCAGGCGGAGCTGGCTGGAGCACAGGTCCAACAGGAACTTCACGAATACCAGCCCTCTTTCCCCAGGGCCAGCTGGTCTTAAGCGCGGGCCTCTGTGCAGAGATGAATCCAACGCAGAAGAGACAGTAGATCAGCGGGAAGAGAACAAGGTCAGTCCAAGCAGAGATCGGGGCACGCATGAGACAGCAGAGACGAGAGTAGGCCAGATATATTCCATGCATTAAGAAAAGTGGGAGGAAGACAAAACGATTACTGGCATGGTTAAAAGGTGAGGTGAAAGAGGCTATTTTTAGCCACAAAAAAAAATTCTTCAAAAATTGGAAGAAAATAAGAAAAAGCATAAGCGTTGTCAAGTTAAGTGTAAAACATTGATAAGGCACACTAAGAGAGAATTTGAAATGAAGTTGGCCATAGAGGCAAAAACTCATAATAAAAACATTTTAAAATATATCCGAGGCAAGAAATCTGTGAGGGAGTCAGTTGGACCGTTAGATAACCGAGGGGTTAAAGGGGCTCTTAGGGAAGATGAAGCCATTGCAGTAAGACTAAATTAATTCTTTGCTTCTGTGTTTACTAATGAGGATGTTGGAGAGATATTGGTTCCGGAGATGATTTTCAAGGGTGATGATTCAGATGAACTGAACCAATTCACCATGAACCTGGAAGATGTAGTAGGCCAGACTGACAAAATAAAGAATAGCAAATCACCTGGACCGGATGATATGCACCCCAGGGTTCTGAAGGAACTAAAAATTTAAATTTCAGATCTTTTAGTTAAAATTTGTAACCTATCATTAAAATCATCCATTGTACCTGAAGACTGGAGGGTGGCCAATGTAACCCCAATAATTAAAAAGGGCTCCAGGGGCGATCCAGGAAACTACAGACCAGTGGGCCTGACTTCAGTGCCAGGAAAAATAGTGAAAACTATTCTAAAGATCAAAATCACAGAGCATACAGAAAGACATGGCTTAATGGAAAACAGTCAGCATGAATTTACCCAAGGCAAGTCTTGCCTCATAAACCTACTTCATTATTTTGAAGGAGTTAATAAACATGTGGATAAAGGTGAGCCAGTAGATGTAGTGTGTCTGGATTTTCAGAAGGCATTTGACAAAGTCCCACATGAGAGGCTTCTTAGGAAACTAAAATGTCATGGGATTGGAGGCGGTGTCCTTTCGTGGATTACACACTGGTTAAAAGACAGGAAACAGAGAGTAGGATTAAATGGTTAATTTTCTCAGTAGAAAAGGGTAAACAGTGGAGGGCCTCAGGCATCTGTACTTGGACCAGTGCTTTTCAATACATTTATAAGTAATCTGGAAAGGAATACGAGTGAGGTAATCAAATTTGCAGATGATACAAATTTATTCAGAGTAGTTAAATCACAAATGGATTGTGATAAATTGCAGGAGGACCTTGCGAGGCTGGAAGAATGGGCATCCAAATTGTAGATGAAATTTAATGTGGACAAGTGCAAGGCAATGCATATAGGGAAAAATAATCTATGCTGTAGTTACCCAATGTTAGGTTTCATATCAGGATAGGAAAAAGATCTAGGCGTCATAGTAGATAATACAGTGAAATTGTCTGCTCAGTGTCCTGCAGCAGTCAAAAAAGCAAAGAGAAAGTTAGGAATTATTAGGAAGGGAATGGTGAATAAAATGGAAAATGTAATAATGCCTCTGTATTGCTCCATGGTGAGACTGCATCTTGAGTACTTTGTACAATTCTGGTCGCCGAATCTCAAAAAAGATATAATTGCAATGGAGAAGGTACAGAGAAGGGCAACCAAATTAATAAAGGGGATGGAATAGCTCCCCTATGAGGAAAGGCTAAGGAGGTTAGAGCTGTTCAGCTTGGAGAAGAGACAGTTGAGGGGGGATATGATAGAGGTCTTTAAAATTATGAGAGGTCTAGAATGGGTAAATGTGAATCGATTATTTACTCTTTCAGATAATAGAAGGACTAGGGGACTCTCCATGAAGTTAGCAAGTAGCACATTTATAATTAATTGGAGAAAATTCTTTTCCACTCAATGCATGATTAAGCTCTGTAATTTGTTGCCAGAGGATGTGGTTAGTTCAGTTAGTGTAGCTGGGTTTAAAAAAGGTTTGGATAAGTTCATGGAGAAGTCCATTAAGTGCTATTAATCAAGTTTCTTAGAGAAAAGCCATTGCTAATACTGGCATCAGTAGCATGGGATCTACTTAGTGTTTTGGTACATTCCAGGTACTTGTAGCCTGGATTGGCCACTGTTGGAAACAGGATGCTGGGCTTGATGGACCCTTGGTCTGACCCGGTATGGCAATTTATGTTCTTAAGGTCGGGGCAAGCAGTGATCAGCAAGACGAGAAGCTAGCAGAGGTCACAATGCAAGCAAAAATCCAATGTGGTCGAGAAGAGGTCCAAAATCAAGCCAAGGAGTCAATCCGAGGGAAAGAAGATGAGGCAAAACAGAAGGAAGACACTGAAGACAGACGAAGGATCACCAGTCTAAAACACAGGACCTCCAAAGAAACAGGAAGTAACTAGGAGCACTGGAACACAAGCAGTAATGATGTGGCAAGCAGCTACTCTGAGGAGTTTTACCTATTGCCGAGGTGCCTGAGGCAGGGCAGAGCAGGCCTTATATAGGAAGAGGCCTGTGACATTATCCAGGGGTGCCGCAGAGGATTTCTCGCTGTAGGCCCTTTACAGGTGCCTGAGCCCTGCACGGGCCTAGGGACACCCTGCTCAGCTGAGTGGCGTTCATAGCATGGCACATTGGGCCTGCACAGTGGCTGGATACATCTCTGACTGGGGCCCAGCCATGGCGTCGGCATGCCCCCTGTAACTCGGGGTTGGAGGTAAGAGCGCCTGGTCACAGGACGGACCCGTGACTGGCCAAACGCAACAGTACCCCCTTTCTCTAAACCCCCATGCCAAGGGGCCTGGGCTTTTTGGGGTGTGAAGCATGGAATGCCCTTAGGAGGTTCTTGTCCAAAATGTTTGAAGCAGGCTCCCATGTATTTTCCTCTGTGCCATACCCCTCTCAGAAGGGTAAATGGTATTTTATTGAATCAACTGTCAGCATTATAGCATCACAACTTGTATACATGAAAATAATCTCTACACATTCATAAACATTCTAATGATCATAATTGCTTCATTTTCGGTGGCTAACGTTATGAGCAATACAAAGATTACATAAAATAAGATGACATAATGCATACCTCTGTCTGGCCCAATCTACGCTGGGGACCAACTAGTCGATGGCAATATTCGGTCTTACATGACTAATTTTAGGATGTAGCCCTCTATTGTAAGTAGGGGTTCAACACCTGCGAAAACCTAGGAAACTTATGGTGTTTGCGGGCTGTCAGTTTGTATAGTTTGCACATCTTATCCAGCTTTGAGAGGACTGCAGTAAGCGGGGGTACTGTAGGCGTTTTCCAAGTAGCTGCTATTACACATCTGGTTCCCAAAATAACTTGATTCACCAATATCCCCTCGCTCCTTGCGCAGTCAACTGGTGCGTTCAATAATGCCCTCTCAGAAGTTAGCTGTATAGGGAGATGGAGGACTTGCTGGATAAGAATAGATACCTTTTTCCATAATCGCCTAGCGCTGGGGCATTCCCACCACATATGAATGTATGATCCTTTTTGGCCACAACTCTTCCAGCATAAGTCATCTCTGCTAAGGCGGGCCTTATGAAGCCTAGAGGGAGTGAGATGCCATCGGAGTAATACCTTGTAACTGTTTTCTGATAAGCGCTGAAATCGAACTATGTTTGGTATGGGAAAATATCTGATCCCATTCCTCCTCTAGCAGTATTCTGCCCAAGTCTGGTTCCCAAGCTGAAATGAAAGCTGGTTTCTGGCCGGGGTCTTTATGGAAGTCCCCCCTTTATGGAAGTCCCCCTTTGATCTGGTCAGCCTGCTCACACCAACATTCAAATTGAGATTTCCCCAAAGCTAGATCCCTTTCAATACCTTCCTGCCGAATAAAATGGTGTAATTGTAAATAGGGGAATGTGGCAGTAGTCCTCGGCTGATGTGTTTCCCCGATATGTTCTCATGTTAGCAGCTCTCCCAGCCCCCACAATTTCCCAAGTGATATTATCCCTTTTGTTTTCCATTCCTCAAAAAGAGGTGAGTCCCGTCCCAGGATGAACTTGGTGTTGTGGAACAGCAAAGTCCTGAAAAAATACCTCCTGTTACCCACCAAAACATGTTGCCATTGCTTCCAGATGCAGAGGGTGGTGTGAGTGGACGAGGGGAGGTCAGCCCGCACCATTCATGTTTCTTGGGGCTGCCAGGTAAGGACCCGGATTAGCATATCTCCCAAAATCGCTTGCTCTATTGTAACTCAGCTTTGTTGTTATCCCTGTTTATTCCAAGTGAGAATAGCACTTAGCTGAGCTGCAGCAAAGTACTATCTCAGTTGGGATATACCCAGTCCACCCTGCAATTTGTGTCTATACATAACACTGCTCGCTACCCTAGGCGGTTTCCTTTTCCAAATGAATGCAAAAAGTAGTTTCTGCCAGCATTTCAAAACAGCAGTGGGTATATATATATATATATCTATATCTATCAGCAAAGATTGAAAAAGGTAGTTACATTTTGGAAGAACGTTCATTTTTATGTAAGCTATTCTTCCTGCCCATGCTAATGAGAATTTAGCCCAAGTATCCAGGTCCCTGAAGACCTTGGATACCAAGGGGGTAAAATTCAAGCTGAATAGGTCTTCTAAACTGTTGCTAATTAAAATGCCTAGATATTTTATTTTCTAGGCGGCCCAATTAAATGGATACTGCTGTTTCAGAGGTGCTAATTGATCAGGTGGGACCGATATATTTAGGACCTCGGACTTGTCAAGGTTGAAGCGGAATACAGATACAGAACTGAATCGTTAGCATCTCCAGAACTCCAGCTAGGGATTTTTATGTCTGGGACAAGGTAAACAGGATGTCGTTGGTGAAAAGTGACATCTTGTAGTCTGTTCCCCCTACCTCTATGCCTGTGATTGAGGTCTGGCTGTTAATCTTAATGGCTAAGGGCTCTAAAAAAAAAAAAAAAAAAGTGCAAATAACAGCGGGGATAATGGGCAGCCCCTGCCTGGTCCCTCTCTGAATTGGGAAATGGTCTGAATAGACGCCATTAATTTTAACACTTGCCTTCGGGGACTCATATAGCTTGAGTAGCCAATTCGGAAACAGGGTGCCAAAATTCATTCTCTCTAGTGTACCAAACAAGTAGGGCCAATGGACCATGTCGAATGCTTTCTTCCGTGTCCACGGAGAGCAGCACCGTAGGAATCTGTTGCTGTTTTGCCCACCAGAGGAGATCTAATATCTTACGCACATTGTCTGCGCCTTTCTACCCAGAATGAAGCCTGGCTGGTCGGGGTGTATCAATTTTTCCATTACTCTATTCAAATGACTGGCTAAAAGTTTGGCCAGAATTTTCAGGTCAATGTTGATCAATGATATGGGTCTGTAAAAACTGCAGTGCAAGGGGTCTCGGCCCGGCTTTGCCAATAGTTATCCCGGCTACACAGGACCCTGGGATTAGAGGAGTTCCCTGGCTAAGATCATTAAATATCTCAGTTAGATGTGGGGCCAAATGATTAACAAACTTCTTGTAAAAGTGGCCTGTAAATTCATCGAGCTCCGGGGCTTTATTGATTTTAAGCTCTTTTATCACCTGCATGATTTCTGCCTGGGATATTTCTTTTTCAAAGAACTGCCTTTCCTCATCTGATATTTGGGGGAGCTCCAACTGAGTCAGGTATGACTCAATCCCTTCCTTCTGTATGCCTGATTCCGCCTTATACAAATCCCCATAAAATTGTTGAAATCTTCGCTGAATTTCCTTGGGAGAGGACAGCAATGAACCATCTGCAGCTCGTATCCTAGTTATTTGAGTTTGGGCTATCTGCTGTTTCAGCTTGCGGGCCAGAAGCCAACTAGCCTTGTTGCCCCATTCAAAGTGCTCTTGCTTTACCTGATTTAATTGTAACGAGATAGCATCTAAATGTAATGCACTAAGTGCTTGCCTAGCCCTCTGCAGTTTTAGACATATGGATTGGGACTGGGATATTTTATGAAGGGCTTCTAACTGGACAATCTCTGCAATTATTAGGGCTTTACGAGCTAATTTCTCCTTTTTCTTATAAGAAGCTTGTGATATAAATTTCCCCCTGAGGACTGTCTAAAAACACTCCCAATACAGTGATTTATTTAGCGTCTGGTCCCCACTGTGCTGCTTGTATTCCTCTATTGTCTCTTGCACTGCTAAACAAAATGGTTCGTCGTCTAGCAAGGTGTCATTTAGCTTCTAATTTCGCTTCCCCGGGTTAATGTCTTTGAATTGTAAACCTATCCACGTGGGAGCGTGGTCTGTCAATGTAATTTGATCTATATCTACCTCTACGACCCTCAAGCTCAGAGTTTTATCCACTAAAAAGAAATCTATCCTGGAATAGGAATTATGGGGATGCAAGTAAAATGTGTAGTTCCTCTGTGTAGGATTTCTATGCCTCCATATATCCAACAAATCTCTCCCCTGAATAAAGTTTTTAAGATGTTTGCGACTAGATTTTGCTCCCAATCCCCTCCCCCACCCCGATGAATTATCTAACCGAGGTTGTAGCGTTAAATGAAGTCACCCGCTATAATTAGGTGCCCCTCATCTACTGTATCTAATAGTGCCCCAATTCCATCCAAAAACGCCTAGTGGTCAGTATTTGGGGCATAGATGTTGACTAAAGAGTACATCTCCCTTGCTATTTCCAGTTGCAAAAATATGAAGCGCCCTAGAGGGTCCTCACAGCATGTTAAAACATGACACTGTAAATCTTTATGGATCAGTATTCCCACTCCAACTTATCACGCCGCTTTAGAGGCCGCAGTGAAAAATTGGCGGGGGAATAGTGGCCATTGGAGTAGGTGCTCATAGCGGCGTTTCAGATGAGTTTCCTGTAGGAAAATGATAGCCGCTTCTGAACTTTGAGCCTCTGACCTGAATAGTTGCCATTTTCGTGGGCTGTTTAGTCCCTTTACATTAAGGGAAAGTATTTTAATCAACATCATCCTGCCAGTTACATTGTGGTGGGTGCACTATTGCCCGCACTGATTCACACCCCTCATACCCATCATCTAATACCTTTCCCGCCCCTCCGCCAAACTGCCCCGAACTGGATGGTGCCACTTCTAGTGCGGTACAGACACCCTTGGAAATGAAGCTACTTCCCACCAGATCTATTGAATATGTAGAGACAACATGCATGCTAACCATTATCACCCTTTCCCTTCCCCCCTCCCCCCACATGGCTGTGCCTGCTGCTATTCTCCCATAGCAGATCTGCTACTGCAGATGGGGGTGGGGACATTCGCAGAACATGCCCCAGCCCTCCCTGTAATGTATAACCAATCTTACAGTCATTAAATAGAAATCACTAATAAACATTTAGTCATGCCTTTGGCAATATTGCTGCACCCCAGGTGTTCCCTATGAGGGGCTACCGACTCTGCCAAACCAAGGTGTTCTTATAGGAGTGTTCACCCTTTCCCACTGTCCTTCTCATGAGAGGAGTCACCCGAGTTCCTTCGCAGTCTCTGACCTCCTTTGCGTACTCTCTGCCATCTGGGGGTATCCACGTTCAGTGCTTGGGATGAATTCTTCACTGGAGCTGTAAATTTAACTTTGTGGCCTGCCTCCTTCAATATGGCCGCCGCTTCCTCCACTATTTTAGCTTTAGACGTTGAATCTTGGATCGTCATGGCTATGCTGAAAGGAAACAACCACCTGTATCTTATTCCCTCTTTTCTCAATAAAGCAGTAATGTCCCGGAAGTCCATTCTCCTCCTAAGTGTTGTCTGTGAAATGTCTGCAAAGACCACAATTGTGTGTGAGTCCCAAAACCAGGTTTGTTATTTTCTGGCCACCCAAAATACCTGTTATGACTGTTGCTGCCTGACGTCTCCACTCCGCCCTCCTTACCTCTCTCTGGCGACTCCTCCTGCGGTTAACGGACGTTTGGCTGCCATGGCGTCTGCCTGCCGCCCTCTCCGGCATCCCCAGACCGGCTTGGGCGCTGCCTCCCGCCATGCTGTTCAGCTGCCTTAGGGTGCGCACGCCGCGCAGCCCTGCTTCAAGTACCTTCAGTGGCGCAAACCTCAGGGGCGTCCCCCTGTGATGACGTCATGTATCCAGGATATAAAAGGCCTATGCGATTGCTAGCTAATCGAGTTTGCAAATGTTTCCATTCCAGGTTATCCAATGGATGGGATTCACTCTCCGTACCTTGCAACTCTGCCTCCTTCTGACCTACTCTATTTGGGGTACCCGCTCCTTGGGGGCCTCTCTCTCTTATCTTTCAGGTCGCAGTCTGGAACCGGTACTCGCTCCTCCAGGGCCCATGTTCCTGGACTCGCTACTTGGACTCCTGCCAGGAAGACACCGCTGCCTATAACATCTGTGAGTTACCATCTCTGCCTCTCAGAGCTATTCCCTGGAACCAGGCACTCGCTCCTTGAGGGCCTGCCTTTACTCCAGCTCCAGTTTGAGAGACTGCTGCATGAGTACATTACCAACTATATGAACTCTGCATATCTTGCTACTACTCACTCTCTCAGTTCTCTCTATTACAGCACAGCCATTGGGATCGCTGTTCTATAGTCTGAGGGACTACAAGCCCAACCAGGCTACTTCCAGCTCACTACTGCCACCTCTGGTGGTTCACCAATCCTCTTTAATAAAAGTACTAGTGTGTGTGTGTCTCCTACGCTGAGCCTGACATGTGGCCCCTCAAGGGACTTCTCCCCATGGGCGTGGTCATCTGCCACCGGTCCAGGGATCCACCCAAAACCCTTATAAATAATAACAATACCTTCTCCTTCACAGTATAGCGATTGAAGCAGACCACAATATCTCTCAGCTTGTCATTTGTCTTGGGACCCAACGGTCTGTGGACCCTCTCCAGTTCCACCTCGGGCGCTCTGTCCTCCCCATCAGCGCCATGTTGTTGGCTCAACAGAAAACCACATATCTTTTTGATCGTTGCCTTACGGTTTCAGGGATGCCATGGAAACGCGGGCTATTTCTGCTCAGATATTCCAGGTCTTCAATTTTCTCTTGGAGTTCCCCGTTATCACTGGTGATTTTAACAATTTTTTTGTAGAGTCTCAATTTTTAATGCTTGTGCATCCAGCCTTATGTTGAAGTCATCCACTCTCCTCCCAATCTCTGACATCTCCTCTCTCATATCCAACATTGTGGAGAGTAGTTCTTGTTTATTATCCTTCATTTCTTTTCTCAAATCGCTGAACCAGCGCCTGAACTTGTCCCTGGTTGGCAATTCAGTGAGGCTTGCCTTGGTTCCGCCTATTTTGCCATCTTCCTCCATTTTGTTCATACAGTCTCCCGTAGGCCCATCTTCATTGCTCGTGCTTTTTGAATATGAGAATTGTTTGAAATCTGGGCCTTTTTTCTTCTGTGCCATCCTGGATCACTTACCTACCAAGGGGGAGTCTGGCTACAGGTCTAGAAAGCTTTTTTGTGCGTGATTTCTTAATTTGTGGTTCAGGGGTAACTGGAGCTCAGATTCAACCGTCCATCTTGTTCCGTGGTGCTAGCAACCCCCAGGTATTCTCACCTTTTGTTCCGACGCTGAACGTCCAATATCTCATTCACTTGATAGCCTTGGCTTTCTTCCGTGGATACCTCTTGGGGTCTGGGTATCTTCCGGAATAGCCACATGAGGACTAAGGGCTTGAGGAGGGAGACATGGAAAACATCATGGATTCCCAAAGAGGCGGGTAGGCGTAATTGGTACGTCACGGGCCCCATTTAATGTGAAACAGGGAAAGGCCCGATATAGCGAGGGGCAAGCCTCATGGAAGGCATTCTGAGTCAGATATGGCTGGTACTCAACCAAACCCAGTCCCCAGGTCTAAATTGAGGTGCTGGTTGCCAGTGAGCATCCGTTGCCTTTTTGGCTCTTTGCGTAGCCTTCTGAAGCATCTCTTCAGTAGTAATCCAGAGTTCCTGGAGCTCCTGGGTGGTTAATTGGACTGCTGGAGAAGGAACAGACAACAGGACTGGCAGCGGAGAGGAAGGCTATTTCCCATACACAATCTGAAATGGCGATGATCCCGTGGCAGACCACTTCCTTAATCATTTCAACATAAAATTCCTTAAACCTCAAATCAAACAAAATTATAAACCCTTAGAATTTAAATATCGACCACCTTTCAATATTAAAAAACTAAGTGATAAACTAGAGGAAAAACTAACAGATTTTGACTACAACTGCAGTTCTGCTATGGCAACATGGTTAGACTCAACCAAAAAAATAGCTGATGAAATAAACCCCATCAAATTAATATGAAAAAAAGAAGCTATACATAATAATCCCTGGCATAACGAAAAAGTAAAAGATGCAAAAAGGACTCTCAGATCAATGGAAAAAAGATAGAAAAAAACCCTATCAACCGATACCCTATCCAAATACAGAAAACATCTAGCTTTCTACAAACAGCTAATCCTTAATGTTAAGAAAGAATACTACAGCAATAAAATAGAAACATTTGCTAACAATCCAAGAACCTTATTCTCAATAGTATCAAATCTCACCAATGACAAACAAGAATCACCACAAAACCTACCAGAATCAAAATTACTAACTTAAGAAATAAACTTCCAAACACTAACAATCAAGAAATTAAAATGCAAAAAAGAGACGTAAACCAATGGTCGCCATTTATTGAGATATCCGAGATGGAAGTGGAATACATGCTAAAAAACATAAACCTGGCTCCACACAAAATTGACTCAATACCAACATTTGAACTTAAGAAAACAGCCATCACAGTCTCACCTACATTAGCTAAGATCATAAACCTATCCCTTGAAGAAGGAACTATGCCAGGTATACTGAAAGGGGCAATTATAAAACCAATCATAAAGGAAAAAAACAGTGACCCCACGATCCTGAACTACCACCGTCCAGTCTCAAATCTTCCCCCTAATAGCTAAACTAATAGAAAAAACAGTACAGAAACAGCTAGCCGAACACCTAGATAACAATAACATACTGTATCCATCTCAACATGGATTTCGAAAGCACTACAGAACTGAGACACTACTTCCCTCACTAAAAGATAACATTCTAAGAGGTTTCGATAGCGGTAAACATAACATTCTAATAATGCTAGACTTAGCAGTAGCCTTTGACACAGTAAACCATAAATACTACTAAAAAGACTAGAAGAAATCGGATTACACAGCAAAACAATAAACTGGTTCAGTTCATATCTAAATAATAGGTTCTTTCAAGTTCAGATCAACAACGTATTATCTGAAAAAGTCAATCTCAAAATAGGAGTACCGCAGGGATCAGCCCTGTCCGCAACCCTCTTTAACATATACATGCTGCCCCTATGTCATCTGCTAGCAGGTCTAGGAATCATACATTACATTTATGCAGACGATATTCAACTAATTTTACCAATCGAGGACACACTAGAGAAAACGTTAACCTTAGCTAACATGTACCTAGACATTATAAAACAATTGCTAAATGAATGGAACTTGTGATCAATATTGATAAAACAGAATTTCTACACTTAGAACGGAAAAATATGGAAATCATCCAAACTCCAATAATCCTCAAAGACAACCAGAAAATTGAACTAGCAGAAAAAGTACAAAACCTTGGAATAATAATGGACCCAGAAATCAATATAAAACAACAAATATCGCTAAAAGTAAAAGAAGGCTATGGAAAACTCATGATACTCAGAAAACTAAAACCATTACTAACACTAACTGATTTCAGAACAGTACTTCAGGCACTAGTTTTCTCAAGCGCGGACTACTGTAATGCCCTTTTACTAGGACTCCCGAATACAACATTAAGGCCACTTCAAATACTTCAAAACACAGCAGCTAGAATACTAACAGGAAAAAGGAGGAGGGACCATATAACCGAAACCCTGGCAGAAATACATTGGCTACATACTGAACACAGAATTAAATACAAAGCCCTATGTACCATACATAAACTAATACATGATGAAAAATCGGACTGGCTAAACACAGCATTACGAGTGCACATCCCACACAGAAACCTTTGATCAGCAAATAAAGCACTCTTAACAATTCCCTCAGTAAAAACTGTGAGAGTAACTCAAGTGAGAGAAAGGGCCTTATCTTTAGCAGGCCCCACACTTTGGAACACAATGCCCCTAGAGATTAGGATGCAAAGAGATCTCAAAACCTTTAAAAAAAAAGTTTAAACACATGGCTTTTTAAACAAGCATTTTATAAAGAGACTGGAGAATGAGAATGAAAATATACAGGGATAGGCAGAAGAACACCAGCACACGGCACTATTCCAAGAATGCGCCTCTCGATAATCTGTGGACTCTGCCTCGCAAACGTAGTTGTAAACACTATATATATGATTTTTTATCCATGAACAGTACCTTACAGGTACACCTGGTCATGACCTACTTCGCTAAACAAATGATTGTCTTTAACGATTTATTGTAACTGAACCTTTTGTGGCACCTGTTAGAATGTACTATAGTGTGCACCCACTTGCATTAATTTATGTGCCTGCATGTAAACCGTTGCGATGGTATATTACTTAGCGACGGTATAGAAAAGATTTTAAATAAATAAATAAATAATATGGGTATTGTGTGAGAATTCGCCCACGGAAGGAAGGCAGCCCAATTGTTCTGGAGATCATTGGCATAGGCTCTCAGGAAGGCTTTCAAGGTCCAGTTAGTTCGCTCTGACTGGCTGTTGGTTTGAGGGTGGTAGGTAGTAGTATAATCCAATGTGATGTTGAATTTCTAGAAAAGACAGTGCCAGGTGCCTCTGTCCAAGACAATATGCTTGGGCAAGCCATGCAGGTGAAAAATGTGAGTGGTAAACAGCCAGACCAGTTCAGGTGCTGAGGGAAGGCCAGGAAGAGGAACAAAGTGAGCCATTTTTGAGAATCAGTCGATAATGACCCAAATAGTGCTGAGGCCGTTAGAGAGGGGAAGACCCACCACAAAGTTGGTGGGTAGATGGGTCCAGGGTTCCCATTGGCAACAGCTGTAACAGCCTCCAAGTTCGTCCCAGCAACGGTTTTTGCTATGCACAGGTAGGACAAGAGTCCATATAGGCCCTGACATCTCTCTGCATCTGGGGCCACCAGTAATACTGCTGGAGCAACAAAAGAGTTCGGGCCTGCCCAGGGAGACCTGTGACATGGGAGTTGTGGGACCATTCCAATAGCTTCTGTCAGAGCCAGCATGGAACAACCGTCTTTCCTGGGTACCTGGGGGGACGGTCACAGAAAAGGCCAAGAGAATCCGTGCTGGATTGATAATGTGCCTGAGGGGATCAGGCGTGTCTTCTGCCTCAAAGGACCGAGAGAGTGCGTTCCCCTGGGCATTCTTGGATGTAGGTCGGTATCTCACTTCAAAGTCAAAGCACGGGAAGAACAGTGTTCATGATCCGCTATGCTGGTGGGAGGAGCAATCAGATAGGGGTGTGAATCTGATGTATTCCATAGGCAGACTTAGCAATCTGTTGTTATAGACTGCCGGAGATAGTAGTAAGTGGATCCCTGGGCCGGTGGCAGATTACCACGCCCCCGGGGGAAGATCCTGAGAAGGACCACCGGCTAGGCTTACAGTATGGAGACAGACACACACTAGTTCTTTTATTAAACAGGTCTTGAAACCACCAGAGGTGGCAGTAGTGAGCTGGAGTGCCTGATAGGGCTGAAGTCCCTCAGATACTGTAACAGCAATCCCTGGATGGCTGAGCTGTTGAGAAACTGTAGACTGTGAGTAGGCAGGATATGCAGAGTTCATGAACAGAACTAGATGACAACACTCACAAATTGGTCTCAGGGAGCTCAGGAGCTGGAAAGGATAGGCCCTCGAGGAGCGAGTACCTGGTTCCAGGGAAAGCTCTGAGAGAGCGATGGTAACTCACAATGATGTAGATAATGGTGGCTTCCAGGCAGAAGAGAATCAGCAGATAGTCAGGAACGAGGGCCCTCGAGGAGCAAGTACCGGTTCCTGTCTGTAACCTGAAAGGTAAAGAGAGAGAGCGAGGCCCCCGAAGAGCGGGTACCTCTGGTAAGTCCGAGGAGGCAGAGTAGCTTAGGCAGGGAACCCAATCTGAACCTTAGCCCTTGCTAACTCAACTAGTAGCGATATCAGAGACTTTTAAATATCGGAAGCGGATGATGTCATCTCAGGGGGACACCCCTGAGGTTCGCACCCTTGCTGGTACTTCACGCGGAGCGTGCGTGCGTGTGCGCGTGCCCTAGGCTTCAGGCAACATGGCGAATCTGCAGCATCGAGCCGGCCAAGAGAGAGCCGGCCGGAGAGAGATGGCAGGGAGACGCCGCGGCAGCCAGGCGTCCTTCAAACCTGGAGGGAGTCACCACAGAGGTAAGGAGGGCGGAGTGAAGATGTTGGGCAGCAACGGTCGTAACAAACAGGGACCACTGCGCTATTACTGCCAGACATTTTGTGAATACTCTGGGGGCAGAGGCTAGGCCGAATGGTAGAACTCTGTACTGGAAATGTTGATGGCCTACCATGAAGTGCAGGTACTTGCGATGAGGAGGGAATATTGGTATGTGAGCGTAAGCGTCTTGAAGATCCAGAGAACAAAGCCAATCTCCTGTTTGAAGAAGTGGAAGCATGGTGCCTAGAGATACCATCCTGAACTTTTCTTTCTTCATAAATTTGTTGTAGGCCTCCGGTTTTCTTTGGAATGAGGAAATACCGGGAGTAGAATCCTCTGCCCTGTTGAGTCTGGGGCACTGGCTGTACCGCCCTGGCTCTCAGAAGGATGGATAATTCTACTTGTAATTGAAGAAGTTGAGAATTTTGTTGTGGGAAGAAATGTGGTGGAGATTCTGGAGGAATTGAGAGGAAATTTAGTTTGTAACCTCGAGACACTATGGAGAGCACCCATTGGTCTGATGTTATGTGTACCAATGTGCGTGAAAGTAGGATACTCTTCCTCTCACTGGCAGATCTGGTCGAGGATTTAGGGGATGGATTTGTTCTCTGGTGTGTATTTCAAAAACCCGCCGCAGGGCCTGACTGTGGAGTTGGGTTGCGGGTGGGTAGGCCTAGGTGTCTAGCTTGGGAACGCTGTTGTGGCCTGGTTGATCTACCCCTAGAAGTTTGGGGGTAGTATCTCCGTGGCCTATAGTAAGAGTGTCTGGGTTCTTTTCGAGGAAGGCGACAAGAAGATTGTGTAGAGGGCTCTTGTGGCATTTGAGACAGTTGATGTAGAGTCTCTGTGTGGTCCTTAAGCTGTTGTACTGCTTCTTGGACCTTTTCTCCAAATAAATTGTCACCGACACATGGTAGGTCCACAAGTTTTTCTTGAACCTCAGGCCTGAGGCCTTGAGCCATGCCCATCTACGGGTGGTGATTCCAGCTGCTGCTGCTCTGGAAGCCATCTCAAAGTTGTCGTATACTGCCCTCACCTCATGTTTTCCGGCTTCTAGGCCTTTGTTGACTATGGCCTGTGCTGGTTCCTGGAATTGTGGAGGCAAAGAGGTAATAAATTCCTCCATTTGCTTCCATAGGTTCCTCTGATATTGTGTAATGTATTATTGGTAAGCAGAGATTTTTGTGTTCAAGATGGCACTCTGATACACTTTTCTGCCTAATGAGTCGAGGAACCTATGGTTTTACCAGGTGGAGTTGATGAGTGTGGACGCACACGTCTCAACTTTTTCTGTGCAGACTCTACTATAACAGACTGGTGTGGTAACTGTTGTTTTTGATATCCTGGAGCTGTCTGCACTATATAGGTTGTGTCCACACACTTGTTCACTGCGGGGACAGAAGATGGATGCTCCCAGATGCGGCGTTGAAGATCCAAGAGAACCTCATGGATTGGGACAGCCAGCACTTGTTTAGGTGGGTCTACAAACTGCAGAACTTCAAGAGTTTGTTGTCTGGTATCTTCTTCTGCTGTTAGTTTGAAGGGAATGGAGTCAGCCATGTCCTGAATGAATGTTGAGAATGATAAATCTTCTGGGGGTGATTTTTTTCTCTGGTCTGGAGGAGAAGGTTCAGACATGAATCCCTCAGAAGAGTCGTCCGGGTCGTCTCTATAGGGAGACTTCGGCGATGACCTGGGAGGGAAGTGAAGGCCTGAAGGGCCTGGTTGTGGATCATCGGAGGAAAACAAAGGTGAGGTGTCTTGAGGCTTTGTTGATGGTAGGTTATCGATGACATTTTGATATCTTTGCAAAAGACGTCGATAAAATGCGAGATCTTGTACTTCAGGAGGCTCAGATGATGGTTGCCTTGATGATACAGTGGTTGTCATCAATGTAGTCGTCTGCGGAAGCGTTGTGGAAGACTTCGATGTCGATGGAATCAAGAACGGCATCGAAGAGCCCGATGGAATCTGGGCGAAGATGGACGTCGATGACGTAACGAGTCTCGGTGTCGTAGTGATCGAGTCCATCGGTGTCCTCGGCGCCAACAAGGGCACCGGCATCGGTACTACTACCGGCATCGATGCTGGTGGTATCGGCGGGATGAAGTGCTTGATCTTTTAGAGCCTGGATGACCGCTTGTCTGATGAGATCAGACAATTCCGGCTGTACAACTGGTGGAATCAGAGCAGTTGTAAGCGGTGGTGGAGGCTGCGACGAAGGATCCTGTGCGAAAGTCTGTGGAGGATCTGGCATCGATGGCAGTAAAGGCCCAGTCGTCAAGGGGACTGGTATTTCCTGGTCCCGTGGCCGCTTTGCCATCGATTCCTCCTGGGACGTCAATGCGGACGATGACGGTCGACGATGTCGATGACGATGTTTCAGCTTTAGTTGGTCGGCCGACTTCATCGATACTATGGACGAATGTGAAGACGGACGATCACCGGATCCATCTGGGCGCGATTTTTTAAGCAAGGCTTGTTTAGTCGCTCCAGCCGGAGACGACTTCGACGATTTGGAAGGGGAAGGAATTAGTTGCAGCTGGAACAAATGTTCCATTTTTTCCTGCCCAACCTTTCGCCCCTTTGCCGTCATCTCGGCGCATTTAGGACATGTATTCACATCATGTTTTTCACCGAGACAGAGTAATCATGGTGCAGAGCACTATTTTTTATTCATTTTTCAAGTTAAAAGTTTGCTCACTCAATACTGAATGTTAATAAGAAGGGCATGCACCTCCATTTTATAAGGTAGCAAATTCTTCATCTATTTTCTATGTCTAGCCGACGAGTTGATACAGTATCTGGTTGATTAGTGTGAGTCCTGCCATACTCGTTCTGTTGGTTACTGCTTGATCTCTTGCTCTTTTCAGTAAGACCACAGATCGTTAAACTACTTAAATGACATGCTACTTTGTTTCATATAGAGACAACATAAAGTAAGATTTTCAGCTCAATGAAAAATGTTCACCTGATATATGGAGACAAGTCATCTGCTAGATAATGAATAGGTATCTTTATAGCTTTTTATTTCAATTGCACCAATTCAACTGACAGCACCTTTTTATTTTATTTTATACATGAATTTATATGTGAACATATATTATTGCTTGTGGTTTTACTCATATAGATATTAATTATTTATAAAGATTTTATAGACCACAGTTGATTACCACATTGTTCGTTCGGACTATGTTTTTGTGATTAAGTTTGTCATTTATTTAATTTTTTTACATCTGTTTTTTCCTCAATTTATATTATTTTATAAGATTCAATTATGTACGTATGATGTATATGTTCTTTATTTGTATTTACATGTTTCCATATATGTTTATCTTGCTAGCCCCTGAAGCAGCTCTATGAGCGAAACTCGGCCTGAGTCGGGCTTTTATTACGTTCAGTGATCAATAAAGAACTCCTGGTGTTCATTGATCCTTTTTTCCTTTGGTCGCTACTGCAACATTGGATCAATTTCTGGTTTGCTTTTTTGGACCTATCTATATCTATCTACATATACACAAACACACACATGAAGGGTATCCTGGATTCATGGCCTGGTGTCAAATTCTTTTGCCAACCAATCAGTTCAAACCAGGTGTCAAGCCAACGGACAGCTACACTGCTAACCAGTGACTCAAAGCTCCCATTTTGTTTCTCTTCAAGTCACTGAGAGGAGCAAACATAAAAAAAACATGGACACAGAGAGACAGATACACTACACCCAGAAACAGATTTCTCATACCCAGACAAACAGTACACGCTACACCCTGACAGAGACAAAGCAGATTTGCTTACCTGTAACAGGTGTCTTCTGAGAATAGCAGGATGTTAGACCTCACACATGGGTGACATCATCAGATGATGCCTAGACATGGAAAACTTATGTCAAAGTTTCTAGAACTTTTAACTTGCCACATTGGGCATGCCCATGGGGCATGTCCATGCAGGGTCCCCTCTTCAGTCTTATAACATAAGTATATAAAAACAAAGAAAGGAGAAACCCAACTTTGTGGGTTGGAGGGCAGGTTTCATTAGGACTAATATCCTGCTGTCCTCGAAGAACAGCTGTTACAGGTAAGCTAGTCTTCTTTTTCCGAAAACAAGGAGGACGGTAGTCCTCACACATGGGTGAATACCCAGCTACAGGATGCTCCCCAACATATAAGGGGACTAACAAACACACAAACCAGGTGCCAACAGGCACAACAACAGTGCTGTTGATAAAGGGGGAAGACAGCCTGAACCCAAATGGGCCCCAGGAAGGAAAAAATTGGGTTCTACACCTCAAAAAGATTCCAAAGGACTGATTAGCCAAACCCACTGTCACGATAGTCATCCCTATTCAGACAATACTGAGATGCAAATGTGTGAAAAGAACTCTACGTCGCAGCCTCGCAGATCTCCTCCATGGGAACGGCTTGCTAATGGACCACCAATGCTGCCATAGTCCGGACCGAATGAGCCTTGACATAGCTCCCAAAATGCAGTCCCGCCTGGGCGGAACAAAAGGAGATGAAATCTGCTAACCAATTTGATAGTGTCTGTTTGGCAATAGCAATGCCCAACCTATATCTAACAAAAGAAACAAAAAGTTGGGTGGACTGCCTATGGGATTCTGTCCACTCCAAACTGTTCAGGGCATATTCGATTTGGTGTGAATGGGGCCTGGGATAAAATGTTGGCAGGACGATGGACTGGTTAAGAAGGAAGTCCTTCACCACCATAGGCAGGAACTTAGGGAGCATATCAAGACCACCTTGTCATGATAAAATTTAGTGTAAGGTGGGTAAGTCACTAAAGCTTGGAGCTAGCTGACCTTGCACGCTGAGGCGACCACCACCAAAAGCATGACCTTCCAGATCAGATACGTCAGGTCACAGGTGCACAGCAGCTCAAAAGAAGCTTTCATCAGCTGAGCTAACAGCAAGTGGAGGTCCCAGACACAGTGAGAACCCTCAGGGGAGACTTTGATTGAAGCAGACCCCCTTAATAAAATGTACATTTATAGGCTGTACAGAGACGGGTGTACCAACCTCACCATGGTGTTATGCGCCAGTTGCACTCAGATGAACTCTTAACAGAGTTCGTTTTCAAGCCAGCCTCTCACAGATGTAGAAGGTAATCAGTTTTAGTGTGGGGCAGTAGAACAGATCTAGGGCCTTCTGCTCACACCACACGGAAAATCTCCCCCACTTCAATCCATAGGACTTTCTAACAGAAGGGTTTCTAGAAGCCACAAAGACCCAAGACACATCCTCTGAGAGATCAAGTGGCTGCAGGATTAACCTCTCAACATCCAGGCTGTGAGTGACGAGGCCTGGAGATTGGGATGGCACAACCTGCCTTGATCCCGTATGATGAGATCTGGGGAAGTCCCCAGACTGATCAGGCTCTGGATGGACAACTCTCACAGAAGTGGAAACCAGAACAGTCTTGGCCAAAAAGGGGCTATGAAGATCATAGTACCCCTGTCCTCACGAAGCTTTAAGAGAGTCTTTGCTACTATGGGAATCAGAGGTTACACATACAGAAGGTACTTCCCCAATGATGGGGAAAGGCATCTGAAGCTGGTTTGCTGTCTGTCCTGTAGACGAAACAGGACAAGGCACCATTTTGTTTTGTAAGAGGACATTAAAAGATCCAGGTCTGGGCTCCCACAGAGGCGGAATATCAGATTCGCAAACCCGTGAACAGGGACCACTCGTGGGGTCGGAAGGCACAACTCAATCTGCTACCATATTCTCTATCCCATCCAGATACATGGTCTTGAGCACCATCCCATGGGACAGGACCCTTGACCAGAACTGGACTGCTTCTTGACACAGGAGGTACAATCCTGTACTTCCCTGCTTGTTCACCTACCACTCCAACACCCGGTTGTTGGTTTGGATCAGGACAACTTTGTTAGACAGCAATCTCTGAAAGCCATTAGTGCGTACTGGATTGCCTGAAGCTCCAGGAAGTTGATTTGACAACCCTGCTGGGCGGACCAGAAACCCTGGGTGCTGAGCCCATCTACATGAGCTCCCCAGCCCAGGGAGGATACATCCATGTTTAGGACAATTTGAGTAGGAGGACATCAGAAAGAGATACTCTGTTCCAGATCTGAATGAACTCACCACCAGGACAAAGAGTCCCGGAGGGGTAAGATGACTCGGAAGCAATCCTGAAGGTTCTGCAAGGCCTGGCGCCACTGCAACCTCAGGGTCCATTGGGCTCTGCACATGTGTTATCATGACAAGGAAGTGACATGGACAGTTACAGCTATATGACCCAACAGCCTCAACATGTGCCAGACTGACATCTGCTGGCTCTCCTGAATCTCTACTGCGATGGTCGTCAAAGTGACAGTTCTTTGACGAGTCAAGAAGGCCATGGCCTGAGCTGTGTCTAGCTGGGCTCCTATGACATCCAGTTGAAGTGATGGGCTGAGACAGGACTTTGGGTAGTTGATGATGAACCCTAATGACTCGAACACCTGTGTGGTCAAGCACATGGACCTGATGGCTCCTGCCTGAGATGTGCTCTTGACCAGCCAATCGTCCAGGGAAATCATGCACCCCAGCCAGGAAACCCATCTTAAATTTTCCTCTTTTGACAAATCTGTTCAAGTCCTTAGGTCTAGGATGGTATGGAGTCCTCCTATTTTCTTTGGAATCAGGAAGTACCTGGAGTGAAATCCCTGCCCTCTTTGCCTATAAGAGGGAGGAGAGCTCAGTTAGCAGCAGCTCCTGATGTGCTACCGGCCCCCAAAACAGGTTTGGAGGGCAATTTGGTGGACACCCTATAGGTTCAGTTGGTACCCTTGGCAGACAATGGAAAGAACCCACTGATCTGAAGTTATATTGGGCCACTGGTGTTATGGTGGATCCTTGGGTGCTGTGGGAGATGACCACACCCACGGGGAGGAGCCCCGTGAGGAGCCACAGCACTGGGCTAGACTTGTAATGTACAAAACACAGTTAGTTCTTTATTAAACAGCTTGAAGAGAGCCACCAGAGGTGGCAGTAGTGAGGAAGTCTGGTAGTTGCAGTCTCAGGGACTTCGGCAGAGGGAGACCTTCTCTCCTTGATGATGAAAGGAGGTTCCGCAGCAGGTTTCCCAGCTAGGAGATACTGTGGATGAGATAGAGTTAGAGTACTCACTAGGTATTTGCTGTTGGTATGTGATTCCACCAGGTATGCTAAAGAAGGTATAGGCACAGAGGCAGGGAGAGCAGGTCCTCGAGGAGCGAGTACCTGTTCCCTGTAAGGCACCTGAAATAAAGCAGAGGGCCCCCAAGGAGCGGGTTCCCAGATTAGCAGTTACCCCGAAGGGCAGAGAGAGAGCTTCCAGCGCAGCACGGAAGCTGCAGAGTAGCGTAGACAAGAACGAATTTGAGTCCTTGCTAACTCAATGAGCTAGCAACTAGTGAAGGTAATATACCCGGAAGACGTGACGTCAGCATTAGGGAACACCCTCGAGGTTCATGCCAAGGGTGGTATAAAGACGTGGGTTGCGCGCGCACATGCACCCTAGTAGGTACCTGGGAGGAGCAATGGCGGGAGGCTGCACCATAGCCGTTCCGGGGATGCCGGAGAGGTCGGCTTGTAGACACTGCGGTAGCCGTCTTTCCTAGGTAAGCGGGAGGAGCCGTGAATAAGGTGAGGCAAACGGGGCGAAGCCGTCTAGCACCGACGGACGCAACAGTACCCCCCTTCAGAGGGCATCCACGCTGTTTCCTACCAGTTCTTGGTTTTTGAGGATGCAATTTATGGAAGTCCTGTAGCATCCCTTTATCCAGGATATTAGTCATTGATGTCCAAACGTTTTCTTCAGGGCCATACCCTTCCCATGACAGGAGGTATTCCCATACTCTGCCTCGTTTTCTCACATCAAGAACTGCATCTACTTTGTATTCGATGTCTTCTTCTGCATCTATAGGTGTAGCTTCAGGCAACTTGTTGGAGAACTCACTAAGGATGAATGGCTTCAACAGTGAGACGTGGAATGTATTATGGATCTTTAATGTAGATGGTAGCTTCAGACTGTAGGTGAGATTGCCCAGTCGGAGAATGGGAAATGGTCCAATGAAACGAGGAGCGAAGCAAGCTGAAGGACGTTTAAGTCTTAAGTGCTTTGTGGAAAGCCAGACTATCACCAGGCTTGAATTCTGCAGCCTTGCAGTGATGAGCATCGTATTCTTTCTTAGCTCGAAGTCCTGCTTTAATAAGCATCACTTTTGTCTGAGTCCAAAGTTGTTGGATATCTTTGGCAGTAGATTGAGCTGCCGGGGACAACACTGATAATGGAAGTGGCAGTGGTGGCAGTGGTAGTCGTCCGTAGACCACTTCGAAAGATGTTGATCCAGTGGATGTTGCTGGATGAGAATTAATAATCTAACAATATCTATCCACAAACATGGGGGTAAATCCTGTATTAAATTTATCCAAAAAACCCGCACACAAAATTCTCTCTTATTTTTAATATGTTTCTTTTCTTTTTAATATTATAATTCACCTATATGACTCACACTCATGTGCCAACCCAATTTTAAACTCACTATTTAATGTTAAAAAATATTTGATAGGTGTATAGTGATGCTTCATAAAACTTCAAGAACACCCGACATTGGTGTCTTGCTCCATTTTATTGTTTAATCATGAGAACCACCATCCACCACATAATCATTTAATCATTTCCTGGCGTGTAGCCAGATGGACTCAGAACAAATGGGATAGTATCCGCATGCTAGCAGTTGGAGACGGATCTGACGTCAGCATGGGGGCGTATATATCCCCACAGGAAGCGTAGCTATTCAGTAATTTCCGTCTCCAAAGCAGTTTGGAGTGCCTGCACGCTAGTTGAGCGTGCTTTCCAAGACTACTTTAATTTTTCTCTTTTCTTATCATTCTAGATTCTACTTTGTTTTTCCTGTCTATTCGACTTAGAGCCCCGCGCTCCTGCGGTAGATACCCAAGGGTTCCTACCATAGCGAGCTCCCGGGGTGATTACCGTGCTCCCCCGGCGGTGAAAGTCCTCGGTCCTGTCGAAGCGCGGCAGTGACATAGCCCCCGGACGACGTTCGGGTGTAGCATACGAGGCCCTCGGTCCCGGCGTGGACGAGGTAGCGGGTGCATATCCTCAATTGCGGTGGTGAGGTGATCCCTTCCCCCGCAGCCGGAGACTGCTTGTGTTCCAGCCGAGAAGCGCCGAAGCTGGTAAGTTGTACCTCTCTTCCTACGGGTCTCTGAAGCACAGAGGATCGGCGGCGTGGCACGCCGTGGAGGACGCCATTGTGGGGCCTTGCTCAGGTACTCCGCGCCCGTAATAGGCGCGGCTTCCCTCCTCCTTGGCTTGGTTTCCGTGTATTGTTGAGTGCATATTGCTGGCCGCCTATTGCTGAAAGCTTATTGAATGCACATTGAGCGCATATTGCTGACTGCTTCTTACTGAAAGCTTATTGAATGCACATTGAGAGCATATTGCTGACCGCTTATTGCTGAATGCTTATTGAATGCACATTGAGAGCATATTGCTGACTGCTTCTTACTGACCGCTTATTGAATGCACATTGAGAGCATATTGCTGACTGCTTCTTACTGAAAGCTTCTTGCATGCACATTGAGAGCATATTGCTGACTGCTTCTTACTGAAAGTTTATTGCATGCACATTGAGCGCATATTGCGGACCGCTTATTATTGAATACCTATTGGAGGCCATTGAGTGGATATTGCTACACTGCATATTGCTGTATGCTTATTGCCTACCATTGCGCTGGTGTCTTGGCCGCCTATTGCGGTACACACGTTGAGCGCCTGCTGTATTAAGCGCCTATTGCTGCCGCATATTGTTATTAAGCGCCAGTTGTATGAAGCGTCTATTGCTGCCGCAAATTATTGAGCGCCTGTTGTATTCAGCGCCTATTGCTGCCGCATATTGTTATTGAGCACCTGTTGTGTTCAGCGCCTATTGCTGCCGCATATGATTATTGAGCGCCTGTTGTATTAAGCGCCTATTGCTGCCGCATATTATTATTGAGCGCCTGTTGTATTAAGCGCCTATTGCTGCCGCATATTATTATTGAGCACCTGTTGTATTAAGCGCCTATTGCTGCCGCATATTATTATTGTGCGCCTGTGGTATTAAGCGCCTATTGCTGCCGCATATTATTATTGTGTGTGGTATTAAGCGCCTATTGCTGCCGCATATTATTGTTTAGCGCCTATTGTTCGATGGATCAGAACACTGCAGAGTCTTCAGTGACGGCGCCGCCTGCTTTAGGCATTGCAGCCCTTGGCCTCTGCTCTGCATGCCACCTTAGGGCTACGCGCAGGGATGAGCCAGATTCTTTGTGTGCCCAATGTGAGGGGGCCGTGCGACCCTCGGGCCAGGACCAGTCTCAACCACGATTTGTGGACAGTTCCCCAGGGGCTACCCCGGAGTTAGGGGGCAGCCTCGACCAATCAGGCATCCCGGGGGACCTTGTACCCCGGCGATTAGAGGCTGCTTCCATTTCCTGGGTGGATCTCTTTAAGGGAATTCATGCTTTTGTACAGATGCAAACGGCTGCTCATTCAGGCCCTGCGGTTCCTGCTGTTCCTGTAGTTCCCATCTCTTAATACTCTCCAGCTTCTGTGGATCCATCTGAAAGCCTTGATTAGAAACGATGTAGCCTAAGAAAGGCACTGACTCCTTGTGAAATTCACATTTGGTTAGCTTGGCATAGAGATGGTTCTCACGGAGCCTCTGCAGTACTCTCTTAACATCCTCCAGATGAGTGGTCATGTCTTGAGAGAAGATCAAGATGTCATCCAAGTAAATAACAACACACTGATAAGAGGAAACCCGGGAAATGTCGTTCATTAAATTTTGAAAGACAGCTGGGGCGTTGCACAGGTCGAAGGGCATCACTAGATATTCAAAGTGACCGTCCCGAGTGTTGAAGGCCGTCTTCCACTCATCGCCAGCTCGAATGCGAAGTAAGTTGTAGGCTCCTTTCAGATCCAGCTTGGAGATGATTTTAGCTCCTTGTAGTCTGTTGAATAGGTCTGAAATCAGAGGTAGGGGATAATGATCCTTTATTATTTCGTTGAGGCCCCTGTGTTCTATACATGGACGTAATGTTCTGTCCTTTTTTCCCACAAAGAAAAAGCCTGCGCCAGCAGAGGACTTGGATGGTCTTTTGAAGCCTTTTTGGAGGTTTACCTGAATATATTCGGACATGGCTTTATTCTCTGCCACGGACAGGAGGTACACCCTACTCTTGGGTGGCTCCGTATTAGGCTTCAGATTAATAGCGCAGTCATAAGGTCTGTGAGGCGATAGTACATCTGCAGCTTCTTTTGAAAAGACATCTTGGAAAGATGCGTTATCGAGGCGGCAACCCCAGCCTTACTGGGGTGGTAGGTGTTTTGGCCGTCGGCTGCGGCGGTCCGAGACCGGCTGTCATGGCTGCCGGCCACGGCAGTCCACAACCGCGGCAGAACACTTACCCGCAGCGTCTGGCCGCTTCCGAGGCTCCTGCAGGCGCAGGAAGCCTTCCTCGTCGCTCTCTTTGCAGCCATGGCCGCTGCTGAGGCCCAGCCGGGCTGACTCCTCCCCCTTCAGGTTAACTTAGAGCTGCACACGCAGCTGAAGGCTTAATTTAAAAGGGCCATGACAGGAAGTTGTCATGGCTCCTCCTGGGGACTCCTCCCTTACTTCTGGTATATAAGACAAGGTCTGCTCCTCAGACCTTGCCTTGGTATCATGGTTTTTGGTCCGTTTGGTTCTTGAGTTCCTGATCCTGGTCCCCGCTGTTGGACTACCTCGTTCCTGTTCTTCGGATTCTTGCTTCAGCTTCTCCTCTCTCATTGGATGGATTCTTTGGGTTTGACTCTTGGACTGGCTTCCAAACATTCTTCTGGCTTGACTTTCGACCAGCTTCCGACCATTCTCCTGGATTCACCGTTGGACCGGCTTCCGACCATTCTCCTGGATTCACCCCTGGACCGGCTTCCAACCCTTCTCCTGACTTTGACCATTGGACTGGATTCCGACTATTCTTCAGTCTCACTTCTGGACTGACTACGACCCGCTGGAGGCGCCAGCTGTCTGGATTTTATGACCTGCAGGATATGCCTGCTTCCAGACCTATCTTCAGTCTTCTACGAATCACCTAAGTCCAAGCGGCCCGGGTCCCAACAGGCTCCTCCTGGGGGGACCGCGAGCTTCCAGTGGCGAAGTATCGGTTCAACTGCTGTTCTACCTAGACTTGCCTTCCGATGGTAGGGACCTAAGAGGGTTGATTCTCTCCTCGGTAGCGCTAACCCTACCTCAGACTAAGGGTCCACCTCCTGGCCGAAACAGAAGGCATGCAGGTTAACGGAGCTACCTCCATCAGGCATTTATCATGGCAGTCTGGACCCCATCTTGACAGTTCCAGTGTAGCCCAACTGAATTGAGGCATTTGCTGCTGCAGCCATGGTAATCCCAGTACTATAGGGTGCAGGGCCTTCTCTAAAACAAAGAAGGAGATGGTCTCAGAATGGAGGGCACCGGTCCGTAGACATACTGGTTCAGTGAGTAGAGTTACTTCACCTGGTAAGGGCTCTCCATGAATGGACGACAGAAGTAGTGGAGATTTCATAGTGGAAGAGGGGATCAGTTGATGCTCCACTAATTGTTGTAGAATGAAATTGTCTCCTGTCCCAGAGTCCACTAGGGCAAGAGTCTGGTACTCTAAGAGTCCGCAGATCAAGGATACAGGAAAAGAGAGCAGAGGAGAAGGAGTGGCAAGACCTAGACTTAGGTCTACCAGTTTCCTGGACATATAGGGCAAGTTTAGGGGCTGTGTATGTACCGTGGACAAGCTGGACATACACAGCCCCAATTTCTTCCGCATTCTTCTCTCTTTTGATGTCAGATGGCTGCGGCCTAATTGCATAGGTTCTTCCTCGCCAGTTGCTGGGACCGAAGGAACAGACCTGGATGTGGACTTAACTCGAACTTCACCCTGAAAGGGTTTTCAGGGAGTCTTGGTCTCTTGGTCTCTTGAACCTTGTCACGAAGTCATCGATCAATCCTTGTTGTCAATTTCACTAGTTCAGTCAAGGTTTCAGGCATCTCACGAGCGGCAAGCTCGTCGTTCAGACGAGAGTTCAGTCCTTCAAAGAAGAGGGTCTTCAAGCATCTCGGGTCCCAGGATAATTCAGATGCCAGTGTCTTGAATTCAAAAGCGAAGTCAGCTAGTGGTTTATTACCTTGCTTCAGGTGAACCAATGGTATGCCGGGCAGGGTCATCGAAAACTGACTTAAACAGTTCGAGAAATCCTTCAAGGTCATGAAGAATCGAATCCTTGCGCTCCCACAGCGAAGAGGCCCAAGACAATGCTCATCTGTCTAGATACGACAGAATATAGGTGGTCTTGGCATATGCTGTTGGAAAGTGGCCAGGTTGCAATGAAAAGTGCATGCAGCACTGGTTAATGAAGACTCTGCATCTCCAAACTTCTCCCGAGAAACAGGTAGGAGCTGATAGAGGCACAGTAGTCTTTACCATCACCTCAGACGGTTTATCTTCTTTACCTGTGGTGGAAGGAGAGTTCATCTGCATGTGCAGTAGGTTGAATGCAGCAGTCAGTCCCTCCAGTGCAATCAGCTGTTCGGAGATCCACTGGGCCAGGCCTGGAATGGCCTGTAACGCAGTGAGCGGAGCCAGATCCATGGAGTTAGCAATCTGATATGGTTAAGTGTGTTTTGGTGGATCCTTGGGTGCTGTGGGAGATAACCACGCCCACAGGGAGGAGCCCCGTGAGGAGCCACAGCACTGGGCTAGACTCGTAATGCACAAAACACAGTTAGTTCTTTATTAAACAGCTTGAAGAGAGCCACCAGAGGTGGCAGTAGTGAGGCAGTCTGGAAGTTGCAGTCTCAGGGACCTCGGCAGAGAGAGCCCTTCTCTCCTTGATGATGAAAGGAGGTTCCGCAGCAGGTTTCCCAGCTAGGAGATACTGCGGATGAGATAGACAGAGTTAGAGTACTCACTAGGTGTTTGCTGTTGGTATGCGATTCCACCAGGTATGCTGAAGAAGGTACAGGCACTGAGGCAGGGAGAGCAGGCCCTCGAGGAGCAAGTACCTGTTCCCTGTAAGGCACCTGAAATAAAGCAGAGGGCCCCCAGGAGCAGGTACCCAGGATAGCAGTTACCCCGAAGGGCAGAGAGAGAGAGCTTCCAGCGGCAGCATGGAAGCGGCAGAGTAGCGTAGACAAGAATGAATTTGAGTCCTTGCTAACTCAATGAGCTAGCAAACTAGTGAAGGTAATATACCCGGATGGCGTGACGACAGCATGAGGGAACACCCTCGAGGTTCGTGCCAAGGGTGGTATAAAGATGTGGGTTGCGCGCGTACGCGCACCCTAGTATATACCTGGGAGGAGCAATGGCGGGAGGCTGCACCATAGCTGTTCCGGGGACGCTGGAGAGGTTGGCTTATAGATGCTGCGGTAGCCATCTTTCCTAGGTAAGCAGGAGAAGCAGTGAATAAGGTGAGGTAAACGGGGCGAAGCCGTCTAGCACCGATGGACGCAACAACTGGTTTGCAAGGAACAACAGCCTGCCCCCGACTGGCGGATCCATCGTCCCAGGTACAGGCAACTGAACTATGCTCCTTACAACTCAGTCAAAACCCCGACCCTGGAGTTGACTGAGACCCCAGCTGGGGCTTGGGGGCTCTAGCTGCCTAGGATGGCCGCGGGAGCCCTGATGCTGTTGATGGGCACACGAAAGGGCGGAGGATAGTATTTGCTTTGGTGAGACTTCCTGATATTGCAGACCTGCTAGCCGAGAATGATGGGTCTAGAGTGCTGGCAGAGGGTTGTTGGAGGGTTTCATGCTGGTCCTGGAGCTCGGCCACTGTGTCCCTCACTCTATCTCCGAAGAGATTCTCCTCAATGTAGGGCACGTCAGCAAGTCATTCTGTACCTGCAGTCTGAGATTAGAGGCCTGCAGCCATACCATTTTATTGGCACAGATTCCCACTGCAGAGACCCTCAATGCCATCTCAAAAAGATTGTAGATCGCTCGGACCTTGTGTTTTGTGAACTCCAGGCCCTTATGCACCAGTGATATGAGGGTGTCCTGCTGTTGCTGAGGCAGCTGAATGGCCATCTCATGCACCTGCTTCCAGATGTCCCTTGAGTACTGGCTCATGTAGAGCTGATAGGAAGGTATTTGGGCAATGAGCATGGCTCCCTGGAACACTTTCCTCCCAAGAGCATCCATCGCACTATAAGCCTTCCCCCAGGGGCGCCAAGGAATGGGTCCGAGAATGCTTGGCTCTCTTGAGAGAGGATTCAGCCATCACTGACTAGTGGGGCAGCTGTTTATCAAATCCAGGAGCCTTCTGGACAAGGTAAATCCCTTCAGCCTTCATATGTTCACAGAAGGCACTGTAAAGAGGTGTTCCCATATCCTCAGCAGTAGTTCCTTAAGGATATATTCCACTGAGACCTCCACAATCTCCTTAGCAGACTCAACGAACTGGAGGATTTTAAGCATTTTGTGCTTGCATCCTCCTCCATCAGTAATTAAAATTGAATGGCCTCCACCATCATCTTCACAAAAACTGTGAAAGTGAAGTCCTCAGGAGTAGACTTCCTTCACTCTTCTGGGGGAGAAGGGTCTGAGGGGAGACCCTCAGAGGAAGACTCCGTGGTGACATTCCTCCAGGGGTCATAGGGACCCTAATCCTCACTGAAAGCGACAGGGAATGGGGCCTTACACACTCAGCCTTTGTCCAGAGGTTCAGGCACTGGTGGAGCTGGACCGGGGGAGGGGGGGGGGCTGTAGGCCTCAGTATCTCAGTCAGCCTGGATGGAGCTTCCTTCTCCGAGGAACCAAAGACCACCTTATTGGAGGGGAAAGCTGCAGGGCCCCTATGGGCAACAACACCGGCCCATGAAGCAACGCCAGCTGATTCAGTACGCACAGATGAACGCACTGAGCTTTTTCAATAGCGGATCCCAAATGGACAGAACTGGTTCCGTCGGTGCCACAGGACAGATGTCCCTCAACAGCCACTTGCCTGTTAGTTGGACTTCCTGCTCAAGCTCTTCCTTGAATATTGCCAATGCCAAAACTGACTGGGAGAAATGAGGTGTGGTCAGATCCTCTTAGGACCCGAGAGGTGGATCGGTGACTAGCTTCTGAACCAGTGGAGACCGTTGTGGATCCCCGGCACCAATGCGGGACCAGTGCTCCTTGCCGTAGGTTTGCTTCGGGGGCATTACAACATGAGCTGGCGCATCCCTGTGCCCTGCACCATGCATTGATGGGACCGATGCCAATGCTTCTTCAACTTCCCTTGATGCTCAGCATAGTCCTAACCCGGTGCTGAGGACAATGACGAGGAACCTGACATCCTCGGCCTGGACGGTCTCTAGATCCCCTATCCGCCGACAGCACTGATGGAACAGATGGCCCCGCTGATGTCAATGGCTCAGTGTCCATCAGTGTGGACACTGATGGACACTGAGCCAAGATGGGGCAAAATTAATGGGAAGCAATATCAAAAATCGATGGCGGTGGATGTCAAAGGCTGGCGGGCAACAAAACACTGCCACCGCGGAGGTATCGACTGCGAAAGGAAACTTACTGAAAAATGATGAAAACCCTGACTAGGAGTGCTACAGGGAGGATCAAGAGCGACCCACCATCGAATGCAGGTGAAAAATCACAAAAAAGCAAAAAATCAAATAGTTTTTCAAAATAGGCCAAAAAGGCCGAAAGAGCTCACTAACTGTGATGCTGCAGCTCCGTGGAAAAAGAGAGACTGAAGAGGGACCCTGTGTGGATGCGTGGTATAGAGCAGGTTGGTGCATGTACAGTATGGCAAATCAAAGTTCTAGAAACTTTGACATAAGTTTTCCGTGTAGCGGGCTCCATCTGATGATGTCACCCATGTGAGAGGACTACCATCCTGCTTGTCCTTGGAGAAAAATGGTAACATAGTAATTATGGCAGAAAAAGACCAAACAGTCCATTCAGTCTGCCCACAACCAGATACTGACAGACACAGGAAACCCCTACACAGAGATGCATAGACAAACTACACCCAGTCAATCACTTGTAGACACACCATACTCAGAGAGAGAAAGAGAGAGAGAGAGACACACACACACACTCACAATCAGACAGCCAGAGACACCAGACAAATACACATGTACTTCACACCAAGACAGGCCACAAATCACAGACAAATGGTATGGGGTGGAATATTTAAAAACAAACAAACGAACAAACCTCAGATGCCAGCCAAAATATTTAGAAGCTGGGGAAAAACTCCATTTCACCCTGCCCAACAAGGGTTTGGATATTTTTTTTTTTTAATTATTTTCACTAATTGCTCCTATTATTCTCTTTATTACTTTTATAGTTTTTCTTAGTTTGCTCCTCTTTATTTTGTCATGTTTTACTTATTTTTAAAACTTTTTTGACTTTATTCTCCCTCATCTCTTCTTTCTCTCCCTTTCACCTCTTCCTGTCTCTGCCTATTCCCCTCCCCCTAACTTCACCATTTCTTCTCCCCTGGGCGGGCAGCAGCTGCGATCTATCTGCCTGGGTAGAGACATGGTGATAGCAAGAACTCCTCCTGAGCTGGGGCCCTAAGAATGACAGTTCTTCATGGGTTGTGGAATAACACAGTGGCTCCTCCTATTTTTCAGGCCCACTACAGTCAAAGTTGCTCTTCTCCGAGATCCACTGAAAGAGAAGTGCGATTAAGCAGTGGCAGAGTGGACAGCACAGTATTAGAAACATAGAAATGACGGCAGAAGAAGACCAAACGGCCCATCCAGTCTGCCCAGCAAGCTTCACACTTTTTTTTTTCTCTCTCATACTTATCTGTTTCTCTTGGCTCTTAGTAACCTTTTGGTTCTATTTCCCTTCCACCCCCACCATTAAAGTAGAGAGCAGTGTTGGAACTGTATCTAAGTGAAATATCTAGCTTAATTAGTTAGGGGTAGTAACCGCCACAATAAGCAAGCTACACCCATGCTTATTTGTTTACCTAGACTATGTAATTCAGTCCTTGTTGGTTGTTGTCTGCATATAGATCCACTTTTCTTCATTCCCGTCATATTTTTCCTCTCTCAAATCAGCCAGCCAATGTGCCTCCCTTTAGGATCATTCATGCCCCCTACTACCATTTGAGCAACCTTGAGTTAGTCATTCCCATTAATACAAATCTAAGGTGACCATGAAGCTGCTATGCTAATTCTTAACAGAACAATTACAGGTACCACATTAGTACATAGCATAAACTAATCAATGGACATAAGAAATAAGATCTTCAAAAACAAGATCATGGAGCCACTGATGGCTGTGCTACATGGGAGGTGGTTATAAATTAAGGAAAACTCCCAGCTAGTTGCAAAATGAAGGCTTATGCCTTTGCGTTCCCAGACTGAACAGGAAGCAAAATGATGAAGATGACATTTCAGGGCCATAATAAAAAATAAAAACAATTAAAAACAGGGGGTATACCTACAATAAAAGATGATCAGATAAGACCTAGGAATAATGACAAAAAACATCAATAGTTCCAGGTAAGTTGATAGTCTGAAAAATCTATATAGTACTGCTGTTTTAATATTGCTTGTTTTTCAGCCCTCACTGGCCAGGTGAGTCAATACTTAATAAAATAAATGATTACTGATTACTCAATTGCTATCATAAAACTATACATTTTTAATGTTATTAAACATATATCTTTAATATCACAGAGCAACAAAAGCAATAAAAAGGCTAAATTAAATCAGAAATATTAACTTAAGGAATTGGAAATCTTACTGTAATTCTATAATCTGTGACTCTGCCTCCACAGCCTTCACTGATAGACGGGGGATCTTCTAAGATGGAACGGGAGGTGCTTAAGACATGTAAGAAAATCTCTCCTCCATGACTACTAAGCATGTGGCTAATGACTTTAGAGCCAGACTTGCGTGGTTGCTCCAACAAAACAGAACGGCCTGTATAAATTAAGATCAATTCTTTTAGTGGTTTAAATACATAATTAATAAAAAAAACAGTACCCATTTAAAAGGGTTTGTTCAGTTAAGTTCAGAACTTAGCCAAATCTGGGCTTTTACATATTTGCCCCCACCCTCCGCTGACTGGATAAAATGTACCTGGCTAAAATGTTTACCTGGCTAAAACTTACCTGGATAAACAAAGAGTCAGTGTGGGGACATTCCAGGGGTGGGGTTTCAACTTAGTTGGGTAGCAATGAATATCCATGCTATCTAGCTAAGGGGGTCATTTTCTAAAGGGATCGCATGCGAAAAGTCCCTTTTCGCGTGCGATAGCTAAATTGGGGAGGAATCCGGGTGACGTAGGGGTGGACTCCGCGACGATTTCGCTGACGGCGAAAAGGTAGGACACCTTATCGCTGCCAGTAACACGCCCAATAGCATCACCTTTCACGGTGGCGCTACTGGTTTGCGAAAGCAGACAGCGATAGTACCACGGTGGTGCGATCTCTGCAGGCTTTCGCAGGCCCGCCTCCCGGTACCGTGCGATTCTGAAAGGCCTGTGACGTTAGAAAATCCAGGCCTAAGTTACCTGGGTAATTCTGGTCATGATGGGGACCAGATTTAAAGTTATCCAGGTATGCTTTAAACCTAACTCAGTTTATAGCTGATATGTTTTAAAAAAAAAAAAAAAAAAAGAATATCAGCTGATTTTCCCTCCCCCTGCTTAAAAATGTGAGGCTGACAGAGCAAATCTAGATACTGGAAGGACAGTACCTCCAGCATCTAGTGTTGTTCTGACAACAACGCTTATAGCATATGTTAACAGTGTTGCTGTTAGAACAATACAGGCATTTAGCAGAGAGGATGAAGTTTGTGTCCTTGAGGTTAGGCTTTGGCTTTTCAAGTGGGACTTCTTGGGAGTGGGGGATTGCCAATGATTTTTACTTTAGGGGGGTGGGAGATGGTGGTGGTGCCATGCATGATTTTGGCTTCTGGCAGGAAGGAGGTAAATTGGGGGGGGGGGGGGGGGGGCTCTGGCCCAACATGTTTAAAGACATGGTTTACAAGGAGGATTGAGAGGGAAGAAGGGCTGGAGGCTCTCTACCTCCCCCTCCTAGCACAACAATTTTACATCACCAGAAGCAGGTAAGAGTTTCTCTTTCTCGGTGGGCGTAATGGAAGGCTTTGGGGGATGTGTGACATGATTTAAAGCAGGGAAAGAGGGATTAGGCTGTTAGGGCTCTGAATTTTTTTTTTTTTATTTGGGAGGTTGGAGGTGGAAAATGATTGGGCCACTGCTGGCCTGCAAGATTTTTCTTTTTCTTCTAAATACCAGAGTAAGATAATGAGTGACAAATTTACTCAGATAACTTTATCAGAATATATTCATTAAGAGACTTCTTCAGCTGAACATTTGGCTAAAGTTATCCAGGTAGCTTTACCTGGATAACTTTGCTGCTCACCGATTTATTGAATATGGACCTTATAAAAATAATAGAAGTTAGATTTGTGTGTGCTAGGTAGTTCAGGTCACAGGTGTGCAGCGGCTCAAAAGGAACTTTTATCAGCTGAACTAACACCACTTTGAGGTCCCAAGACATAGCAGGAGGCCTTAGGGGAGGCTACAATTGAAGCAGGTCTTGCATTAATCGTACAACTATAGGCTGTACAGAGATGGGTGCACCATCTACACCTTGGCGATATGTGCCAATTGCACGGAGATGAACTCTAATGGAGTTGGTCTTTAAGCCAGCCTCTGATAGGTGTAGAAGGTAATCAAACAGTTTTTGTGTGGGGCAGGAGAATGGATCTAGGGCCTTCTGCTCATGCCGCATAGAAATCCTCCTCCACTTCAGTTCATAGGACTTTCTAGTGGGAGGCTTTCTAGAAACCACCGGCACCCGAGACACATCCTCTGAAAGATCAAGTGGCTGCAGGATTAATCTCTCAACATCCAGGCTGTGAGAAACAGGGCCTGGAGGTTGGGTTGCCGCAGCCTGCCTTGATCTTGCATGATGAGATCTGAGGAAGTTCTCAGACTGATCAGCCTTCAGATGGACAACTCCCATAAGAGAGGAAATCAGACCTGTTTTGGCTAATGAGGGGCTATGAGGATCATAGTCCTCCTGTCCTTGCAAAGCTTCAAGAAAGTCTTTGCCACTAAGGGAATCAGAGGATACGTGTACAGAAGACCCTAGCCCCAGTGAAAGGCAAATGCGTCCAAGGCTGATTTGCTATCTGACCTGTACAGGAAGTAGAACCGAGGCACCTTCCTATTGCAAGGGGAAGTGAACAGATCTACTTTGGGTCCCCTAGAAGCGGAATACCCGCTTCCTGACACAGGAGGTACGATCCTATGCATGCCTGCTTGCTGACATACCACATGGCTACTTGATTGTCAGACTGGATCAGGACAACTTTGCTGGACATCTAATCTCTGAAAGACCATAGCGCACACCTGATTGCCCAAAGCTCCAAGAAGTTGATTTGACGAGTGCATCCCTGAGTGGACCAGAGACCCTAGGTGCTGAGCCCATCTACATGAACTTCCCACCCCAGGTCGGATGCATTTGTGGTTAGGACAATTTGGGTAGGGAGACTGCAAAACGAGATCCCCTGCTCCAGATTTGAAAGTACCCGCCACCAAGACAATGAGTCCTGGAGAGACGGGGTGACTCGGATGTAGTCTTGGATATTCTGAGTGGCCTGGTGGCACTGCAGCCTCAGGGTCCATTGGACTGTTCACATATATTAGGGTGCCAAAGGAGTGACATGGCCCAACAGCCTCAACATGTGCCAAGCTGATACCTGCTGGCTCCACTGGTAGTACCTTCTGATGTGCTACCAGTCCCCAAAACGGACACAAAAGGCAATTTGGTGGGACAATCAATAGATTCAATTGGTATACTTGACTGATGATGGAAAGAACCCAATGGCCAGAGTTTATACTGGGCCACTGGTCCACAAAGAACTGCAGCCTTCCCCCAACCGGAGGGTCTACCATCCCGGGTATAGGCAACTGGCCTACGCTCCCTATGAGATAGTCAAAACCCTGTTCCTGGAGTTGACTGAAAAGCCAGCTGGGGCTAGGGGGCCCTCTGCTGCCTAGGATGGCCACGGGAAACCTGATAGTGTGGACGGGAACGAGGAGGTGGAGTACTTCCTTTGGCAAAACAAAGACTTCCTGGGTGCCTGTCTTGCCAGGCTCCTAGAAGAGGAGGATAGATCCAGAGTGCTGGCAGTGAGCTGTTGGAGGGTTTCATGGTTGACCCAAAGTTGGGCCACAGCATCTCTCATCCTACCTCTGATGAAATGCTCCCCAGTACATGGCATGTCAGTGAGTTGTTCTTGTACCTGTGGTCAGAGATCCGAGGCCGGCAGCCATGCCATTCTGCAGGTGCCAATTCCTGCTGCAGAGACTCTCAATGCCGTCTTGAAAACATCACAAGTTGCTCAGACCTCGTGTTTTCCGCACTTCAGACCCTTATGCACCAGTGACATCAGGATGTCCACTGCTGTTGAGGCAGCTATTTGTCCACCTCTTGCACCTGCTTCCATATGTCCCGCGAGTACTGTTTTATGTAGAGCTAGTAGGCAGCAATGCGGGTAGTAAGAATGGCGCCTTGAAACACCTTCCTCCCAAGAGCATCCATTACACTAGGATCCTTCCCCAGGGGCATCAAGGAATGAGTGCAAAAGCACTTGGCCCTCTGGAGGGCGGATTTGACCACCACCGACTGGTGGGGCAGCTGACGCTTATCGAATCCAGCAGCCTTCTGGACGAGGTAGACCCCATCTGCCTTCTTATTAATGGGAGGCACTGAGAGGGGGTGCTCCCATATCCTCAGCAGCAGCTCCTTAAGGATCCTGTGCACTGGGACTGCCACGATCTCCTTAGGAGGCTCCACAAACTTTTATGCCTGGCATCCTCCTCCATTAACAAATGAAATGGGATGGCTTTGCCATCACCCCCACAAATCCTGTGAAGGTCAAGTTCTCAGGCAGAGACTACTTTCGCTCCTCTGGAGGAGAAGGGTCTGATGGGAGACCCTTAGAGCCCTTGCAGAAGGATTCCAAAGCATCATCCCTTCAGGAGTCAGTTTCTCATCTTCATTGTAAGCAACAGGAGATAGGTCCCTAGGTGCTTGGCCTTCATCCAGAGATGCAGGGTAAAACTGCACGGGGGAGGGGGGGGGCAGGCCTAGGTGTGTCTGCTGGTCTCGGTGGAGTTTCCTCCTCAGAGGAACTGGTGTTGACTACCATCTCAGTAGGGGGAGGCCGTAGTGCCCCACTGGGCACTGATGCTGTCCCAGGAATCAATGTCAGCTGGGTCAGTAATGCACCGATGAGCTTCTCCAGAAGTGGTATGAGGATGGGCAGCACTGGGTCCAGTGCTGTCTTGTGCAGCGCCTGCTCCACCGCTAGCTGGATTCGGCGCTCCAGCTCTTCCTCAAACATTGCCGATGCTAACAGTTACTGGAAGGAAGGAGAAGTGGCCACATCCTCTTCAGATCCACGAGGCAGATTGGTGACTGGCATCAGGACCAGTGGAGACCTTCGCGGACCCCCAGGACCAATGGGGGATTGGCATTCCTCGCCGCGGAGTTGCTTCAGGGGCTTTGCAGCATGAGCTGGTGCATCCCTGTGCTCGGTGCTTGCATCGATGGGGACCCGTCCCGATACTTCTTTGGGTTTCCTCGATGCTTGGCCCGGTCTTTCTCCGATGTCGCGACCAATGACAAGGAACCCGACGTCCTTGGCCTGGAGGAAATCGACGGTAGTCGGACTCCAGCGTCCCTATCCACTGATGGCATTGACGGAACAGACAGTCCCACCGATGTCGATGGCTCGGTTTCCAACAGTGCTGTTCCTTGGTTCTTCTATGCTGATGGCTTGGACTTCTTCGACCCGAAGTGCTGCTCCATTTTGTCGAATAGAAGCCAACGTCCCTTTGGGATCATGTGGTGCATAAACGGCAACCCTGAATGTCATGTAATGCCCCAGGCAGAGGACACTTATCTTATGCGGATCAATGATGGACATGCTCCTTGGGCACTGGGAGCATCACCGAAAACCAGATGTGGCAATGCTGGATGAAACAAAAGGGGCACAAACCGAAAACGACGATGGTGGATCAGCGATGGCTGGTGGGCACTGATGCACCATCGCCGTGGGGAACTGACCGTGAAAGGAAATTTACCCAAATCGCCAAAAACCCGGAGTAGGAGCGCTACGGGAAGGCGCCAAGTGGGACCCAGTGACGGAATAGCACAGAAAAAAATGCGAGAAGAAATGTTTTACACAAAGTCAAAAACAACCAAAGTGAGCTTACTCACACTGCGAGGCTTACAGCTCCGCGGAAAAAGAGAACTGGAGAGGGACCCCGCATGGAAGCGTGGTATAGGGCACACTGGGTATGCTCAGTGTGGTTAGTCAAAGTTCTAGAAATTTTGACATAAGTTTTCTGCATCAGGGCTCCATCTGATAATGTCACCCATGTGTGAAGACTACCATCCTGCTTGTGCTCGGAGAAAAGGTTAGGCTGAGGAGTAATTTAAGAAAGTATTTCTTTACTGAAAGGGTGGTGGATGCATGGAACAGTCTCCCAGTAGAGATGGTGAAGACAAGGACAGTATCTAAATTCAAGAAAGTATGGGACAAGCATAGGAGTTCTCTGGGGAATATAGGGATTGCAAAACCAAGCGGCTGTCTGCCCATCCACACAAATATATCACGTTTATATAGCTTATGATTTGTTTTGGTTATTTAGACAAATTATTAAATTGCTGAGAGTATTCAATTTCAATTCAAATATCTTTTGATCAAATTTATTTTTCTAGATACTCTTGCAGCAATAAATAATTCACACTGTTCGATCTCAAATATAGCCTAACATTAAAAAGCTTTTTAAACCGGTGCAGAATGTAGCATTAAGAAATAACAGAAACAACCAATCTCACTTGATCAAAGTAAAGATGTGTGGCACGATTAATTTTAATTAAAGAGAACTACCATCGTATTGCACTATATGAAAAATATCATTAGGGCTCATTGTGCTGCCCTTATAAAGTACATGAGGATTAATTATCAGTCATTCTAAATTTTAAAGTGCACAATTAAAAAACACCAACGTGCAATTTAATATTCCCCTTGTGAATAACTCCAAAAGCACTTATCTATAAAGTTGTTTTCAAAAAGCATAAGGGATGCTGTTTGTAATTAGTTCCACCACATTAAAATTGAAATGCCCGACACTGTATTGTTCCGGAAGATGTAATTTCTTCCTTCTTCAAGGGAAACACAATCTAAATGTGGAATCAGCAGAGCCCCAATTTAGACATTAGACGAACATGTAAAGCTCAATGCCAATAAGGCTTGAAGTTTTGCGGGAGAGGAGTTATGTCGATAAACTTACTCTTACACTTAGAGGGTTCATTTATTTTGTAGCATTAAGAAATAAGACATTAAATATTTTTAAAAGCAGTATGTAAATTACCATTTAGAAGAAAGTTTGTAAGACAGGAAGATGGTCTGCTATTTACATCAACTGGTGAGATTCTGTATGCCCCTGTGCAATAATGTAGCTCTGGAAGGAAATAAATTGTGAGTCAACAAACAAGGCTTAGTTATAGAGATAAAGGAAAGGTACCACAAACTCTACAATAAGAAACAAAAACAAGGAAAATGGACTAAACAATGATGTAAAAATCTCATCATGTGATACAACCAAAGCAAAACTTTAGCAAGTTGTAGCAGGCCAAAACTAAAATCCACAAGTCAACCTAATAATGGAGCAGCAAAGCACACACAAAAAATGTGCAAATATTTTTGCTCAAAATAACAAATATGTATACATTTCAAAAACTGACAAGACACTCATATTCTTACAACTTACATTATAAATCTTGCAGATATACTTGTAATTCAGACATTCCCAAGGTTAAAGTATTAATAATCAACATAGGCTAAAGACGAATTGGAATTTATGTGAAATTATTTAGCTGTAACACTAATTTTGCAGTTTGTCTAGTTTTCTCTGTTTGTGGGGTAAACTATGTGGGGAAGATTATCAGATGTTTAAATCAGATAAAGAACATTTTATGCAATCAGGTAAAGTGATAAATATTAGTTCCTTCTTAGAGGCATCCATAGATGATATTTCCTGTAGAGCTACATTAGTAGTTTCTTTTTGTAGAGAACAGGACAAGGGTTTAATACTACAAAAATTCTTTAGGAATAAAGATATTTCCTTTTGTGGGCAAAAGGTCCAAGTTTTCCCGGACGTTGGTCGTAACACGCAGTTACGACGGAAACAATTTTTAGTATTTAAACCAAGGGTCCTGGCTATTGGTGCATCTTTTTATTTAAAATATCCATGTAAATGCCTAGTTGTTCTTCAAAAAAATAAATTTATATTTCTAGATCCTACTCATCTTGAGGTGTTTCTGAATGATAAAGAGCAGAGGTAGATATTGTAGGAAAAGAATGTAATAGTCTCAGATGTATATTTTTAATATACTTTTCCTTTGATTAACCTTTGGTTAAAATTCCTTGTATATCCTCCCATATTTGGGGACTTTATTACTGAGGTACAGTAAATATTGTAGAGAAATTTTCTTTTCATTTCTATGTACTAAAGTTATTTTCCTGATTTTTGCAAATGTAAAAACTTTGTTAAAAATCTGAATAAAGAATAAACTAAAAAAAAAAAGTGATAAATATTAGAAGTGCTCTTGGGAAAATTAAAATATTTTCTATTTAATACAACAGCAAATGAGAAAAGGCATTCTTACAGGTTTTTATGGCCAGGTTCTTGGACAGGTTATGGACAGGTTCTTAAAGCCAATCCAGGCCATAAGAACCTGGCAGGTACCCCAAAACTAAGTCTATTCCATGCTACTGTTGCTAGTAATAGCAGTGGCTATTTTCTAAGTCAACTTAATTAAAAGCAGGAAATGAACTTCTCCTCCAAGAACGTATTTTAAACTTTTTTAAACCCAGCTACACTAACTGCACTAACCATATCCTCTGGCAACAAATTCCAGAGTTTAATTGTGCATGGAGTGAAAAAGAACTTTCTCCGATTAGTTTTTAATGTGCCACATGCTAACTTCATGGAGTGCCCCCTGTTCTTTCTATTATCCGAAAGAGTAAATAACCAATTCACATTTACCCGTTCTAGACCTCTCATGATTTTAAACACCTCTATCATATCCCCCCTCAGCCGTCTCTTCTCCAAGCTGAAAAGTCCTAACCTCTTTAGTCTTTCCTCACAGGGGAGCTGTTCCATTCCCTTTATCATTTTGGTCACCCTTCACTGTACCTTCTCCATCGCAACTATATCTTTTTTGAAATGCGGTGACCAGTACTGTACACAGTATTCAAGTATTCACTATGAAGCGATACAGAGGCATTATGACATTTTCCATTTTTGTTTAAATGATGTTTATTAAAGTTTTCACCAAAACACATACATCGTCAACATGGAAATATAATGAATACAGAGCAGTCCTTACAAAACGACAGATCAATAGAACAGAAATAAATCAAACAATATTACCACATTGGTACGAAACAAAAAAAAACAAAAAAAAAAACATATGCCAGACAGAGCAATACTGCCGTCAAAATAAGACAATGCATGTAAATAGGAGTCTTAGTTGAAATAGCTATAAACAAGGAAAGAAGAAAGTGTAAAAAGAAAGATCTGGAATATAATGAGGCACATAAACCAGAAGAGAAAGAGAGAAAGAAAGAAGAGAAAGAAAAATAAGAAAGAGAAGAAAAGAAAGAGAGAAAAGAAAGAAAGAGAGAAAGTGACAATCTCGTATGCGAAACCACATTATCAGTAAGTGAGACATATTACGCTATCATCAGAGTACCTTAGCGGGCAAAGCTAAAGAAAAACCATTAATGATGAGATAAGCAACCCATTCACAGTGATACTGAAGTAGTGTAATCGTCAAGTGGCTTCCATACCTGGCACCAGGAAGATAGCCTATGAAATTTGATAGCCATTGCTTTCTCATATTTACTATACATACATACAGAATTCCACCATAAGTGCTCAGAAAGCAAATCGCTCCTTTTCCAATTCGCCAAGATATTATGGAGGGCCACTGAAAGCAAAAAATCTAACAGTTTACGTTTAGCTGGCCTAAGACTAATAGAAGGGTCCGCGCCCCTTAGTATGATGATAGAGTAAGAATGCGGTTGGGAAATCCCTAAAATAAGAGAGATTACAGTCCAGATCTGATTCCAAAATTTTTTAACTAGTGGACAGTAATATAAGACGTGGGATAAAGTACCATTGGGCAATTGATACGACCAACAATTGGAAGAAGAAAGGAGCCCAGCTCTATACATCTTCCAAGGGGTCCACGTCGCCCTATGGAGGACAAAAAAAGTAGTTTGGGTGAGACTGGAAGAGAGCGATATGCGAGCTGAGATTTTCCATAGATAATGCCATTTAATTAAATTGGAAGTTAAACCAAAATCCTGTGCCCATAAAGATTGAAGACTAGTAACAGTATTGACAAAACGGTGGAGCTTAAAAGTTTTATAAAGTCGGGATGCGAGATGACCAAGCATACCATATGTATGAAAAAAGGAGAAGGCATAAGGAGGCTCAGCAAGAGACAAAGAGGAGTTAGCCATAGCAGAAAGAGTACTTCGGAGTTGCAACCAGGCATAAAATTGAGTCCTAGGGAGCCCATATTGAGTTTGCAATTGTTCAAAAGAAATTAAAGAGTTATTATGAAATAACGAGGAAACAAACCATATACCATGTTGTTTCCAAGTAGGCCAACTAATCATTTCGCCACCAACTTTAATTTGTGGATTGTGCCATATTGGGGCAAAGGACGAGTCATGCCAAGAAGGTGTGGTATCCGGTCTGATAGAATCCAACTCTTGGAATGCTCTATATAGCGCAGACACAATAGGGTTAGATTTAGCGATCTTACCAAGAGGGACACTTTGCCAAAATTCCATCGGAGCAGGGGATATCAGATGGCGTTCTATCGATAACCACCTAGGGTGATCAGGTGAGTGATGATCGAACTGAAAGTAATGATATCCTTGTTGGAGAATAAAGGCCAAATGATATAGATAAAAATCTGGGAAATTAACCCCTCCCTGTTGAGTGGGGCCTTTTAACTTATGGAGAGCAATACGGGGGGCTTTATTATGCCAAAGAAATCTTGTCAAAAGCCTATCTACATAATGATAAAAATCTTTGGAGAAAAGGACTGGGATCATAGCCAGAACATATGTAATCGTAGGAGCCAGTACCATTTTGATAGTATCTAAGCGTCCCCACCACGAGAGGTGTAGTGGGGACCATTTGTGGGTGGTCTCTCGTAACATCTGAAGAATAGAGGATTCACAATAACCAGTAGTGGTAGGAATATCCACGTGGAAGCGGATTCCCAAGTACTTAAGGCCTTGCGAAACTTTCTGAATCGGAAGTCCCGATAGATCCACCAAGGAGCCCAGTAAATTAAGGGGGAGCAACTCAGTTTTATGCCAGTTTATCTTATACCCAGATGCTAAAGAATAAGTAGAGATAAGACGGAAAAGAGAAGGAAGGGAAGCATCAGGATCAGTAAGAAAGAGTAGAACATCATCCGCATAGGCAGTGAGTTTGAAATCCTCCGTGCCTATGGTTATACCAGTGATGTCTTTCGACTGGCGGATTGCCAATAGCAATGGCTCCAAGGCTAAGTTAAAAAGAAGCGGGGAGTTAGGACAGCCTTGCCTTGTTTCACGATGAAGTTGAAAGGCAGAGGAGGAACGGTTATTTATATACAGAAAAGCCGAAGGGGAAGTATAGAGAAATTGAATCCAGGAGAGGAAGGTATTGCCAACGCCAAACCATTTAAGGGTTGTAAAGAGGAAAGACCATTCTACGCGGTCAAAAGCCTTTTCGGCATCTAAAGAAATAGCCACAGTAGGAGTCGAAAGAGATGAAGCGTGATGTAATGCGTGCAAGAAAAGAAGAGTATTATTAGCAATTAGTCTACTTTTGATGAAACCCGATTGATCGGGATGAATAAGGGTGCAGAGTACATGTGATAATCTAGTAGCCAGTACTTTAGTAAAGATTTTATAATCTGTGTTTAGTAAGGAGATAGGTCTATAGTTAGAGATAAGGGCAGGATCTCTCCCAGGTTTAGGGAGAACTATAATGCAAGCTTCAGTAAAGCTGGACGGCCCTAGTGCCTGGGAACCAAAAGACAAATAATAGTCATGTAAATGAGGTAGCAACTCAGGTTTAAAAGCATGGTAAAAGTCCGAATTGTAGCCATCGGGACCAGGTGCTTTGCCACGGGATAATGATGAAATCGCGGCACCAATCTCCTGAAGTGTAATGGGAGCATCTAGCATAGCAGCTTGACTCTCAGAAAGAGATGGATGAGTCAATGATCCAAGGAATTGTTTATCAGATGCGGCGTTTGATCGTCAGCTGCTTCCGATTGGTAAAGCGACTCATAAAAAGAACGAAAAGCTGAAAGAATATCCGTGTCAGCTGTCAGTAATTGTTTTTGTGGAGAGAAGATTGAAGCTATACGTTTCTTTTCCTGTCTTTTCTTAAGATACGATGCAAGCAGATGACCGCATTTATTTTCTGCGTAGTACATTGCTTTAGAACGATCAATACCAACTTGGACCTGGGCACTCAAACGCTGATTATATTGGTATCTTGCTTTTAACAGGGCCGTAAGAGAGGCGGAAGAGGGTGAAGCAATATGTTGTTGTTCCAGGGCTTCGACTTCACGTTGCAGAGAAGAAAGAGCCGCTGCTTGAACCTTCTTAGTCCTGATGGTGTAGCTGATGATGTCTCCACGTATGGTGGCTTTAAAGGCGTTCCAGAGCGTGGAAGAGGAGACATCCGAAGAAGAATTAAATTGAAAAAACTCCAGGATTTTAGGACGAATCACTGTCTGAAATGTAGAGTCAGCCAGCAAGGAAGAATTAAATCTCCATTTCCGATCCAGTTGAATGGGCGAGAGTAGACGAATGGTTAGTTCAACTGCTGCATGGTCCGAAATCAGTATAGGAAGGATAGATGCCGACTTGATGGTGGAAACCAAGGATTTGGAGAGAATAAAGAAGTCGATGCGGGAATAAGACGTGTGGGGATATGAGTAGAACGTGTAATCCTTAATCGTAGGATGGAGCAGTCTCCATGGATCCACGAGACCGTAGGAATCTATGATATGTCGTAGAGCTTTACAGGAGTTGGATATTGAAGTTCGTAGAGAGGTCTTTTTGTCAAGAAAAGGGTCAAGAGGTTGGTTGAAATCTCCACCAGCAATGGTAGGATATTGATCCAATGTTAAAAGGTTGGCAAATGCAGAATGAAAAAAAGAAGGATCATCCTTGTTCGGAGCATAAAGATTCAAGAAGTTGTAAACTTGGCCGGCAATGCGAATTTGAGCCACTACCCATCTACCATCAACATCTGCCGCTTGAAAAAGAACTTCGGCCTCCAAACGTTTGTGAAGGAGAATAGCAACTCCTCTTTTTTTTTTATCTGCTGGGCTAAACAGAACGGAACCAACCCATTGTTGCTTGAGTTTAAGAGACTCCGCTGGCGAGAGGTGCGTCTCCTGAAGAAAGGCGACATCTGCGTGCAAAGATTGTAAGTAGGTCAATATTTTTTTCCTCTTTATTTGGTGTGAAAAGCCATTGACGTTTAATGAAATCACGGTGATGTGAGTGATAACTGACGCCATGAGAACCGCATAGAAAATCTGGATGGGCACAGTAACAAATAGGCATTGCTGTAGCTGAGTATACTCCAAATGTTCATCAAGATACAAAAAACCAAGGCAAAAGCATTGTCACTTTTTAGATGAGAAAAAGAAAATAAGAAATATCGAAAAATATTGAAAAAGCTGAGGAATAATAATAGAGGCATAATCGCCCGTAGGCTGGTAAGCATGAAATGAGCCTCTTGATTAGCTAGAGGCCACTGCTAACAGAGGGGTTGCCGAATCGCTATGTGCAGAGGAACATAAAATAAAGAAAAATAATAACGGCGCCTGGGAACCATTCCAAGCATGAGGGAAATCCACTCTAACAACTTAACTGAGAGTGAAGTATGGATATATAAAGAACAATGCCATCTGAGCAATTATCAAATTAGGTTAAATTTAGAACCACCGCTCACTGGGAGCAGAGAACACAGTTTCAAGTAATCATTCCAGAAGCCGATTGAGATTGGAGAAATTCTTCCAAAGCCTGCGGTTGATGGAAAACCTGAGTGTGATTATGAAGAGTGACCCTCATCTGCACCGGATAAAGAAGTCCATATTGCGCTCCTAAGGATCGGAGTTGCGGGCGCATAGCCAAAAATTGTTTACGTTTCATTGCAGTAGCTTTGGCAAAGTCAGGGATCAGAAGAAGCTGATTACCTTGATATTGCGATGGGGCCTGATTTTTCGCCGCTGTAAGAATAAGGAGAACTTGCTGATATCGCAGCACCTTAAAAATAATAGGGCGCGGATATTGAGAGTCCCGGAGCGGCCTAGCAGGGATCCGATGTGCCCGCTCTATTTCAAAAGGTAAATCGAATTTAAGCTTAAAAAACGACGGGATAAATTGAGAGAGAAAAGCAACGGTATCTGAACCTTCGGCTCCTTCTGGTATACCAAGTAAGCGAATATTGTTCCGGCGATTACGATTCGAAAGATCTTCAATATCGCGCTGTAGTTGTTCTATATTGGTCACCATACGAGGAATGGCTGCCGTTGCAAGAAGCAGCGAAGAAGCCTGAGCCTCAACGTCATCCAGACGTACCTGAAATGTATTCAGTTGTTGGGTTACAGTATGCAGTTCACCTCGTATTGCTGTAGTTGCATCGATGTTAAGCTGTAACATCTCTTTTAATTGTTTTAGTTCAAGCAAAACCAGATCCGCCGACGCCATCGATTTTGACGCAGTTGCTTTGTCCGGTGTAGGGGGATCCTGTTTTTGTCTTTTAGAGCCAGTTCCCGCGGCAAAAGCCGCCTCAATTTTCCCAGATTTTGCAGTAGACATCCTTAATCAGTAACGTATTGCAAAAAATTCGATGGTCGTAGCAAAAATAACTGCTGGTTCCCAGGCTAAGTATGCGATTTCGGCAGAGCTCCAAAGTTAGGCGGCCATCTTGGTCGCTGCTCAAGAGCGCCCCCGACATTTTCCATTTTATTCACCATTCCCTTTCTAATAATTCCCAATATTCTGTATGCTGCAGCACACTGAACCAATGATTTCAATGTGTTATTCACTATGACGCCTAGATCTCTTTCTTGGGTGGTAGCTCTTAATATGGAACCTAACATTGTGTAACTATAGCATGGATTATTTTTCCCTATATGCATCACCTTGCACTTATCCACATTAAATTTCATCTGCCATTTGGATGTCCAATTTTCCAGCCTCACAAGGTCTTCCTGCAATTTATCACAATCTGCTTGTGATTTAACTACTCTGAACAATTTTGTATCATCTGCAAATTTGATTACCTCACTCGTCATATTCTTGAATTAGAAAACTTTCAGTATTATTGCATTATAACTGAACAGCTTTAATGAAGATTAACAAATGCTGATATTGTCACGCCCAGATTTAGGCACAGGCAACATAGGCAACTGCCTAGTGCTCCAAATTTTGAAGGTGCCAAACATCCAAGCCAAAGAGGAGCTTGCTTTAGGGCCATGTGAAAGTACAGCTTCAAAGGGGAGTTGCCATGGCTTGCTGCCTAAGGATACCAAATCTGGCTCTGGATACTGTGGGGTAGATTTTAAATACTTGCATGATCGCGTACTTTTGTTCGCGCACCAGGCGCGAACCAAAGTACGCTGGATTTTATAAGATACGTGCGTAGCCGCGCGTATCTTATAAAATCCAGGGTCGGTGCGCGCAAGGGGGTGCACATTTGTGCAACCTGCGCGCGCCGAGCCCAGCGCGAGCTGCCTGTTCCCTCCGAGGACGCTCCGATTTCGGAGCGGCCTCGGAGGGAACTTTCCTTCGCCCTCCCCCCACCTTCCCCTCATTTCCCCTACCTAACCCACCCACCACGCCCCCCGGCCCTATCTAAACCCCCTCCCCTACCTTTGTCGGCCGGCAGCCCCGCTCCATCCTCCGGTCCCGGGGGCTGGTCCGGAGGCCTCGACCATGCCCCCGGGCCCACCCCCGAAACGCCGCGTCATTTCGGGAACGCCCCCGGACACGCCCCCTCCCGCAAGCCCCGGGACTTAGGCGCGCCGGCGCACGAGGTCCCTGCGCGCGTAAATCTGGAAGGTTTTACGCGCGCGGGCCTTTTAAAATCCGCCCCTGTATCTTTAACTTACTTTTATTATTTATAGATTTTTACACTGTGATATTGCAATTATCTAATCTTTGTGATTCCTGAACACCAACATCTTAGCTTCAAGCAAGGCTTTCTTTCTAGACAGAAAGATACTGAACTTCCAGTGATACAGAGTAACTGACTAGATTTGTGCTGGAGGTAGCGCTAGAAAAATCCCCTAACATTTATTTATTTATTTCATTTTTCTATACCAGTGTTTGGAAAAGACATTCACATCGGTTTACAATCTTCACAAAAAAACATAAAATCACAACTGATACAAATGAAATAAAATAGACATAAAAACTTGGAATTTTAACTTTAACTATTCGTTCTATTACAATTTTAAAATAGACATCTATAAATAAAATGAATAACAAACAATAACTTTCAGTTTATTGCAGCCCACTTCAAATTGTAGAATGCATGCATAAAGATGTTAACTGTGCTCAGCAATGCTCTCTTTAAAGGCTTGTTTGAATAGCCATGTTTTAAGCATTTTTTTTTTAACTCTGAAAAACTGGTTTCTAGCCTGAGTTCTACTGGTAGTATATTCCATATCTTGGGGGCTGCGATAGATACTGCTCTGTCTCTGAAAGATGTCAGTCTTGCTGAGGACAGTGAAGGTATGGATAGTAGCCCTTTGTTAGCTGACCCTAAATTTCGCTGTGGTGTATGAAGCCTAATGGAGGCATTTAGCCATTCAACCAGTTCTCCGTGGATTGCTTTGTGAAGAATACATAGGGCCAGATTTTAAGATTTAGGCGTGGGCGTAGATTTGAGCGCGCAACCCGGCACACACAAATCTACGCCTGATTTTATAACATGCGCGCGCAGCCGCGCGCATGTTATAAAATCAGGGGTCGGCGCGCACAAGGGGAGCACACTTGTGTACCTTGCGCGCACCAAACCGCGCAGCCTTCCTCTGTTCCCTCCGAGGCCGCTCCGAAATCGGAGCGGCCTCGGAGGGAACTTTCCTTCCTACCCCCACTTTTCCCTCCCTAACCCGCCCCCTTACTTTTAACTTAGAAGTTGTGCCTGACTCTGGGGCAGGCGTACGTTGCGTGCGCCGGCCAACGGCTGGCCCGCAATCCCGGGCACAGCAGCAAATGGCCGCTGTGCCTGGAGGCTCCGGCTCCGCCCCCGGACAGCCCCGTCTACGCCCTGACCCCTTTTTCAGGCCCCGGGACATGCGCGCGTCACCGGGCCTATGCAAAATAGGCTCGGCGCGTGCAGGAGGAGTTTAAAAGGGTTACGCACGTATATTACGCGCGTAACTCTTTTAAAATCACCCCATAGTGTTTTATATTGAATCCGTTGCACAATTGGTAACCAATGAAGATCGATTAGTATTGGGGTGATATGATCCTGTTTGCGTGAACCAATTAAAATCCTCGCTGCTGAGTTTTGAATAATTTGTAGGGGTCGGATGGTGGATTGTGGTAATCCAAGAAGTAAGGCATTACAGTAATTGATGCCTGTGAAAATTAGTGCTTGTAGTACAGTTCTAAATTCTTTGGTGTTTAGAAGTGGTTTTAATCTTCTTAACAATAATAGTTTATAAAAGCTCTCTTTAGTTTTTGTTGCAATGTGTTTTTTGAAGTTAAGTTCTGGGTCTAAATACACACCAAGGATCCCTTATTTTTGTCTTATGTGTAATTTTGTTGTTTTCATATTGAAAATGTGACTTATTTTCAGTTAATGATGTTTTTCTTTCCAGCAGAATGATCTCAGTTTTTTTCTATGTTTATACTTAGTTTCATTTGTGTTAATAATTGTTTTATTATATTCAGATACATTGATGTAATTTGAAATGTTTTCTCCAGGGTGTCTAACTGGTATCAGAATCTGAATGTCATCAGCATAAAGATAATATATTAGTCCTAAGCCTGAAAGGAGATGACAGAGAGGGATCATATATATACTGAAAAGTGTTGCAGATAAGGCGGAGCCTTGTGGGACTCCTGAATCGAGTTTAGTAATATTGGAAAATAAATTGTTGATGTTTACTTGATAAGTTCTACTGCTTAAAAATTGATCTGAACCATTGTAAAGTCTTGCCACTAAGCCCAATTTCAATGTCTATGGTAAAGTATGTTATGACTAACAGTATCAAATGCTGCTGAGAGGTCAAGCAGCAACAGTAAATATTTTTGGCCCGAAACGAAACCTCTCAGTACTGTGTCATGTAATGATAAAAGTAGTGTTTTAGTGCTGAAGTTTTTTCGGAATACATATTGTGCTGGGTACAGTATATCATTATGTTCTAAATGTTCATTGAATTGTTGTAATACAACTTTTTTCAATTAATTTTGACATGAAAGGAAGATTGGAGATTGGTCTATAATTGCTCAGGATTTTATCTAAATTTTTCTTTTTTAGTATTGGTTTAATAATTGCTTGTTTTAAAGATTCAGGCATCAAACCTTCATTTAGAGACATGTTGATAAGGGTGATTATTGGTGCAATTATTTGCAAAATTTGTTTCAGAGTTAGTACTGGAATAGAGTCTAATGCGTGTTGAGTGGGATTTAACCCTTGAATTAGTTTTAGTACTTCTGTGATTGTTGTATCTTTAAAATCTGACCAGGTTGGAATTCCTTTTATGTTCACTGTTATTTCTTGAACTAGAATTTTATCCATATTTGTGATTAGTGTGTCAATTTTATTTTTAAAGAACATTGCCAAATCCTAAGATTCTTGTTTATTTCGGTGTGTTAATGGGTGGGTTTGGAAGTTAAATTGTTTACTATGTTGAAAAGCATTTTCGGGTTCTGAGAAAATTTTTTAATCTTGTTATTGTAGAATTCTTTTTGGGTTTTGTTAATTAAATATTTGTAAAAAGCAAGGTGAATGCGGTAGTTTGTTAAAGTTAGGTTGCATTTGTTTTTTCTCCAGCCTTTTCTTCTTAATTTTTGCTTAGCTTCTTTAATCTTACTGTTATACCAGGAGTTTGATTTTTTGTTCCCATTTATATGTTTAATTTTAAAATTGGATTTATGTCATTAGCTGTTTTAGTCGTAGTTGTGAACCAAGAATGCGTTGTGTTTGTCATGTTGGAGATATCCATTACTGTAAGTTGAGCATTGTTCTACTAACTATACTTATGTCTCACAGAAAAGATTTTATCAGAAAGAATTCACATGATCTGATTTATGGACATTTTATTTAAAAAGTACAGGGATATGAGAATGAAGAAACTTCATTCAATGCATGAAAAGACCAAGGAAACATAAAAATAGCGCCAGAACAAAAAATGCCTTTGATAAAATAGTTGCTGTGGCGTCTGATGAAGTGGTTGCAAATATCTCCAAAAGTGTGTCAGTAGCATTGGAGGATCAACTAAGCAAACTGCAGTCAGCTAGGGATAAAATAAGAAAACATTTTGTGCTGTGCAAAAGAATGCATCAATTAAATAGAAGATTGCTACACAGAAGGATTGGGCAGATTGCATGGACTAACAGATTGTGGTGATAAAAAAAAAAAAAAAGAAAAAGAAAATAATTGCTTAATTTACAGAATTAAAGACTAGGAGAACAGGGACCACTGTAATATCATCAAGATGATTGGTTTACCAGAGATGGTAAAATAAGCTGAGCTGTAAGTGTTTTGAAAAATGTCTTTTAGGAAAGCTGCTGCTTGACCTCTCAGCAGCATTTGCTACTGTCATTCATAACACTCTTTACCGTAGACATTGAAATTGGGCTTAGTGGAAAGACTTTACAATGGCTCAGATCAATTCTTAAGCAGTAGAACTTATCAAGTAAACATCAACAATTTATTTTCCAATATTACTAAATATAGAAACAGAAATGACGGCAGAAGACGACCAAATGGCCCATACAGTCTGCCCAGCAAGCTTCCACACTTTTCTCTCTCTCTCATACTTATTTTTTACTCTTGGCCTTTAGTAACCTTTTAGTTCTATTTCCCTTCCACCCCCGCTATTAATGTAACCTTTTGGTTCTATATCCCTTCCACTCCCACTATTAGTGTAACCTTTTGGTTCTTTTCCCTTCCACCCCTGCCATTAATGTAGAGAGCAGTGCTGGAACTGCTTCTAAGTAAAGTATCTAGCTTAATTGATTCGGGGTAGTAACCACCACAGCAAGCAAGCTACACCCATGCTTATTTGTTTACCCAGACTGTAGAATTCAATCCTTGTTGGTTGTTGTCAGAATATAAAAATCATCTTTTCTTCATTCCCCCTGTCGAAGCAGAGAGCAACACTGGATATGCATTGAAAGTGAAGCATCAGGCTTGTTTGGTTTGGGGTAGTAACCGGCATAACAATCAAGCTACTCCCCGCATTTTTTGTAAATGCAAATCCTTTTTTTCACATTTCCTCTTGCTGTTGAAGCATAGAGCACTGTCTGAGTCGCATTTACCGTGTGTATGTCTTTTGAATAAGGGTATTATCTCCAGGTAGTAGCAGTCTTTCCCACAAGCCTCCCTCTCTTCCTTCACATCATCTAGACTTTATGGATCCACAGTGTTTATCCCACGCCCCTTTGAAGCCGTCACAGTTTTAGTCTGCACCACTTCCTCCGGAAGGGCATTCCAGGCATCCACCACCCTCTCTGTGAAGAAATACTTCCTGACATTGGTTCTGCGTCTTCCTCCTTGGAGCTTCAAATCGTGACCCCTGGTTCTGCTGATTTTTTTCCCCAACAGAAAAGGTTTGTCGTTGTCTTTGGATCATTAAAACCTTTAAAGTATCTGAAAGTCTGTATCACATCACCTCTGTTCCTCCTTTCCTCCAGGGTGTACATATTTAGATTCTTCAATCTCTCCTCATAAGTCATTCGATGAAGACCATCCAACCTTTTTGGTCGCCCTTCTCTGGACCGCCTCCATCCTGTCTGTCCCTTCGGAGATACAGTCTCCAGAACAGAGCATAGTACTCCAGGTGAGGCCTCACCAAGGCCCTGTACAAGGGGATAATCACTTCCCTTTTTTTTTACTCGATATTCCTCTCTCTATGCAGCCCAGCATTCTTCTGGCTTTAGCTATCGCCTTGCCACATTGTTTCCCTGACTTCAGATCGTTTGACACTATCACCCCAAGGACTCTCTCCTGCTCCGTGCACATCAGCCCTTCACCCCTCATCAAATTTCCGCACCCCATATGCATGACTCTGCATTTCTTGGCATTGAATCTCAGCTGCCATATATTTGACCATTCTTCCAGCTTCCTTAAATCCAGTCTCATTCTCTCCACTCCTTCTGGCATGTCCACTCTGTTGCAGATCTTAGGGTCATCCGCAAAAAGACAAACCTTACCTTCTATCTCGTCCGCTATGTTGCTCACATAGATATTGAACAGGACTGGACCCAATACCGATCCTTGCGGCACTCCACGTAACACTGCTCTCTCTTCAGAGTAAGTTCCATTTACTATCACACATTGTCTTCTGTCTGTCAACCAGTTTGCAATCCAGGCCAGCACCTCAGCACTCACTCCTAAGCTTCTCATTTTACTCACCAGCCTCCTGTGCGGGACTGTATCAAAAGATTTGCTAAAATCCAAGTAGATGACATCGAGTGCTCTTCCTCTATCCAATTCCCTAGTCACCCAGTCAAAAAAGTCGATCAGATTTGTCTGACAGGATCTTCCCCTGGTGAATCCATGTTGCATCTGGTCCAGCAATTCTCCTGACTATAGATAGTTCACTATTCTTTCTTTCAGCAGCGACTCCATTACTTTTCCCACCACCGAGGTGAGGCTAACCGGTCTGTAGTTACCAGCCTCCTCTCTGCTCCCACTCTTGTGAAGCGGGACCATCACCACTCTTCTCCAATCCAGGGATCTATTGAACAGGTCACACAGCGGAGCTGCCAGCACATCTCTGAGCTCTTTCAGTATCCTGGGATGAACCTCATCCAGCCCCATGGCTTTTTCCACTTTCAGTTTCCCCAGATCTTCCCATACATTCTCTACTGTAAATGGAATTGCATCTACTCCACTCCTCTCCGGTTTCTTGTTAACTAGTGACTGTCCTTCTCCAGGGTCCTCTTTAGTGTACACCGAACTGAAGTAATTGTTTAATATTTCTGCCATTTCTTCGTCTCACTCCACACATTGATCATTTCCACCTTTCAATTTCACTATACCACTTTGGACTTTCCTCCTTTCTCTGATGTATCTGAAAAATGTTTTGTCACCTCGCGTTACCTCTTTGGCAATCCTTTCTTCCGCTTGATTTTTTGCCTTCTTGATTACTTTCTTCGTCTTCCTCAGTTCTACCAGATATTCTTCTTTGTGCTCCTTCCTTTGAGATCCTTTATATTTCTTGAATGCTGTTCTTTTAGCCTTTATTTTGTCAGCCACCTCCTTTGAGAACAAGATAGGTTTCATTTTTCTTTTGCTTTTCTTTACTTTTCTAACATATAGATTAGTTGCCTTGGTAATTGCTCCTTTTAGTTTGGTCCACTGTTCCACATCTCTCTCGTTCTTCCAGCCTTCTAGTTCTTCCTCTAGGTACTTCCCCATTTCATCAAAGTCCGTGTTTTTGAACTGTAAAACTCGGGTCTTCGTGCTTCTTCTACGTATCCTTTGTGTGATGTGAGACCATACTGTTTGATGATCACTGGTCCTGAGGTGGGTGCCCACCTGGACATGAGACTTATCTCCATTAGTGAGCACTAAATTGAGTATAGCTCCCTCTCTCGTGGGTTCCATTACCATTTGTTTGAACAAAGCCCCTTGCAGGGCATCCACTATTTCTCTACTATTGTTAGATTCTGCAGAAGGGATACTCCAGTCTACATCTGGCAGATTAAAGTCTCCAACGATCACCACGTGTCCCTTCTTTCCCATCTTTTGGATGTCTTCAACCAGATCTCTGTCTTGCTCTTCCTTTTGAGATGGAGGCCTGTAAACCACTCCAGTATAAATGGATGCCCCATCATCTTTTTTTAGGTCGGCCCATAGTGCTTCTTCATTGCCCCATCTTCCTTTCAGCTCAGAAGCTTAGATATTGTTTCTGACATAAAGAGCCACTCCTCCCCCTTTCCTGTCCTCTCTGTTCTTCCTTAACAAGTTATAGCCCGGTATTGCCGTATCCCAATCATGTGATTCCGTGAACCACGTCTCTGTAACAGCAACAACATCCAAGTCCACCTCCGCTATTAGGGCTTGCAGATCTGGGATTTTATTGCCCAAACTACGAGCATTTGTGCTCATAGCTTTCCAGCTTTTCTCGTTCAGGTTACTGCTTTTCCTGGACTCCTTTTGTGACTTTAGTTGAGTTTTGTTATCCACTTCACCCATCACAATTTGCTTATTTCTTTGGTTACTGGTCTGGAATTTCAGTATGCATTGGGTTTCTTCTCTCTTTTCAGATAACACTTCAACCTTTTTCTCAAGAACTTCTTCAGTATTTAATTCAGAGAAGGCTTTTTGTATTTGATACAGTGTGTATCTCCGCATCACAGGTCTAATTCTAACCAGAGCCCACTGTAATCCTGTTGTTTTTTGAGTTCCTTAATGCCCTGTGTGAGTTGGGGGGGGGGGTGTTAGACTTGTGGGCTGCACAGCTGTCAAGAACAGGTGTCTGTGGGTCACAGGTCTTATCCTACCTGAGCCCACTGTAAATCTCATTTTCTTTGATTTTTGGTTTTATGTGGTAATGGGGAATTAATTCCTGAGTAATGTAAAGTGGGTGAGGCTTTCTTATTTGAAGCTAATTCAGTTTTTACTTCAGCCCGCTCCTTTTTCAAGGAAGAGAGTTCTGAGCAAATGGGGCAAGCCCTAAGTTTCCAGATGATTTCCCTCAGAATAAAGGCCCCACAATGGTTGCATTGGATAGGCCTCATTTTGGTAAATTTATGTGATGGATAACACCTAAGGAAATACCAATTTACTAATTTATCATGTTGCCAATTATGTATTTAGGCAGACTATATCAGAAAAACAAACCTAGGGGTGGGGTGGGAGGGAGTTAAACAGTTAACCCTTGGTAAAGGTTGTTCTCAGGACTCTGTGTCTGCAATTGAGTTGGATAAGATCCTCCCCCTGATTGGCTTACTAAGTTAAAACTTTTTTACTTTGCTGGACACAAGAAGCTTTAGCGCTTCCTGTCTCCTGGTTAAGCACAGCCCAAAGTATCAGATTGACCCCGGGACAAAATAACTCACTTTCAGGTTTCAATATTAATTCTGCCCTTTACAAACAAAACAAGGAACAAACTTTGGCAAATAAACAGCTCTGTTACATTAAAGCACAGGTATATCAAATAAAATTGCACTTAGATTCAGCAGAGTTTCTGACTCCTTAGAATCCCAGCTCCCCTGGGATTGCTTAAGCATCAATTCGATACAGGAGTCCCACAAGGCTCCGCCTTATCTGCAACACTTTTCAATATATATATGATCCCTCTCTGTCATCTCCTTTCAGGCTTAGGACTAACATGCAGTCTGAGTAAAAATCTTAAACTGGACTGACAAGATGAAGTTATTTTGAGAATTTTGGAAAAAACAGACCGTGGAGTACAATAGCAATGAATCATGAACAAAAATTATTTAGCTAAAGTGGCTGCCCAATGTAAAGAACCCAGTTCCAATGTAAAGAACTGCTCTGAGCTGTTCCAAACAAATATGCTTTGTACTCAGGCCCGGCGCTTCCAGGTGTGCACACTGTGCAATTGCACATGGCGGCAAACCCGGGAGGCATGGGGAGGCTGCCAGTGATTGAAGGGGCTCATTAATGAGAGGCTTGGTAGGCTGCCAGTGGACCTCCATCCCACCAGTGGTCAAAGAAAGAAGAGGATTCCACCAGGAGGGAGTCTATTTTCCTACTTCTCCGCTGTGCCAGTCATGGTATTCAAACATATATAGCTAGCACCTGCTCTATGCTGATCTCACCATAGAGGAAGTGCTATTCCCATGATTTCTGAATACTGCAGGGCTGGCTCAGGAGGAGGAGCAAGAACATTGGCTTTCCCTTCTGCTCCTGATGGGGAGTCTGCCTGGGTTGTGTGTGTGTGTGTGAATGGGAGCCTGCCTGGGGAAGGGGATGTGAATGGGAACCTGCCTGTGGAGGGGGTGTGTGAATAGAAACCTTCCTATAGTGGAAAGGGTGGGAATGGGAACCTGCCTGGGATAGGTGTGTGTGTGTGAATGAATGGTAGCCTGCCTGGGATAGGTGTGTGTATGAATGGCAGCCTGCCTGGGATGGGTTTGTGTGTGCGTATGTGTGTGTGAATGAGAGCCTGCTTGGGAATGGGTATGTGTGTGAATGGGAGCCTGCCTGGGATATGTGTGTGTTTGAGAATGGGACCGACGCTAGTTAACAAGAAACCGGAGGGGAGTGAAATGGATGAAACTCCGTTTACAGAAGAGAATGTATGGGAAGAGCTAGGAAAACTGAAGGTGGACAAAGCCATTGGGCCTGATGAGGTTCATCCCAGGAT